>NW_020838030.1:1522540-1857512 GCF_003676395.1 Aethalodelphis obliquidens | reverse complement strand
AAGGAAGGAAGGAAGGAAGAAAGAAAGGAAGAAAGAAAGAAAGAAAGAAAGAAAGGAAGGAAGGAAGGGTGGGAGGAAGGGTGGGAGGAAGGAAGGAAGAAAAGACAGTTTGTTTCCCACAGCTCCTGAGTGGAGGGGACTCACCACTCACTCCATTGCAGGTGGGGACCCAGTAGGAAGCACCAGGCTTGCTGGAAGGCAGAAAGAGGGAAAATGTGGGCAAGAACCTTTACTGTGGTTTCTGTAGGAAGGAAGGGACGAGGCAGGGTAAGTGGGTTTGAATAATTCCAGTGGGCTCTGGGGAGGAGGGGCTGTCCCTAGCTGTCTGCAGCCTGGCCCTGGGGTGCTTAGGGCATGGGGGCTGGGGGGCGGTAATGGCTCAGGGTATAAGAGCTCCAGAAAGGAGGTGATGGGGGTGTTGTCTCTGGATGGGTTAGTTTGCATCTAAAAGTCACTCTTCCAGGTAATCCTTTACTATCTCTAGGAATTGGCTACCCTGGGAGGGACAGCCTCTCCAGAGCCTGCAAGGCCCCAGAGATCAAAGAAAGCATCAGAAATCAGAGAAGGTAAAAGGCACAGGGAGGAGCCAGAAACTCTGGGCTTGAGGCTGGTAGGCCAAGGGGGAGGGTCCCGCACTTCCAGGGCCTGTGACGGATTCGCCAGCTGGGACAGGACGTGCTCCAGAGGGATGTGCTCAATGCCAGTTGTGACTTCCCTCCCAGGAGTGTTTGGAATAGAGGAGGTACAGGATCTGACCTCTGGCTTGTGTGTTGGGGAGAGGTGCAGAGGGCAAAAATGCCGAATGTGCTGGGCATATAGTAAACCCTCAGTAAGTGTCAGTTGAAAGGATGCTCAATATGTATACATATAGCTGGTTCACTTTGTTATACAGCAGAAACTAACGCAACATTGTAAAGCAATTATACTTCAATAAAGATGCTAATTAGGGCTTCCCTGGTGGCTCAGTTGTTAAGAATCCGCCTGCCAATGCAGGGGACATGGGTTCGAGCCCTGGTCCAGGAAGATCCCACATGCCGCAGAGCAGCTAAGTCTGTGTGCCACAACTACTGAGCCTGTGCTCTAGAGCCCGCGAGCCACAACTACTGAGCCCACGTGCCACAACTATGGAAGTCTGTGCGCCCAGAGCCCATGCTCTGCAACAAGAGAACCCACTGCAATGAGAAGCCCACGCACCACAACGAAGAGTAGCCCCTGCTCGCCACAACTAGAGAAAAGCCCATGCGCAGCAATGAAGACCCAATGCAGCCAAAAATAAATAAATAAAATTTTAAAAATAAATAAAATAAAGATGTTAATTAAAAAATAAAAAAATAAACTGCCAAAAAAAAAAAAAGGATACCCATTGAGTCTCTGGAAAGAAACACAAATCCTAGCCATAGTAGCCCCTGCATTTGCATATTCGCACACATCACATGCGCGCTCACACACACGCACTCTCGCAACTTGTTTCCTCTTATTTTGCATAAATGTATCGTCCCTCTACTCTATTCCTCGTCCTCAGCTGCTTTTAGCACCACATGACTGTGCCATTAGAGATATCCCCTGGGTTTTTTGTTTTTGTTTTTGTTTTCCGGTACGCGGGCCACTCACTGTTGGGGCCCCTCCCGTTGCGGAGCACAGGCTCCGGACGCGCAAGCTCAGCGGCCATGGCTCATGGGCCCAGCCGCTCGGCGGCGTGTGGGATCTTCCTGGACCGGGGCACGGACCTGTGTCCACTGCATCGGCAGGCGGACTCTCAACCACTGCGCCACCAGGGAAGCGCCCCCGGTTCTTTCTAATCACTGCAATGGTTGACGTATGGAGGCGCCATCATTCATTTTCTCACTCCCTTATTGCTGGATATCTAGGTTATTTTCAGTGCTTCCTGATGACAAACCATGCCGTGATGAGCAGCCTTGTGCAGACGTGAGAGTTTCTGTGGAATAGAACACCTAGAAGGGAAATCTCTAGGACAAAAGTCATGGACAGATACAATTTTTGTAAATCCTGCCAATTGTTCTACAAAAGGCTGTACACAATTTATACTCCCACAAGAGTGCAGGAGATTTGAGAGTACGCATTTCCCTTCACCATTTCCAACACTGGATATTATGAGTCTCTAATATTATTTATTTATTTGTTTGTTTGTTTGTTTATTTTTATTTTTGGCTGCATTGGGTCTTTGTTGCTGCACGCAGGCTATCTCTAGTTGCGTCAAACGGGGGCTACTCTTCGTTGTGGTATGTGGGCTTCTCATTGCAGTGGCTTCTCTTGTTGCGGAGCATGGGCTCTAGGTGCACGGGCTTCAGTAGTTGTGTCATGTGGCCTCAGTAGTTGTGGCACACAGGCTTAGTTGCTCTGCAGCATGTGGGATCCTCCCGGACCAGGGATTGAACCCATGTCCCCTGCGTTGGTGGGCGGATTCTTAACCACTGCGCCACCAGGGAAGTTCCTAATATTTTAATTTTTTATTTTTTTGCGTTATGCGGGCCTCTCACTCTTGTGGCCTCTCCCATTGCGGAGCACAGGCTCCAGATGCGCAGGCTCAGCGGCCATGGCTCACAGGCCCAGCCGCTCCGCAGCATGTGGGATCTTCCTGGACCGGGGCACGAACCCGTGTCCCCTGCATCAGCAGGCGGACTCTCAACCACTGCGCCACCAGGGAAGCCCCCCTAATATTTTTAAAATTAACCTATTTCTAGTGTACATTCTACTTGATTCCCAAAGTGGTTCAAAGCAGCTTTTACTCAAAGATGTGTGAAGGAAGCATTCTAGAATCAGGCTCAAGTTGTGTGGGCTCTAGAATCAGACCACTTAGGTTCAAATCCCAGTCACAACACTTGAAGGCTGTGTGACCTTGGCAAGTTTCTTATCTTCTCTGTGTGTTGGCTTCTTTGTGGTAGGATGAGAAAAAGAGGTTGTGGTAGATGGTAGCCATAAGAATGCGCCCCTGAGGTTTCCAAGGACGGGGTGTGTCACTGACTGCCTCAGCTGCCTGCACTGAAGGAAGGACACAAGACACTGCCTCGGAGACCAGGTTCTCATGGCCTGCTTCCAGCCAGTGACTGAGAGCACCAGGCCCTTCCCAAGGGACAGGACACCCCAAGGGCCTGGTGGCCACACCTTTTACTTCCTCTTTTGACTCGCTTGCCTCTCTTTGCTAAGAATGCTTGTGATTACATTTAGGGCCCACCTGGATAATCCAGGATCATCTCCCCACCTTGAGATCCTCCACTCAATCCTATCTGCAAATTCCTTCGGACACATAAGGTAACAGTCACAGGTTCTGGGCATTTTGGGGGGCCATTATCAGCCTATCGCATTACCCACTTGCCCTCTTTTCCTCTCCTTCCCAAGGGAGTGAGACCTGCATTGTGGTCGGATGCCTCTCCCAGTTGCCTCCAGGGGAAGTACAGGATGCCCAGTTAAAAGTTGGGTAAACTATGAATAAATTGTTTTAACTCAGCTTCTTGAGCCATTTTATTTTATTCGTTTGTTTTGGCCACACTGTGTGGCATGGGGGATCTTAGCTCCCCGACCGGGGATCAAACCCATGCCCCCTGCAGTGGAAGCCCAGAGTCCTAACCACTGGACCGCCAGGGAAGTCCCTATATTTTTAATAGATATATGGATGGGACATACTGCGTAGAATGTACTTCTATAAAATTGTTCATTGTTTCTCTGCCATTCAAATTTAACTAGGTGTCCTGTACTTTCTGTTTGCTTAACCTGGTGACCTTACTCTGGCTCCTTCCCCACTTTCCTTCGCAGGGACAGTTGTGCCCTGGCTGAGGCCTGAGGACGCCTACATGTCCCATCTAGAGTGCAGTGGGTGTCTGGAGACTAAAACACCAGGCGTCCCCACCCTGACTCTGTGTCTCTCCTGCCTGGACAGGGCTGGACATTCTCAGCAGAAGTCAGGGCTCTGGTACTGGCGTCTCCATCATGGACACTTCTTTCTGTTAACCTATTCTGTATCTTTTCAAAAATGATTTATTGGGGATTCCCTGGTGGTCCAGTGGTTAAGACTTCGGCTTCCATTGCAGGGGGGGGTACAGTTTCGGTCCCTGGTCGCGGAACTAAGTTCTGGCATGCCATGTGGTGTGGATCCCCCCCAAAAAGATTTATGTTTAAAAGTGAAAAAAAAAAAAAGTCCAGAAGTAGCTACTTTTACTAGTTTCCTGTGTGTTCCTCTAGAGGGATTTTAAGCATTTTCAACATCCCTGTGCTGTGCTGGACTTGGGAGTTATCCCCTCCCCTCCTCTCCCTCTCCGTGCAAGCCTGGAAGGCAGCCTCTATTCCGTGATCGCACGTGCCCTGGGTGTCCCTTCTCTGCTCCCTTCCTGGTGTGGTGAGTGTGCCCCTGGCTCTGAAGAACATGATTTGGGTTGGTATATGGCTCAAAGTTTTAATAGATTAGCTTTTATTTAAATGTGTATTAAAGAAAACAGACTAGTACATCCAACTCATAATTTCACATCTGCCTAAAATGTGGTTAAAATTTTAAATAAATAAATAAAATTTATTTACCTTGTCTTCAATGTAAATAACAGGCGATTTGTAAAAGGGGTGAAATTGTACAGGAGGCACAGGGACAGCTCAGAAGCTTGGAAATGCTTCTGCCTATAACAGGTGGCTCAAGAAAGTGAGACGGATGCTTTGTGCCTAGAATGAGCCCACCCAGCGGCTGGTAGAGGGAGGCAGAGGTCCTGAGCTGTGATTCTCAGTCTTGGTTGAACATTGGAATCACATGGGAAGTGTTAAAAACCCCAGAGTCCAGGATGCGTTTCAGATCAACCTGAGGGTTCCGGACAAGCATCAGAATTCTTTAAGTCCCACCAGGGACAGGTGAGTGGTTCCCAGAGCTCCCCTGAGCCTCTCAGGAGAAGAAGATGTTGGGCGCCCCTGCTGGCGGGAGGAGCTGCTTGCTCCCCCTCTGGTGGGATTTGCTGGGAGACTCGGGGTCTCAGCTACGTGGGGGAGAGTTTGGCCGGTTTACATAAACAGTATTCCAGGCTGCCTATTCACAGTTAGCCAGAGGAGGCTATTTAAAGCAGGAGGCTGGGAGGCACATGGGAGGCCACTAGGCCTGGCGCATGGGCTCAGGTCGCAGACAGAAGACATGCCCCAAATTCTGATTCTCAAAGTGCCACCAAAGTCAAACAAAAATAAGAGCAGAAGGCAGCAGCCAGACAGCACGGGGGCGTGGAGGAGGCTCTAATTAAAATGCTTAATACGCTTGGTGAGAGTCTATTTTTTTCTCCCAGCTAAAATCTTACCCATTTCCATGCTCTGGCTTTCTGCTCATGAAGTAGAAGGTCACTCATGATTCAGCAATTCATTCATTCAGCAACTATTTCCTGGGCCAGGTCCTTTGCAGGGCACTGGTGGATAATAACAAAAATACTAAAAGCTCACAGTTATTGAGCACTTACTTTGTGCCAGGAACTGTTCTATGTGCTTTGCACAAATTAACTCATTTGATCCTCATAGAATCCTATGAGGGGGGTCATTATCCCCATTTTACTGGTGAGGAAACTGATACATAGAGAGGATAAATAACTCACTCAAGTTCTGACAGCTAAAATGTCCTGGTGTGTGACTAAGACAGCGTTTCTTCCTTGAGAAGCTCACTGTGTCTGGTCCGGTGACAGGCCTGGGACTCACAAGAGATGAAATGCCACCTCCATCTGGGAGGGGTTAGGGAGGGCAGGCCCTTGAAATGGGTTCTAAAGGTTGAGAAGAAGTCAGCCAGGCTTAAAGGGGGTGGGGGGAAAGGGAAGGGCACTTCAGGTCACGCATTCATTCGCTGAGTCCTGCAACAAACATTTATTGAGGGCCTATCACGTGCCAGCCCGTTTGGAGGCTGGGATGCAGCAGCAAATGAGGCAGAGTTGCTACCACGTGCAGCTGGCATCCAAGAGGGAGAGAGGGGAGCAATAAACATGCAAATTCAGAAGAGATGAAGGAAGTGAATGCAGGGCACAGCCACAGAGGGAAAGGGGTCAGGAGGTGGGTGAACAGCCAGGAGCAGGTGAGGTGACTGAGGCTCCCTGAGTGCAGAAGGGAGGCCTGCGGTGCACCGTCTGAGAGCGAGCACCCCCTTCAACTTTGTACCATGGGTGCCTCACCCGGTCCCAGCTGTGGCCTGGGATGTGCTGCTTTGATATGATGGTCGGGATGAGGTGACGTTAGTGCAGAGGCCTGAAGGAGGTGAGGGACAGAGGCATTTAGGAATCTGGGAGAAGAGTGTTCCCCGCACGGGACCAGCAAGTGCAGGTGCCTGGAGGTGGAGCATCCTCCCCAGTGAGGGCAGGAGCTGAGGCCGCTGTGCCTGAGCACTGGGGCAGGGGAGGGCGCCAAGCGATGCATCCGAGGGGGACCGGGGTCCAGGTGAGGCAGTCCTGTGGGCCATTGGGAGGACTTTGGTGGGAGCCTCAGGAGGGTGCCCGGCAGAGGGCCTGACCTAACTTTGGTCCAGTTGGATGCCTCTGTCTGCGAGGGGAGCAGAGGCTGTAGGGGTGCCTGGGGCTGAGCAGAGGCAGGAGGGGCGGGGAGGAGGCTGCTGCCGTCATCCAGGCCAGAGATGGCGGTGTGGCAGCGAGGTGGGGAGAACTGGGCATATTCTAGATCCGTTTCAGAGCAAAAGTCCACGGGACTGGCTGATGGATTCCGAATGAAGTGTGAGAGAAGAGGGGTCAAAGACGACCCCAAGGCTTTGGGCTGGGGCACCTGGCTGAACGGAGGTGCCATTTACTCCCATTGACAGGCTGTGGAAAGAATAGATTTGGGGGTGGGGTCCCAGAGAAAAAAGAACCCATGAGCTCTGCTGAAGGCACGAGGACTGTCCAGAACACGCTGTGCGACGGGCTGTCTGAGCTCCATGCTGTCGTCAGCTGCTCAGTCAAGCCCCTGCAAGAGAAAGGGGGTTCACGTTCAGCGGTGCACGGGCCTGGTCGCGGAGCAGGAGGGGGGCTGACTCTCTCGCACCAGGCCACTGGGGTGCTCACCCTCCGCTGCTGGGCAGCAGGGGGTAGCCTCGGAAGGCCTAAGATGGGGACCAGCCCACGCTGGCAACGTGGGCCGTCGGCACGGCTCGACGTGGCCGTATGGCGCCCCCTGGTGGCTGTCTCGGCTCCTCTCAGCCCTCTGCTCACCCTGCACGCATAGCCTACAAAGAGCATGCTCTGTGAAAAGGTCTCCTCCAACCCAGCGCCCCTCCCCAGAGGCAACTACTGCCAGAATTTGCTTCCTTCCGGAGACTCAGCATGCATCCTTTTTTTTCCTTTTTTTTTTTGAATTTTATTTTATTTATTTTTTTTACAGCAGGCTCTTATTAGTTATCTATTTTATACATACATATACATAGTTATCTATTTTATACATATACATATTATACATTTATATACATATAGATATTAGTTATCTATTTTATACATATTAGTGTATATACGTCAATCCCAATCTCCCAATTCATCCCACCACCACCACCCACCCTACCACTTTCCCCCCTTGGTGTCCATACGTTTTTTCTCTACATCTGTGTCTCTATTTCTCAGCATGCATCCTTTACACTGACACTTATCAAGGGTTTACTATGTGCCAAGCACACGTGGCATTTCTGTCCTCTGCCTCTGTTCCCAGGACAGAAGCCAAAAGGCAAATCCTGTTCCTCTCCTGCTCCAAACCCTCCTCCTTCCCCCACCTCACTCAGAGTAAAGGCAGAAGTCGCCATAATAACCATGACCTGCCCTCTCGCCTCGAGCTCTAGGACCCAAGTCCTATCACTGTCTCCCTCGCTCCGTCTGTTCCAGCCACATTGGCCTCTAGTTTTTTTACTTATGGTAAACATATACATTATATTTATCATTTTAACCCTTTTTAAGTGTACAATTCAGTGGCATTAAATATACTTACAATTTTTTGTAACTAGCACCACTAACTACTCCCAAAACTTTTTCATCACCCCCCAAAAACTCTGCACCTATGAAACTCCCCCTCCTTCCCTGTCCCCAGCCCCTGGTCACCTCTTTTCAACTTTCTGTCTCCGTGAACTTGCCTAATCTAGGGGCTTCATAGAAGTGGAATCATACAGAATTTGTCCTTCTGTGTCTGGCTTACTTCACTAAGCACGAAGAAAATGGTCCATCCATGTTATAGCATATGTCAAAAATTCGTCCCTCTTTATGACTGAATAATGCTCCATTGTACGGCTAGACCACATCTTGTTTATCCCTTCATCCACTGATGGATACTTGGGTTCTTCCCACCTTTTGGGTACCGTGCACAATGCTGCTATGAGCACGGGTGTTGGCCTCATCATTCTTTTTTCAACCTGCCAGGCCCACCATGCCTTAAGGATTTTGCACTGGCTTTTCCTTCTGCGTGGAATGTTTTTCCCCAAGAGATCCTTGTGGCTCATTCCTCACTGCCTTCAGTTCTTTCTTCTTCAAACTGTGCCTTCTCAGTGAGGTCTACTCTAAGCACCCTACTAAACACTGTGACCTGGCCCGCCCCATCCCCTTTACTCTATTTGTTTCTTTTTTCTATAGCACTCATCACTTTCCAACATACTACATAATGTACTTATATAGTATATTTATTGTTTAGTGTCTGTGTCTGTCCACTAGAATGTCAGCTTCAGGATCTGAGTTACACGTTTCAAACTGGAGGCGCAGGCCTAATGTGTTAGATGCTCTACGTGCCATACTCTCTTAAATACCTCAAATACTTAACATACCACATATTATATACAGATTACTTCAATTCTGGGCTGAAATTGGGATTAACTTCTCAACTGCCTGAGCATACGTATCTCCAGAGATTTATGTCAGAGGAATGAGATCTGAAGCTGCAGACAACAAGTGTCATTTTTTTCCCCAACCTGAGGACCATGTTGACCTGTAATCTCACCTCTGTCCCTGGGACTGTAGTGCGGGTTGTGTATAGCACAGTCGAGGGGTTGAGTGGGAGCAGAAATCCAGGCCTCGCCCCACTCGCCAAGCACAGGGCTTGAGTCCTGGCACAGGGCTACATCTGCTGGAGGGAGGGGGGCATCTTTCTCATTCACCAAAAGTCCCTCTGGGTGGGTGGTGGCCCTGCTTTGTCAAAGGAGATGCCGGTCCATGACCTGCAAATTGGGTGGCCTTGCAGTTCACGTGCCCCCAAGTCAATTCCATATTTCCTACTTTTCAGGTCTGCAGAGGCTGCCACTCCCCACCCCGTCATGGGATTCAATGAATGTGGTTACTATTTAATTCTGTTCTGAGTTCCCATCTGGCAGGGCCATGAGTCTCAAAAATATTGCCACGAACCAGACTGGATCCTCACACCTCCTATAGCACAGCTTGATACAACTGCCAAGGCATTTGAATGACGCCTCCCTTCTCTGTATTTAACAAACATTTATTTAGTCCTTCCTGTGTACCAGGCATTGTTCCAGCACTTTCCAAATATTAACCAACTTAATCCTCCAACCTAGGAGGGAGGCACAATCATGATCCCATTTTACTGATGACAAAACTAAAGCTCAGAGAACCTAAGTGACCCACCCGGGATAAGATTACAGGGCTGGGATTCAAATCTGGGTCCACTGGCTCTGGCATCTGACAACTACAATGGTTCACTACCCCTTCAGTTTTTTCTTGTCATTTTTTTCTCCCTCTTTCCCTGCTTGCGTCTCTCTCTTTCTTCCCCTTCCTTCCCTCCGCCTGCTTCCTCCCTGACCCAGAGCAGCCTTCATCTGCCTCCCCTGGACACCACCCAGACTGGCACAATATCTGCCGATTCTCCAGACCAGGCCCTACCCTCCTGTGGCCCTGCCAGATCTTCCGTCACGGCTCTCATTTCCCTGTGCCAGTGGACGGGGTGTGCCAGCCCTCAACCCACCTGCTCCCAACCGCAGTGGCAGGTGGCAGAGGCCTGGGAACTGGGGCCTGGGCCAGCCTGGAGGGAAGCCAAGTGTTTGGGGAGTTGCATGACGTGCCACACACCCGGCCCTGAAGTACAATGCCCACATCATGAGCTCCCTCTCCTGATCAGCGATTTCACTGTGATGCCCAAACATCGCGCTGCTAGGGATGGACTTAGACACTAAGGGGCCACGCGGCCATTGCTTTCTTGAGCAAATGAAATGGTGAATGTGACACTGGCTTTTGTGAATGTTAGAATAACAGGCAAAATCATGATGGTTTAATAGAAGTTTCATCGCCTGATCCCAGACATAGTCCTGCCTGGGAGCATGGCTTGTGCTGGGACTCTGACCCAGGCATGAAATAAGGTGTTTTCATTCCCCAGTCCTGGCTGCCAGGACCCAAGGCAGAGGCCAGTAACAAAGGCAGATCTGGGTCTGTTGCTTTGCTTCTGACAGGTTGGCAAATCTCTTCCTTGTGTGTGCCAGTACACAAGGGGAAGTCCCTGTCCACGCCTCCCAACCCTGTAAAGTGAAAAAAATGGGGTCATCAGGTTGAAAAACTAAAAGAGCTTTGGAATCCATTTTATCTGTACAGATGGGAAAACTGAGGCAAACTAAGGGGACGGGACTTGATCAAAGTCACAAAGTAAGAGGCAGCCTGGGCTCTGGACACCTATTTAACTGCCCTTTCACTGGTGATTACCCTCCAAAAGCTCAACGTTCTCCATGCTGGGAGCCTCATGTCCTTAAACAGAAGGCTATGGAGGCCAAGTGCTAGTTGCAGAATCAGTGCTCCTGTCCAGAGTTGGAGCCACTGTTAAGACCACTCCCCATACTCCCCCCGCCCCACATAATCTCACTCAGTCTTCACAGTCCTATGAGGTGGAAACTATTTTATCCTCATTTTACGGACTGTGATACTAGGAGTCACAGCAGTCAAGTAACACTGCTGGAACATGAACCGAGGCCATCTTCTGACCCCAAAGCTCAGGATCTTCCGATTATGCTCTATAGCCCTTCCCCAGGAGCCCAGGCCGGTGCTGAAGGCTGGCACTTAGGCAGAGTACAAGCCAAGTAGCTACCAAAAGCTGGGGTGAGGTTTTACCCCTGTGTACCCTGGGGTACCCAGGACAGTGCAGACTGGTGCTGACTGAGAAAACTCTCATTTTTTTTTTAAGGTATACTCACATATACCATTATATCAGTTTCAGGTGTACAACATAATAATTCGATATTTGCATACACTGCAAAACGATCACCACACTAAGCCTAATTAACATCTGTCACCATATATACTTAAGAAAATTTTTTTTCCTGTGCTGAGAACTATTAGGATCTACTCTAAGCAACTATCAAATATGCAATACGGGAATGTTAACTTAGTCACCATGGTGCAGACTACAACAACAGGACTTACTTATTTTATAAGTGGAAGTCTGTACATGTTGACACCCTTCCCTCATATCTACCCCCTACCCAGGGAACACCAATCTGTACTCTATATCTAGAGCTCGGTTTTGTGTGCGCCTATGTTTACATTCCACATATAAGTGACATCAAATGCTATTTATGTTTCTCTGTCTGACTTCCTTCATGTACTATGCCCATCTCCATGTCCATCCATGCTGCTGGAAAAAGCATTATTTCATTATTTTTCATGGTTAAGTAATATATCATTGTATATATGTACCACATCTTCTTTATAAATCCATCTGTCAATGGACATTTTGGTTGCTTCCATGTCTTGGCTATTGTAAATACTGCTGCAGTGAACATCGATGTGCATGTATCTTTTTGAATTTTGGTGTTTTCTCCGTATATAGGCCCAGGAGTGCGATTGCTGGATCATATGCTACATCTATTATTAGTTTCTGAGGGAACCTTCATGCTTTTCTCCATTGTGGCTGTTATCAGTTTACATTACCAAAAACAGTGAAGGAGGCTTCCCTTTACTCCGAACCCTCTCGCAGATGTACTGTTTGGAGACGTATTAATTATGGCCATATTCACTGGCCCAAAGTGACACCTCTCTGTAGTTTTGACATCCATTTCTCTAATAATAAGCGATGCTCAGCATGTTCTCGTTTTATTTTTTTAAAAAGTGTGCATAAAATTTACTTCTTGAAATTGGATTCTAAAAAGTTGGCCCTGTTTTGAATTCTTCTTCGATTACCTACCCCCAGTATATTTCTTTTTTTTCTTAATTAACTAATTGATTACTTAATTTTTGGCTGCGTTGGGTCTTCGTTGCAGTGTGCAGGCTTCTCGAAGTGGTGGCTTCTCTTGTTGCGGAGAACGAGCTCTACGTGTGCCAGCTCAGTAGCTGTGGCTTGCAGGCTTAATTGCTCCGCAGCATGTGGGATCTTCCAGGACCTTGGTTTGAACCCGTGTCCCCAGCATTGGCAGGCAGATTCTCAACCACTACGCCACCAGAGAAGTCACCCCCCAGGACATTTCTTGAGGGCACATGTCATTTATGGCCCCTCAGGCCTTGTGACTCTGCAGTGCCCATAAGCACCGGTTTTCCAGGTGTTGTTACGGGAGATGCCCACAAGGTGGCGGCACTTCTTCAAGTCCAACCCCGTTTACTCGGGTAACCAGAGCCATAGAGAAAGTCGTGTTCCCGGGTTAGGTAAGGGTGGAATGTGCAAGAAGAAACAGCTAAGGGCTGGTGTCTCATTGCTCCTTCGCTTTAACCTTCAGCCCCAGGCAAATCCCAACACCTGCCCACAGGACAATGCTGAGGACGCTGTAGTACGGAGGGGGGGATTCCGAGGAAGAAGGCTACCGGTGGGAACCCACCAACAGGAGACTTGGAGACCAGGTGACTTCTCAAAACTCTTCCAGGCGAAAAACTCCACCGGGATTTGGGTGCACTCGACTTGGTTGAGCTGTACAACGGCCCGCCTGGATCTGGAGATGGTGGTCCCATCCCCAGGGAACCTGGCATTGCAGGTGCAAGGGGGGCTCATTTGCCGGCCCATCCTCCCTAGGTCATTCAGCTCCGCCACAGTCCAGCCTTGAGACACAAGTCGGCTCAGGTTCCAGGGATGTGATACCAGTCCAGGTCACTGAGGCCTGTGAGGAATATCATTGGGATTTCTTTTCTTTTCTTTTCTTTTTAAATTTAATTTTATTTTATATTAGGACAAAGTGGATTTACAGTGTTGTGAATGTGTTGTCTGTGCAGCAACCTGATTCAGTTATGCGTATACAGATATCCATTCTTTTGCCGATTCTTTTCCAATATAGGTTATAACAGATTGGTGAAGATATTCCCTGTGCTCAGGAGTAGATCCTTGGTAATTGTCGAGTGTACATATATTATTGTGTATATATTAATCTCAATGGTCTAATTTCTCCCTCCCTTCCCCCTGCCTCCCTTTCGCCTCAGGTAACCGTAAGTCATTTTCTAAGTTTGTGAGTCTGTTTCTCTTTGGTAAATGAATTCATTTTTATTGCTTGTTTGATCCCAGCTCTAATTGGTCTCCTATGCTGTTTGTCCTTCTCTGCCTTACGTCCTCCACTAAGTATGATCATCTCCAGTGCATCCATGTTGCTGTAATTGACATGATTTCATCCTTTTATGTGGCTGACTGATATCTCATTGTATGTACGTACCGCATCTTCATTAGCCACTCATCTGTCGAAGGACATTTTGGTTGCTTCCAAGTCTTCGCTATTGCATACCGTGCTGTAAGCAATGTTGGTGTGCATGTGCCTTCTCGCATGATGATTTTCTCCGGATATAGACGGAGGAGTGGGATTGCTGGATCAGGTGGTAACGCTAGTTTTTAGTTTTTCTTTTCAGGAACCTCCAGACTCTAGTGCATAGCGCCTGTCAGCAATTTACATCCCCACCAACAGCAGAGGAAGGTTCCCTTTCTTCCACGGCCTCTCCCACACTTATTGTTTGTAGACTTTTTTTTTTTTTTTTTCGGTATGCGGACCTCTCACCGCTGTGGCCTCTCTCGCTGCGGAGCACAGGCTCCGGACGCGCAGGCCCAGCGGCCATGGCTCACGGGCCCAGCCGCTCCGCGGCATGTGGGATCTTCCCGGACCGGGGCACGTGTTCCCTGCATCGGCAGGCGAACTCCCAACCACTGCGCCACCAGGGAAGCCCGTTTGTAGACATTTTGGAGATGGTCGTTCTAACCGCTGCGAGGTGACACCTCCTGGTAGGTTTGAATTGCGTTTCTCTAAGAATTAGCGATGTTGCGCTTAATTGCAGGTGGTTTTGTTTTAAACGGTGTGAGTACAGTTTCCGTCTCGAAATTGGCTGCGTGAAGGTCGGCCCTGTCTTGAATTCTTTTTCCATTACCTCCCCGAGGATGTTTCCTGAGGGCAGGTGTCATTTCCAGCCCAGCCGGTTCTGTCAAGAAGCAGCGGGTTTAAAGTTGTTGTTACGGGAAAGGACCACAAGGCGGCGGCATTAACTCCTGCCCAACTCTGGTTACGAAGGCTACAGGAGCCTTAGCAAAACTCCTGTTCCTGGGTCGTGAATTAGAGTGGAAGGTACCAGAAGAATCACCCAAGGGCTTGTGTTCCATTTCTTATTCCCCCTTGTCAGCCCCTCAACTTCAGACAATTCCGAACCCCTGTAAAACCACCATGCTGAGGGTGCTGTCGTATGTACATGGAGAACGACTCTAAGGAAGGAGGCTGCACGTGGGAACCCCACGACCGGGACACGTGCAGACCAGGTGACGTTTCGAAGTTCTTCCAGCCCAGAGGGCCCACCATTCTTTGGGTGCACTAGGCTTGGCTGACGTGTAGGAGGGCCCGCCAGGATCTAGAGATTGTGGTCCATGCAGAGAGGACCCGTCACCACAGGACCACGGGGGCTGCTTTGCTACCACACCCACCCCAGCTCCCTCAACCCCAGGACAGTCCAGCCTTGGGACCCAGGTCAGCTCAAGCTTTAGGGATGTGAGCCCAGCCCCAGTCACAGAGGCCTGAGGCGAAGAGAGTGGGCATTTCTTTCCTTTTTTCTTTATTTAATTTTTGTTTTCTGTCGACGTATACTTGATTTACTATTATGTCGTGTTTGTTTTAGGTGTCCAGCAAGCTGATACAATTATATATATACACACATGTATACTTTTGTGGATTCTATTCTCGTATAGGGTATATCAGAATGTTGAGTAGATTTCCCTCTGCTGTACACTAGGTCCTGGTTGGTTATCTATTTTATACATGTTGCAGTGTATATGTGAATCCCAACGTCCTAACTGATTTCTCCCCCCACACCTGTCCCTTGGGTAACCGGCAGTTTGCGCCTCGTTGCACGTGGTTTTGTTTTAAACGGTGTGATGAGTACAGTTTCCCTCTCGAATTGGCTGCGTGAAGGTCGGCTCTGTCTTGAATTCTTTTTCCATTACCTCCCCGAGGATCTCACGTGAGGGCGGGTGTCATTTATAGCCCCCGCAGGCCTTTTGAATAGGAAGTGCCCTTGAGCACCGGTTTTCAAGTTGTTGTTAAGGGGGACGTCCACAAGGTGGCAGCACTTCTTCACGCTCAACTGTTAACACGGGCAACCAGAGCCATAGAGAAAGTCTTGTTTCCGGGTTGTAGATTAGGGTGGAATGTGCCAGAAAAAACAGCTAAGGGCTGGTGCCCCATTGCTGCTTCCCTCTTAACCTTCAGCCCCCAGGCAAATCCCGACCCCTGCCCACAGGGCAGTGCCGAAGGTGCTGTCCTTCGTAGGTGGGGGGATTCCGAGGAAGGAGGCTGCCGGTCGGAACCCACAATCAGAAGACTTCGAGACCAGGTGACTTTTCAGAGCTCTTCCAGCCGGAAGGTCCGCGGGCCTTTGGGTGCACTCGGCTTGGCTGAGCTGCAGCTCGGCCCACCTGGATCTGTAGGTCGAGGTCCCATCCCCAGGGAAGCTGGTACTGCAGGCGCAAGGGGGGCTCTTTGCTGTCACATCCTACCCAGCTCCCTCAGCTCCACCATAGTCCAGACTTGGGACACAAGGCTGTTCGGGTTCCAGGGATGTGACAGTAGCACAAGTCACCGAGCCCTGTGGAGAATATCGTTCGGATTTCTTTTCTTTTGAAGTTTAATTTTATTTTATATTGGAACAGAGTGGATTTACAGTGTTGTGCTTGTGTTGGCTGTACAGCAACCTGATCCAGTTATGCGTATACAGATATCTATTCTTTGTCCAATTCGTTCCCCATATAGGTTATAACGGATTGGTGACTGGAGTTCCCTGTGCTAAGCAGTAGGTCCTTGGTAATTTTGGAGTTTACATATATTCGTGTGTATTTATTCATCCCTCCCTTTCTCCCTGCCTTCCTGCGCCCACCTTTCCCCTCTGGTAACCAGAAGTTGTTTTCTACGTTTGTGAGTCTGTTTCTCTTTTGTTAATGAGTTCATTTGTGTCGATTGCTAGATTCCACCCCTCTGTGGTCTCCTATGCTATTTGTCCTTTCCTCTCTGACGTCCTCCTCTTCGGTTGACCATCTCCAGTCCATGCATGTGGCTGCAGAAGGCATTATTTCATTGCTGTTGTGGTGGAGTCATATTCCGTCGGGTATATGTACCACATCCTCTGCATTCGTCCATCTGCTGTGGGACCTTTGGTTGCCTCCACGTCTTGGCTCCTGTTAATACTGCCTCAATGAACATGGGATTAATGTATCTTTTCGAATTTTAGTTTTTCTCTGCATAGACGCCCAAGATTGGGATTGCCTGCTCATGTGGTAGCTTCATGTTAAGTGTTTTCACAAACCTCCATACTGTTCTCCCCCGTACCTGGTACCAATTTACCTTGACAAAAGCAGTGCAAGAGGGTTCCCTTTTCTCCGTGCCCTCTCCATCTTTTGTTGTTTGTAGACTTTTGATGATGGCCCTTCTGACGGGAGTGAGGTGATACCTCGTTTTGATTTTGATCTTACTTTCTGTAATCATTGGCAATGTGGATCTCTTTCCATGTGGTTACAAACCAAAACAAAATTAACAAAAAGGTGTCCGTCAAATTTCCCTCTTGAAACGGTTTCTGGCAAGTCGACCCTGGATGGAATTCTTTTTCGATTACTTACCCCAGGACGTTTCTTGAGAGCAGGTGTCATTTACAGCTCCCGCGGGCCCGCTGGGGCTATGAAGTGCCCTTGAGCACCGGTTATCCAGTTGTTCTTAAGGGAAACGTGCACAAGGGGGCGGCACATCTTCAGGCTCAACTGTGGTTACTCGGGCAACCACAGCCAGAGAGAAAGGCCTGTTGCAGGGTTGCAGGTTAGGGTGGAATGTGCCAGAAGAAACAGCTAAGGGCTGGCGTCTCATTGCTGCCTTCCCCTTACCCTTCAGCCCCAGGAGAATCCCAACTCCTGCCCACATGGCAATGCTCAGGGTGCTGTTGTCCACGGGCGGGGTGATTCCAAGGAAGGAGGCTGCCGCCAGGAACCCACAATCAGGTGACTTGGAGACCTGGTGACTTATCCAAGCTCTTCCAGCCGAAAAGTCCACCGGGCTTTGGGTGCACTCGGCCTGGTTGAGCTGTACGACGGATCTGGAGATAGTGGTCCCATCTCCAGGTAACCTGGCTTTGCAGGGGCAAGGGGGGCTCATTTGCTGGCCCATCCTCCCTAGGTCCATCAGCTCCGCCACAGTCCAGCCTTGGGACACAAGGCTGCTCAGGCTGCAGGGATGTGACATCAGCTCAAGTCACCGAGGCCTGTGCAGAATATTGCTGGGATTGCTTTTCTTTTCTTTTTAAGCTTAGTTTGATTTTATATTGGAACAGAGTGGATTTCCAGTGTTGTGTTTGTGTTTTCTTTACAGCAACCTGATTCAGGTATACAGATAGCCATTTATTTCCGATTCTTTTCCCATATAGATTATAACTGATTGGTGACTAGAGTTCCCTGTGCTAAGCAGTAGGTGCTTGGTAATTGTCGAGTTTACATATATTATTGTGTATTGTTAATCTCAATAATCTAATTTCTCCCTCCCTCACCCCCACCTCCCTTTCCCCACAGGTAACCATAAGTCATTTTCTCAGTTTGTGAGTCTGTTTCTCTTTGGTAAATGAATTCATTTTTATCGCTTGTTTGATCCCACCTCTAATTGGTCTCCTATGCTCTCTGTCCTTCTCTGTCCGACGTCCTCCGCTAAGTATGATCATCTCCAGTGCATCCATGTTGGTGTAATTGGCATGATTTCATCCTGTTATATGGCTGACTGATATCCCATTTTATATACGTACCGCCTCTTCGTTAGCCTCTCATCTGTCGAAGGACATTTTGGTTGCTTCCAAGTCTTGGCTATTGTATATCGTGCTGAGAGCAATGTTGGTGTGCATGTGCTGTTTCGAATGATGAGTTTCTCCAGATATAGGCCGAGTTGTGGAATTGCCGGATGACTTGTTCTCTGTAATTTTACGTTTTTTTCTTCAAAAACCTCCATACTGCTGTGCATAGCGCCTGTTAGCAACTTACATTTCCACCAACAGCAGAGGAGTGTTCTGTTACTTCCACGGCCTCTCCCGCACTTACTGTTTGTAGTCTTATTGGTAATGGCCGTACTAACCGCTGGAAGGTGACACCTCGTTGCAGGTTTGAATTGCGTTTCTTTAAGAATTAGCGATGTTGCACATTGTTGCATGTGGTTTTGTTTTAAACTTGTGAGTACAGTTTCCCTCTCGAAATTGGCTGCGTGAAGGCTGGACCTGTCTTGAATTCTTTTTCCATTACCTCCCCGAGAATGTTTCCTGAGGGCAGGTGTCTTTTCCAGCCCAGCCAGTTTTGTGAAGAAGCAGCGGGTTTAAACTTGTTGTTACGGGAAAGGGCCACAAGGAGGCGGCATTTCCTCCTGCCCAACTCTGGTTACGAAGGCTACAGGAACCTTAGCAAAAGTCCTGTTCCTGGGTTGTGAGTTAGAGTGGAAGGTGCCAGAAGAGTCACCCAAAGGCTTGTGTTCCATTTCTTTTCCCCCTTGCCCTCCCCCCAAATTCAGACTATTTCCAACCCCTGTCAATCTGCCGTGCTGAGGGTGCTGTCATATGTATATGGAGAACGACTCTAAGGAAGGAGGCTGCACGTGGGAACCCCACGACCGGGACACGTGCAGACCAGGTGACGTTTCGAAGTTCTTCCAGCCCAGAGGGCCCACCATTCTTTGGGTGCACTAGGCTTGGCTGACGTGTAGGAGGGCCCGCCAGGATCTGGAGATTGTGGTCCATGCAGAGAGGACCCGTCACTACAGGTGCAAGAGGGCTGCTTTGCTACCACACCCTCCCCATCTCCCTCATCCCCAGGACAGTCCAGCGTTGGGACCCAGGTCAGCTCAAGCTTTAGGTGTGTGAGCCCAGCCCCGGTCACAGAGGCCTGAGGGGAAGAGAGTGGGCCTTTCTTTCTTTTTCTTTAATTTAATTTTTATTATCTGTCGACGTATAGTTGAGTTACAATTGTCGGGTTTGTTTTAGGTGTCCAGCAACCTGATACAGTTATACATATACACACATGTATACTTTTGCGGATGCTTTTCCCATATAGGGTATATCAGAGTGTTGAGTAGATGTCACTCTGCCGTAGTGTAGGTCCTGGTTGCTTATCTATTTTATACATCTTGTAGTGTGTATGTGAATCCCAACGTCCTAACGGATTCCTACCCCCACATCTTTCCCTTTGGCAACCAGCAGATTTTGCTGTAACCCTGTTAGTCAGTTTCCCTTTTGTAAATTAGTACGTTTGCATCAGCGTTCCATTCCATCTGTAAGTGATACCATATGAGATTTGCCTTTCTTTGTCTGAGGTATTTGACTTACTCTGATTACCTCTAGGTCCATCCATGTTACTGCAATTGGCATGATTTCATACATTTATATGGCTAAATTATATCCCACTGTATACAACTACCGCATCTTTGTTAGCCACTCATCTGTCGATGGACATTTTGGTTGCTTCCAGGTCTTGGCTATTGTATACTGTGCTGTGAGCATGTTGGTGTGCATGTGCCTTTTCGCATGATGATTTTCTTCGGATATAGATCGAGGAGTGGAATTGCCGGATCACGTGGTAACTCTAGTTTTAGTTTTTCTCTTCAGGAACCTCCGTACTCTTGTGCATAGTGCCTGTTAGCAATTTACATTCCCACCAACAGCCGAGGAAGGTTCCCTTTCCTCCACGGACTCTCCCACACTAAATATTTGTAGAATTTTCGTGATGGTCTTTCTGACTGCTGCGAGGTGAAACCTCGTGGTAGGTTTGAGTTGCATTTCTCTAAGAATTATCGATGTTGCACATCGTTGCAGGTGGTTTTGTTTTAAACTTGTGAGTACAGTTTCCCTCTTGAAATTGGCTGCATGAAGGTCGGCCCTGTCTTGAGTTCTTTTTCGATTACCTCCCGGAGGATGTTTCCTGAGGGCAGGTGTCATTTCCTGCCCAGCCTGTTTTGTGAAGAAGCAGCGGGTTTAAACTTGTTGTTATGGAAAACGGCCACAAGGCGGCGACATTTCCTCCTGCCAACTCTGATTACTAAGGTTACAGGAGCCCTAGCAAAAGTCCTGTTCCTGGGTCGTGAATTAGAGTGGAAGGTGCCAGAAGAATCACCCACGGGCTTGTGTTCCATTTCTTTTCCCCCTTGCCCTCCCCCCAACTTCAGACAATTCCGAACCCCTGTCAAACTGCCGTGCTGAGGGTGCTGTCGTATATATATGGAGAATGACTCTAAGGAAGGAGGCTGCACGTGGGAACCCCACGACCGGGACACGTGCAGACCAGGTGACGTTTCGAAGTTCTTCCAGCCCAGAGGGCCCACCATTCTTTGGGTGCACTAGGCTTGGCTGACGTGTAGGAGGGCCCGCCAGGATCTGGAGATTGTGGTCCATGCAGAGAGGACCCGTCACTACAGGTGCAAGGGGGCTGCTTTGCTACCACATCCTCCTCAGCTCCCTCAACCCCAGGACAGTCCAGCCTTGGGACCCAGGTCAGCTCAAGCTTTGGGATGTGAGCCTAGCCCCGGTCACATAGGCCTGCAGGGAATACAGTGGGCCTTTCTTTTTTATTTTGTTTCTTTAATTTAATTTAATTTTCTGTTGATGTATAGTTGATTTACAATTATCTCGTGCTTGTTTTAGGTGTCCAGCAACCTGATACAGTTATACATATACACACATGTATACTTTTGTGGATGCTATTCTGTTATAGGGTATATCAGAGTGTTGAGTAGATTTCCCTCTGCTGTACAGTAGGTCCTGGTTGGTTATCTATTTTATACATGTTGTAGTGTGTATAAGAATCCCAACGTCCTAACTGATTCCTCCCCCCACACCTGTCCCTTGGGTAACCAGCAGTTTGCGCCTCGTTGCACGTGGTTTTGTTTTAAACGGTGTGATGAGTACAGTTTCCCTCTCGAAGTGGCTGCGTGAAGGTCGGCTCTGTCTTGAATTCTTTTTCCATTACCTCCCCGAGGATCTCACGTGAGGGCAGGTGTCATTTACAGCCCCCGCAGGCCTTTTGAATAGGAAGTGCCCTTGAGCACCGGTTTTCAAGTTGTTGTTAAGGGGGACGTCCACAAGGTGGCAGCACTTCTTCAGGCCCAGCTGGTTACTCGGGCAACCAGAGCCATAGAGAAAGTCTTGTTTCCGGGTTGTAGATTAGGGTGGAATGTGCCAGAAAAAACAGCTAAGGGCTGGTGCCTCATTGCTTCTTCCCTCTTAACCTTCAGCCCCCAGGCTAATCCCAACCCCTGCCCACAGGGCAGTGCCGAAGGCGCTGTCCTTCGTAGGTGGGGGGATTCCGAGGAAGGAGGCTGCCGGTCGGAACCCACAATCAGAAGACTTCGAGACCTGGTGACTTTTCAGAGCTCTTCCAGCCGGAAGGTCCGCGGGCCTTTGGGTGCACTCGGCTTGGTTGAGCTGCAGCTCGGCCCACGTGGATGTGTAGGTCGTGGTCCCATCCCCAGGGAAGCTGGTACTGCAGGTGCAAGGGGGGCTCCTTTGCCGGCACATCCTACCCAGGTGCCTCAGCTCCGCCACAGTCCAGACTTGGGACACAAGGCTGTTCGGGTTCCAGGGATGTGACAGTAGCACAAGTCACCGAGCCCTGTGGAGAATATCGTTCGGATTTCTTTTCTTTTTAAGCTTAATTTTATTTTATATTGGAACAGAGTGGATTTACAGTGTTGTGCTTGTGTTGGCGATACAGCAACCTGATTCACTTATGCGTATACAGATATCTATTCTTTTTCCGATTCTTTCCCCATATAGGTTATAACTGATTGGTGACTAGAGTTTCCTGGGCTAAGCAGTAGGTCCTTGGTAATTATCGAGTGAACATATATTCGTGTGTATATATTCATCCCTCCCTATCTCCCTGCCTTCCCGTGCCCACCTTTCCCCTCTGGTAACCAGAAGTTGTTTTCTACGTTTGTGAGTCTGTTTCTCTTTTTAATGAATTCATTTGTGTCGATTGCTAGATTCCACCCCTCTGTGGTCTCCTATGCTATTTGTCCTTTCCTCTCTGACGGCCTCCACTTCGGTTGACCATCTCCAGTCCATGCATGTGGCTGAAGAAGGCATTATTTCATTGCTATTGTGGCGGAGTCATATTCCGTCGGGTATATGTACCACATCCTCTTCATTCATCCGTCTGCTGTGGGACCTTTGGTTACCCCCACGCCTTGGCTCCTCTTAATACTGCCGCAATGAACATGGGGTTGATGTGTCTTTTCGAATTTTAGTTTTTCTCTGCCGAGAGGCCCAAGATTGGGATTGCCTGCTCGTGTGTAGCTTTATTTTAAGTGTTTTCACAAACCTCCATACTGTTCTCTCCCGTGCCTGGTACCAATTTACCTTGACAAAGCAGCGCAAGAGGGTTCCCTTTTCTCCGTGCCCTCTCCATCCTTTGTTGTTTGTAGACTTTTGATGATGGCCCTTCTGACGGGAGTGAGGTGATACCTCGTTTTGATTTTGATCTTACTTTCTGTAATCACTGGCAATGTGGATCTCTTTCCATGTGGTTACAAACCAAAACAAAATTAACAAAACGCTGTCCATCAAATTGCCCTCTTGAAACGGTTTCTGGCAAGTCGACGCTGGTTTGAATTCTTTTTCGAGTATTTACCCCAGGACGTTTCTTGAGAGCAGGTGTCATTTACAGCTCCCGCAGGCCCGCTGGGGCTATGAAGTGCCCTTGAGCACCGGTTATCAAGTTGTTGTTACGGGAGAGAATGGGCCTTTCTTTCTTTTCTTTAATTTAATTTTTATTATCTGTCGACGTATAGTTGAGTTACAATTGTCGGGTTTGTTTTAGGTGTCCAGCAACCTGATATACATATACACACATGTATACACACATGTATACTTTTGTGGATGCTATTCTGTTATAGGGTATATCAGAGTGTTGAGTAGATTTCCCTCTGCTGTACAGTAGGTCCTCGTTGGTTATCTATTTTATACATGTTGTAGTGTATATGTGAATCCCAACGTCCTAACTGATTCCTCCCCACACACCTGTCCTTTGGGTAACCAGCAGTTTGCTCTTCATTTCAGGTGGTTTTGTTTTAAATGGTGTGAGTACAGTTTCCCTCTTGAATTCGCTGCGTGATGGTCGGCTCTGTCTTGAATTCTTTTTGCATTACCTCTGCGAGCATCTCTTTTTAGGGCAGGTGTCATTTACAGCCCCGGCAGGCCTTTTGAATATGAAGTTCCCTTGAGCACGCGTTTTCAAGTTGTTTTCATGTGGGACGCCCACAAGGGGGCAGCACTTCTTCAGGCCCAACTCGTTACTCGGGCAACCAGAGCCATAGAGAAAGTCGCTTTCCCGGGTTGTAGATTAGCGTGGAATATGCCAGAAGAAACAGCTAAGGGCTGGTGCCTCATTGCTGCTTCCTTCTTCCCCTTCAACCCTCAGGCAAAACCCAAGCCCTGCCGACACGGCAGTGCTGAGCATGCTGTCGTTCATAGGTGGGGGATTCCGAGGAAGGAGGCTGCTGGTGGAAACCCAGAATCAGGAGACTTCGAGACCAGGTGACTTTTCAGATCTCTTCCAGCCGGAAGGTCCCCCCGCCTTTGGGTGCACTCGGCTTGGCTGAGCTTCAGCTCGGTCCACCTGTATCTGTAGGTCGTGGTCCCATCCTCAGAAAACCTGGCACTCCAGGTGCAAGGGGGTCTCATTTCCTGGCCCATCCTACCCAGGTCCCTCAGCTCCGCCACAATCCAGACTTGGGACACAAGGCTGTTCGGGTTCCAGGAATTTGATAGTAACAGAAGTCACGGAGCCCTGTGGAGAATATCGTTCGGACTTCCTTTCTTTTTAAGTTTAATTTTATTTTATATTGGAACAGAGTGGATTCACAGTGTTGTGCTTGTGTTGGCTGTACAGCAACCTGATTCAGTTATACATATACAGATATCTATTCTTTTTCCGATTCTTTCCCCATATAGGTTATAACTGATTGGTGACTAGAGTTCCCTGTGCTAAGCCTTAGGTCCTTGGTAATTATCGAGTTTACATATATTCGTGTGTATATATTCATCGCTCCCTTTCTCCCTCCCTTCCCCGCCCACCTTCCCTGTCTTGTAAGCAGAAGTTGTTTTTTAAGTTTGTGAGTCTGTTTCTCGTTTGTTAATATGTTCATTTGTGTCGGTTGCTAGATTCCACCCCTGTGTGGTCTCGTATGCTATTTGTCCTTTCCTCGCTGACGTTCTCCACTTCGGGTGATCATCTCCAGTGCATGCATGTGGCTGCAGAAGTCATTATTTCATTGCTGTTGTGGCGGAGTCATATTCCGTTGGGTATATGTACCACATCCTCTTCATTCATCCATCTGCTGTGGGACCTTTGTTTGCCTCCACGTCTTCACTCCCGTAAATACTGTCACAGTGAACAGGGGGTTGATGTGTCTTTTTGAATTTTGGTGTTTCTCCACATAGAGGCCCAAGAGTGGGGTTGCCCGGTGATGTGGTAGCTTTATTTTAAGTTTTTTAACAAACCTCCATACTGTTCTCCCCTGTGCCTGGTACCAAGTTACCTTCCCAAACCAGCGCAGGAGGGTTCCCTTTTCTCCATGCCCTGTCTCGCCTTTCTTGTAGACTTTTTGATAATGGCCCTTCTGACGGGTGTGAGGTGATACTTCGTTTTGATTTTGATCTTTCTTTCTGTAATCATTGGCAATGGGGACCTCTTTCCATGTGGTTACAAAACAAAACAAAAGTAAACAAAACGGTGTCCGTTAAATTTCCCTCTTGAAATAGCTTATGGCAAGTCCTCCATAGTTTTAAATGTTTTTCGATTACCTACCCTAGAATGTTCCTTGAGGGTTGCTGTCATTTACAGCCCCTGCAAGCCCTTTGAATATTAAGTGCCGGTAAGCACAGTTTTTTTTTTTTAACATCTTTATTGGAGTATAATTGCTTTACAATTGTGTTAATTTCTGCTGTATCACAAAGTGAATCAGTTATACGTATACCTATATCCCCATACCCCCTCCCTCTTGCGTCTCCCTTCGACCCCCTCCAACCCACCCCTCTAGGTTTTCACAGAGCATAGAGCTGATCTCCCTGAAGTACTGGTTTTTAAGTTGTTGTTCAAGGAGTTGTACACTAGGCGGCAGCACTTCTTCAGGCCCAAGTCTGGTTCCTGGGCAATCAGAGCCATAGAAAAAGTCCTGTTTCTGGGTTAGATATTACAGTGGAATGTGCCAGAAGAAACAGCTAAGGGCTGGCGTCTCATTGCTGCTTCCCCCTTACCCTTCAGCCCCAGGAAAATCCAACCCCTGCCCACACGACAATGCTGAGGGTACTGTCGTATGTAGGTGGGGGGATTCCGAGGAAGGAGGCTGCCTCTGGGAACCCAGCACCAGGAGACTTGGAGACCTGGTGACTTATCAAAGCTCTTACAGCTGTAAGGTCCACCGGGCTTTGGGTGCACTCGGCTTGGTTGAGCTGTACGATGGCCCACCTGGATCTGGAGATGGTGGTCCCATCCCCAGGTAACCTGGCTCTGCAGGTGCAAGGGGGGCTGATTTGCTGGCCCATCCTCCCTAGGCCCCTCAGCTCCGCCACAGTCCAGCCTTGGGACACAAGGCTGCTCAGGCTGCAGGGATGTGACACCAGCCCAAGTCACCGAGGCCTGTGGGGAATATCGTTGGGGTTTATTTTGTGTGTGTGTGTGTGTGTGTGTGTTTTCCCCACACATTGTTCTTTATCCATTCATCCGTCGGTGGACACTTAGGTTGTTTACATATCTTGGGTACTGTAAGTGATGCTGCAGTAGATAAGAGGATGTAGATACCTCTTTGAATTAGTATTTTTCTGTTCTGCAGATAAACACCCGGAAGCGGATTTAGTGAGTCCTATGTTAGCTCTGTTTTTAAATTTTTTGAGGAACCTCTGTGTTTTCCGTAGTGGGTGCAGAAATTTACATTCCCAGCAATAGTCTACATGTGTTCCATTCCCATCCTCCCCAACACATTTCTTTTGTTAACGGCCACTATAACAGTTGTAAAGTGATATCTCATTACTGTCTTGTTTGTATTGGAAAACTTCACAGATTTTCCTGAGCACTCTGTACCTGTTTTGGATGTATACTTCCTGTCATTATAAGCCCACTCTCATGCTGTTATATTCCAGACTCTCCACATCCTCCAAGCCTCTCAAATAATTCCTTTACTCTCTAGCGCTCAGGAAGTTTAATTGACTCTAATTAATTTAGAAGTGTTCGTTGCCTCATTCACTGCGCACCTCGGTCAAGGAGCAAAAAAGCACAGGCTTCAGTTTTCCCATACTTAACAGTGGGGTGGAGAGCAAGGGGCGTGGTTCAACTTCGCTGGCGGAACTACCAGAGTCGTCAAAACGTCGCAAAATTACCCAGCCTCGCCTGGCCGGTTTTTCCTGCGCCTGCGCAGAATCCGCCGCTGGCCTGCGCTTGGGGATTCCCTTCCGTGCCCTCGAAGACTTGGCGCTCCTCCGTGGTCCGTCTGCCTTTCTTTCGTTTTAGGCGTCGACGCAGGCGCGGCTGTTGAGCGCCGAGCAGTCGATGGAGATGGTGGCCTCGACCGCTTGAGGGGTCGTGGAGGCCCCGAGCTCGGGTCGGAGAACTGGACAGGCCTTCGCGGCTGTGGGACCGGGAAAGGTACACGGGGCTGGGCGTGCCTGCGGGGCTCTTGTCAGAAACCGGGCGGGCGGGCCGTGCGGGCGTGGGATCCGTGTGTGGTGGGTGTGACGTGCGTGGTGGGCGCTGGGGCTCTCGGGCCGCGCGTCTCGCTCGTGTGCCCGGGGTGTTTTTACTTCGTGGTTGCTTGGGGTTGTGTGAGCTCTGTAGCGTTACGCGGCTGGGGCGGCGGGGGGCTGTCTTCCAGGAGCGTTTTCTGGGTCTTCTGTGGAGGTTTAGGCGTTTGGCTTCGGGGTTTGTGTGGTGCCTATGTGAAGTTGTCGTGTGTGCTTTGTGGGGATGAGCCTTTTCACCCACCGCACTGTGGGTGCGGTGATGCGGCGCGTGCACGTCACGTTGAGTTACGTGGAGGGTGGTCGGGCGGCCCGGGGATGTGTGGTAGCTGCGGCGTGTGGCCGGCAGCTCTCACGCTAGACGTGGAGTTGCAGGAGATGTGGGTTTTATTTGGACTTTGGACGTGATTTAGGGTGCGAGGGTCTCGCATATGTTGTGGACGTGGGGCCTGGCTTGGTGGTTTGTGGTGGGTATTCGGTATATGATTGTAGGGCTCGTCCATTCATTCATTTATTCACCCTTGGAGCGTTGTTGAGATTTTCGGTGTTTTGTGCCGGGCACTGACCCGGGGAGTGTGGTGTTGGGAACGAGGACGTGGCTTCTGCTCTCAAACAGCTTACAGGCTGTTGGATTAAGTCGCTTTGTGTACCTGTGATTACAAATTGAGATAAATGCTATGAGGAGAGGCGCAGGGCTGCCCGATGGGAGAATGCGTCAAGCAAGAAATTCTCGAGGAAGTGAGGGTGTCTTGAAATATGGGGAGTGTGTGTTGGTAGCGTGAGTGCGTGGGAAGGAAGGGGGCTCGGGTGAACCCCTGGCTGGGAGGGGCCGGGAGCTGCTTTATCAGCGACCGTCTGGAAAAGGGGCTGAGATCTGAATGTATATAACCATTGGGCTTTTTAGCTAGAGGAAGAAAACAGGGACCTCGTGTTTCATTTGTTTATTTCCTGGGTCACTGCCACTCTTCAGCTTTGAGGGCTTAGGCAGTTCCTCCTCCGTGGCCCTGTTAGCAGGTCCATCCACAGCTCAAAGATGACGGTCATACATTCTCCCTGACTCTGTACTGTGGTTTGTGGCCTCAGGTTCTTGGGGAGAAATTTCTCTGCTTTTGTGGATTGGTTTTGTCTGCATTTCCCTATGGCTATGCATCTTTCTGAGGTGACATTGCAAGTGACTTTGCCGTGGCCTGATAAAACTGAAAATGTAACTTATTAAGCCCTGAATTGTATAAGCATCAGCTTCTTTTATTTTTGAAGCAGTGAGAACGTTAGGCTTGCTGGTTTATAAAGTCTAGTAAGTTTATTGGAGAAAAAGTACCCTACAAACGTAAGACACAGAATAGATTTTTCTTTTTGATCACTAGGTTTCTAATGCTCCTCCTTAGACTGAAGCTGGAACTTTGTTTGATTTGGTTTGGTTTGATTTTTAGCGCAGGTGCTATCCCTTTTATATCAGTGCCTTTTTGACAGAGGTGCAAGAGCTCCATATATGTAGTTGAATAAATGGTCAAGGTAAAGAGAGTCAAATAAAAATTTGTGCTTGTTGATAACTATTCCAGACATTTCCCCAGCGGCTAAAGTGGAATACAGATTATGAAGCTAGATCATTGGAATGAATGTTAGTGAATTGCCTTGGTATTGTGTTTACTGTTGAAGTTGTATTTTCCTTTCTTCAAGAATCTGTGCTTTCCCTTTCACTGAGTTGCCATTGTCCAGTGATGTTCTCATATCTTAGAAAGTTTTGTGTTTTGGTCTAAGGATTCGAGAAAGCAGTTTGTGTTCTCAAACTTGCACTGAAAAATGTTAAGTACCCTTCCTGAACTGTGAAAAGGACAAGGAAAATTCTCAATTGCTGGTAATTTGCCTGAATTGGTTTCCCCCCGCTTCTTTCCTTTCTTAGGACTCCTACTCCAGAGAGGATACCTCATCCAGGGCCGTGATGCCACTTCCCCATCACTTGTGTGCTGCTTGGTTAAGCTAATGCTGCGGATCCCTTGTCTCTTGTGGAGGAGTCAAGCTGACTCTTGGCATGAGGACCCTGCCTTGCGGGGGTTGAGAGTGACACTGCCATGGCTTCTCTGGATGACCCAGGGGAAGTGAGGGAGGGCTTCCTCTGCCCTTTGTGCCTGAAGGACCTGCAGTCTTTCTATCAGCTGCAGTCACATTATGAGGAAGAGCACTCTGGGGAAGACCGTGATGTCAAAGGGCAAATTAAAAGTAAGAGACAGGGACTCTCTGCTTATCTCATTCTGTCACTGGGAGCTTTAACTCGTGGGATGGTTATCATCAGCTACCATGTTGCCACCGTAATATGATAAACAATACGAAATTAATAATAATAATAGAGAACATATTTCTAGTGCTTTCCATGTGCCAGGCATTATTCAAAATCTTCCCAGTGTATTAACTTCATTTAATTCTCACGATAACTATGTGACTATGAGCCCATCTTACTGATGAGGATACCAGACACAGAGAGATTAGACACAGAGATAACTTGCCTGAAGCTGCAAAGTGAGGTAGAGCCCGGCTTTGAACCTAGTAAGTGTAATTACTGTCCTCTGCTGTCTCTTGCTAGAATGTTTGAATTACCTAACTGCCAGCCTAAGAGGGTTTGGGGTGGAATTCCTTTCCTTTGCTCTGTAAGTGGAGGCACATTGTACACCCATTTACCTGTTACAAATTCAGGCCTTCCTGCCATCCTTACTTCTTCAACTAGACCTTGTCCTCTGCAGCACAGGAAAAGGAAGATTATGGTTGAAATATAAGGAGTTAAACCCAAAAAGTTAAAACTTGGTTTTTGAGCTTCCAAGGACCCTCAGGTCCTGGAGATTTGCAGAAAGAATTTTTCATATTTTTGCTATACAGATTATTCATTTCCCGAACTTTAGATTCTAACCCCTAAGTATGATGCTGGTGCTCTGGAATTCACTTTCCTAGTGATTCAGTTAATAGCTGGCCACATTTCTGAAGGCAATGAGATTAAAAAGGTCTATTGCTGTATTCACAATTCTTTGTTGGGTGGGAGAGAGAGGAATGATCCATGTATTCCTAAGCGGACTCTGGTCTCCACACGTGTGAGTCACATGCCCCTTGTAATCAAAGTCTCACTCCATGTCTCACTTTTCAGTTCAGAAAAAAAGAGTTGTTGAAAGTATTAACATTTATAACTTCTGTCAAAAATATGACAAAGTCAAACATTTTCAAAATCCTGAAGGCTGCAGTGGACTAGGTGGCTTCTGGCTATAGAGGCTGGAGCAGAGTCATAACTCTGAGGAGACCCAAAAGGAAAAATAAAGAGAAATGTATGTTCTTTCACATACATTGTTATTTCATTTGACTCTCCCAACAACCCTGCAGGAAGGTGTTGGTCTCATTTTATAGAGAAAAAGTGAGGCTCAGAGATGTGGAGTGACTTATCCAAGGTCAGATAGGAATTGATGGAGGTAGGCCTTGACCCCATGTCTTCCATCACCTCTAAGCCTAATGCTCCTCTTTGCGCGTGGCATCACTGATGAGGTGAGGCCCTGTATTCCAGTCACAGCATGCACTGCAGCTGGAAAACTAGCAAACGAAGGGACTGATTGTCTAAGGGTCCTTTGGATAACTGAAGGGCCTCCATGATTTTCAGTGAGCATCTAGTCTTAGTGCCAGCTCAACTGAGTCATATACCGTGACATCACTAAAACCTTGATGCCGGTGGGTGGAGAGATTAGAGAATGTCCTCACATTCCTGTGATGACTGCCCTTGTATTAGGGGGAAAATGTGTAAGATTATCGAGGGAATAACAGATATAGGACCTTCTGCTGCTAACTGAATTGAAGTGAGGGTTGATCCTGAGTAGTAGCTGGAGAGAGACCGGGAGTTATAAAATTTAGTTTCTCTTTTCTGTCAGTGTCTGTTTCTCTCTGCTTTTCTGTTTCTGCCTCCTTTGAGAGACAGTGAATTTCCTGCTCCTTTGGCTGTGAGGGGAAGACAGGCAAAATGAATAAGGCACCTAGATTTTAGTCCCCTTTTCTTTCATGTAGCTCATAATCACAAAGTCAAGAAGTCAAGACTTGGGCTTTCTTTTCACTAATGAAAAGGAGAAACCTGGTACTGAGTTGAAGAAATGCTTTGGGCCGATCAGATACTGGAAACTACCTCTTCAGGTGGAGTTCTTTCCTCCTACCTCTGCTTCCTTTACTTGGCTTGTTTTGGGCTCTTGGAAAACCTGGGACTGGAAATAACTCTCAAAGATGTTAGCTAAGGGGCCGGGCTGCAAGCACTAAAGCCCGCTTTTATTAGGAAGGGCATTTCTAATTCTCTGTTTAGTGTCCGTTACAATGGAAGGCTGCAAGAAGGTCCTTCTTTGGTTGGCTCAAGCTTTGGTTCTAACTCTAGCATAATCTCTTAAAACTAGCCTCACCATCCCTGACAAGGGCAGGTTATGGGCTACTTTCTCTCCTAACTCACAGTATCGCACATCAGAGGGAAACTATTTATGTATATAGCCCATTGTCTTCCTGGTGCCATCACTAGGCTTATTTATAGCTACCTTCTGTTATAAAAAAGCCATCCAAACCTTTCAGGAAGGATTCAGTGTCTAGTGCATTTTGTGTCTAGGACATTTGCCTTATCTGAGATGCATTTTTTTTTAACAAAGCCTTTTCAGGACACAAGGGCTGTCAGTTGAATTTAACTTTCCTCATTTTCTTTGTTCCTCTTAATCAGCCTCTTTTTTAGGAAGCTTGAAATTTGGGAGACACTCTGGTGTTCATTAAGATTCTGATTCCATTTGTCTTGCTGGAATTTGGGAGGCAAGACCCAAGGCTAGGGAATGACTTACCGGGGGATAGACTGTACTATCCATAATGTCCTCGGGCCTCCCCTGGTGGCGCAGTGTTTAAGAATCCACCTGCCAATGCAGGGGACATGGGTTCGAGCCCTGGTCCGGGAAGATCCCACGTGCGGTGGAGCAACTAAGCCCGAGCGCCACAATTACTGAGCCTGAGCCCTAGAGCCTGCAAGCCACAACTACTGAGCCTGCGTGCCACAACTACTGAGCCTGCGTGTCACAACTACTGAGCCTACGTGCCTAGAGACGGTGCTCCACAACAAGAGAAGCCACCACAATGAGAAGCCCGCGCACCGCAATGAAGAGTAGCCCTAGCTCGCCGCAACTAGAGGAAGCCCGAGCACAGCAACGAAGACCCACTGCAGCCAAATAACAAATAAATAAATAAAAACATAATGTCCTCATATTCCTGCTATTTAGCTCTCTCTCTTTACCTTTCGAGCTCTTGACTTGGCGTTTTTGTCCTCATAGAAGCACATAGTTCCTCTTGTGTACTTCCTTGGCCTCGAGCTGTTACAGTCCTTGAATTTCTTTAATTTTGTCTGAAGTAGTCTCTTTTATATTTTATGGCCCTAGGATTTTAGACTAGAGTTAATCATAATAATACTGCTGAAATCACAGTCTGCGGCTTTCTTATGGGACCCCAGACCCAAGAGTTCCCTTCCCTACTACATATCTAAAGTACAGATCTTTGAATTCAAGAATCTCTAGTTCAGAACCAACTTACTGGTACAGTTTGCTGATGTTCCTCAGCCTGCAGTTGAGTCTCTCCTTAACTTTATAATTGATTTAAGCAACAAGATCCCTGTGATGTATATGGGCTGGAGGATGGAATTGGACCAGTAAATGGGATTGTGACAGTGATTCTAGAAGTTTTCCTCCTTCCCCCATACTACTTATGTCCTCAGAAAATGAAAGAACCCTGATACAGGAGAAGCCATGAAATGCATTGGGACCCTGTTGATAGGTGAAATCTAAGTGCTTTTCCTATAGGACCTTGACTCTCTATTGGGTTATCTTCGTGGATTCATATGGTGTTTGTTCCATTTTTCAAGGTCTTGTCCAGAAGGCTAGGAAAGCAAAGAACAGGCTGTTGAAACGAGAAGGAGATGACCGAGCTGAATCAGGGACCCAAGGATATGAGTCTTTCAGCTATGGAGGGGTTGATCCTTACATGTGGGAACCCCAGGAGCTTGGTAAGAAATTCTTTTCATTCGTTCATTCATTCGTTCATTCAGCAAATGTTTATTGAACATCTATATGTTTTAAGAGTTGGCTGAAGAGACACCAGTAAATCAGAATGGTTATAAGCTTCTGAACCTTGTGTTCTAGTGGGGGGAGAAAATGGACAAGAATGAGCTGGGCCTCTGCTTTGTGTTAGGCACTGCATTAAATGCTTTACTTGTGGACTCTCGTTTAATCCTTACTGAACTCCATGGGGACCTCCCAGGGTCAGACAGCTAGGAAACTGCAGAACTGGGGTAGGAATCCAGCTCTTTGACATCAGCCCAGGTGCAGTCCATTGACTGGGCTGTCTCTTCTTGTGTAGCCATTGATTACCTCCCTACTGAGAAGCACTGGTTCATGCAACTTAATTTTCTGAAGCATGTAATTGTGTTATCATCTGCTTACTTTCAAAATTACCATCTTTTCGGGTTGATGAAAATGTTCTAAAATTTATTTTGGTGATGGTTGCACAACCCTGTCAATATACTAAAAACCATTGAATTTGTATGCTTTAAATGGTGAATTGTATGTATTTGAATGATAACTCAGTAAAGCTTTTACCAAAAAGATCATGCCACATGGAGTTGAACTAGCTAATCTTACATGTCCTTTAACTGTTGAATGATAGTGATCATTAATATAGTATTTTCTATCCATGCGATGGGTAAATAATGATTCTTTCGTAGTAGTTTATTATACTTTGTTTTGTTTTGGGGCCGCTCTGCATGGCACGTGGGATCTTAGTTCCCCAACCAGGGATCGAACCCATGCCCCCTGCATTGGAAGCGTGGAGTCTTAACCATTGGACTGCCAGGGAAGTCCCATAGTACTTTATTATACTTTGATACTCATTATCTTGTTCACCTTTCACAAAAGCCTTGTGAGGTAGAAAGGGTAGTGATGCTCATTCCATTTATAGATGAGAACACAGACTCTAAGAAGGGAAGTGATATTTACCCTGGGGTCATCTACCAAATAGTGCTGCTGCAGGATGTGTCTTTTATTTTATTTTTTTAATAAATTTATTTATTTTATTTACTTTTATTTTTGGCTGTGTTGGGTCTTCATTGCCGCGCACAGGCTTGCTCTAGTCGCAGCGAGCAGGGCTACTCTTCCTGTGGTGCACGGGCTTCTCATTGCAGTGGCTTCTCTTGTTGCAGAGCACGGGTTCTAGGTGTGCGGGCTCAGTAGCTGTGGCTCGCGGGCTCTAGAGCGCAGCCTCAGTAGTTGTGGCGCACAGGCTTAGTTGCTCTGCAGAATGTGGGATCTTCCCAGACCAGGGATCAAACCCGTGTCCCCTGCCTTGGCAGGCCGATTCTTAGCCACTGCACCACCAGGGAATCCCAGAATGTGTCTTTTTGGAAGAGGAAAGTCCTAGAATTACACTATCCAATATGATAGCTACTAACTGTATGTGGCTATTTAAATAAATTAAAGTTAAATTAAAAGTCAGTTCCACAACCACACATTAGCCACATTTTAAGTGCTCAGTCTCCATGTGTGGCTAGGGGCTACCATGTTGGAGAGTGGAAACATTTTATTTTCATTATGGCAGGAGAAAAATGGCTTAAAAATAAGATTATATGCATATATTTATTAGTTACATATGAAAGACAGAAACATGAAGGAGACTTTTCAAGCATATGAATTATTAGCTTTTTGATAGCTTATTTCATGATTGCCAGTGTTAAATTATCAAGGTGATTTACTGATTAACTTGCCTGTTTCAGCAACTGAAGGAAGTCACAAATTACAAAAGGTCACGTGAATGGCAAATTTTAAAAGTTAACGTGTATTGTCACTCCTAAAAATTCGAAACTAAAATTTAATTAGGTGTTAAAGTTGATTAGGGAAGAAGAAAAGCGTGGATGCTTAAGAGTGTAGCATAAAGATCTAGATATGGTAAAGCAGCGGTCCCCAACCTTTTTGGCACCAGGGACCAGTTTCAAGGAAGACAGTTTTTCCATGGACGATGGTGGAGGGTGGATGGTTCAGGTGGTAATGTGAGCGATGGGGAGCGATGGGGAGCTGCAGATGAAGGTTTGCTCGCTCTCTTGCCTTCCACTCACCTCCTGCTGTATGGCATGGGTTGGGGACCCCTGTGGTAAAGTACCTAAATGAATAGGCCATCATTGGGTGGAAGAAATGAAATGAGTGCTGGGAGGGTTGAGGGGGCAGGGCCGGCTTTCAGAAGAGGTGAGATTGAGCAGGTTATATTTCAGATGCACTGAGACAACAGGCTACTTGGTTCCATTTGTGTGAGGAGGTTTGTCCTGGGTCTTGGCTGCTGGACTGAGAAGTTACCTGTTTAACTAGCCCCCTCCAAGGGCATCTATTAGCGTTTACATTTGGGGGGCTATTTTGAGAAGGATTGTTTTTATTCTGATGAAAAACTATATTGTACCAGCTTTGAAAAGTACAGAAAAGTATGAGATGTTTAAAAATCGCCCATAATGTTACTGCCTTTTTATTTAACAAAAATTCGTGTGCCAGGCAGTATTCTAAGGATTTTATAAATTTTAACTTCTGTAGTCCTGATAACAGCCCTGTGGAGTAGGTACTACTGTTTTCCCCATTTTATAGCTGAGTACTCCAGGTTACAGAGAGGTTAAGGAACTTGTCCAAGGTCACACAGTGTGTGGCAGAATTGAAACTTGAGCACAGACTGGCTCCAGAGTTCAACCTCTGTCCTTAAGGTCTTTCCTATCATACTTTGTGGCCCCAAGGTGACAGTTAACATTTTAGCAAATTTCCTTCCATTTGCTTTTCTAGTTTTTTAATTTTTAGTAAGACTCTAATGGACTTCCCTGGCAGTCCAGTGGTTAAGACTCCACGCTCCCAACGTAGGGGGCCCAGGTTCAATCCCTGGTTGGGGAACTAAGATCCCACATGCTGCATGGTGTGGCCAATAGATAGATAGATAGATAAATAAATAGATAAATATAATAAAATCCTAGAATGTTTGAAATTCAAGGTAGAGAGGCTCCCTCAGGGAAACGACAAGTCGTTTATGTCACCACCTCCCCTCCTAGGTGCTGTGAGAAGCCATCTTTCCGACTTCAAAAAACACCGAGCTGCCAGAATTGACCACTATGTCGTTGAAGTCAATAAATTAATAATCAGGTTAGAGAAGGTAAATCTTTTGTTTTAAAACACTTTTTTCCTGCAAGTATAAATCTTCTGGGGGGAGAATTACATTTCTGTAACATGTGTCTTGTATATTGTGTATATCCAATGCTGGCAAGGAAGCGCCCCACCTAGAGCTGTGCTGAGGACGTGGTGGATGGTTCTAGCCTGGGCTGGCCTTACTGAAGGTGGTGGCCCAGGTTGATGACTGGCCACATATCCCGCTTCCCTTTTTCTTCCTATGAAGGCCACTTGGCTGCTGGATAGCCTTTCTGCCTTTAGATCCTTTCCTCGTTTGGGTGTCCCAGGGACAATCACTCAGTGAGGCATAGTGTGTGATACCATGTGATGGCAAACAGAGAGGCTAGTAACCAGGCATGTGAGGAGTACCCTGCCAGGGCCAGTGTGCAGTGTGGGAACCTCTCGTCCTGTGGTTGGTTTAAGAGTGTGTCTTCAATACCACGATCGCTCTGTTTACTTTAACCCTGGAAATGCTTGTTGTGTATAAGCTGGGTTGTGTGGTGGGCATGGCAGCAACCACACGGGTTCAATTCTTTATGTGTACTTCGTAGGGCAGAAATATGTGACCACTTTCATTGTCCAGGAGGACTGTGGCGAATCGGGGGGTTCCCATTGCTTTCAGTAGCCACCCCACCGTGCCCTTGCCTACCCCTGGTTATTGCTTAAGCGGGTAACTGACAATAAAGAGATTGGAATGGGTCATGCGAAGGGAGGTACCTTCTGGATGCAAAGCTAATACTGTATCCCCCACAAAGTTGTTTTTGTGACATTTTGGGTTTGGAGACGACAGATAAGACTTGAGCAATGCTGGTGTGCTCATTCCCACTTGATGCTTCTGCCTGTAGAAAGTGTATACACCACCAGATTAATTCCTTCTGGCACTTTTTTCTCCTTGTCAGCTCACTGCATTTGACAGAACAAATACTGAGTCTGCGAAGATCCGAGGTAACTCTAGAACTTTGCTCACATTCCTTCTATTCTTTATCTTTCTTCTTGACCAGATCTCCTTTTTAAAATGGCCTACATTTATGTTTGTTTGGTTTTTGTTTTGTTCTTCCCAAAGCAATAGAAAAGTCCGTGGTGCCTTGGGTCAACGACCAGGATGTCCCCTTCTGTCCAGACTGTGGGAATAAGTTCAGCATCCGCAACCGCCGCCACCACTGCCGCCTCTGTGGGTCTATTATGTGCAAGAAGTGTATGGAGCTCATCAGCCTTCCCTTGGCAAGTAGGTGATGGGGAGGCGGGCCCTGGACCCTGATCTCCTTTTGAGACTAACTTGTTTACTAATTACCACTGGGTGATTTGGGGGACTTTTTAAAAAAATTAATGGCCCATGGGATCTTCATTCATTTACTTGTTTATTCCTTGAAGCCCATTACAGCCTAGGCCCTGTGTTAGGGACCAGTGATTCAATGGTCTGTAACAGAGGTTGGCAAACTTTTCCCATAAAAGATCAGGTAGTAAATATTTCAGGCTTTGTGGGCCACATACGGTCTCTGTCACATTTCTTCTTCTGTTTTAAACAACCTTTTTGAAGTGTAGAAACCATATGTAGCTTGAGGGTCATACAAAAACAGGCTGGACTTGGCTTGCAGGTTGTTGTTTGCCCATGTCTGGTCTATAAGCATCAGCCATTCCTTCAGGGAGTCCAGCACCCAGCAGGGGAGACACAGTGACAAACAAGTGCTTTATAAAGAGGCAAGTATGATGAGAGAAGTTGTGTCAGGCACATGGGAGAGTTGACGGAATCTTTTTTTTAAAAATAAATTTATTTATTTATTTATTTTTGGCTGTGTTGGGTCTTCATTGCTGCCAGCGGGCTTTCTCCAATTGTGGTGAGCGGGGGCTACTCTTCGTTGTGGTGCGCAGGCTTTTTTCATTGTGGTGGCTTCTCTTGTTAGGGAGCATGGGCTCTAGGCGTGTGGGCTTCAGTAGTTCTGGTGAGCGGGCTCAGTAGTTGTGGCTCGCGGGCTCTAGAGTGCAGGCTCAGTAGTGGTGGCGCACGGGCTTAGTTGCTCCGCGGCATGTGGGATCTTCCTGGACCAGGGCTCGAACCCGTATCTCCTGCATTGGCAGGTGGATTCTTAACCACTGCGCCACCAGGGAAGTCCCGAGTTGATGGAATCTTTGTCAGCTCTGCTTGAAGTGGCAGGTGAGGCTTTGAGAGGAGACTGTAGGAGGTGGTCTTAAAACGAGCAGCGGGCTAGTCCTTTCCTTTGAGCAAAGAGTCACAGACAGCTCACCGTCATATAGAATAGGCTGTAATGTCGTAATATGAGAGCCACTGAGTGCTGCTGAGGCCGCTGCAGAGGCTGAAGAAGAGTGAGAGTGTGGGTGCTCAGGGTCAGGAGGTGACGTTTGAGAGCAGCCTTGAAACACAACTGGGACTGCAGAGAGTGGGGCAGGCAGGCATCCTGGGGAGAGTGAAGAGCTGGTGCTTAGGCGTGGGATGTGGAAGGGCCTGGGGAAGGTTAGTAGATGAGCAGGTACAGTAGTTGGGGGTGTGAAACACTGCTTGAGAATGTGGGAATGAGGCTGTAAAGGTTAGATGGAACACAGTGTCCCAGTGGTCCAGAACTTTGAACCTCAGCTGGTTAAAGGTTGCGAAAGATGATCTCATGGGGTTTTGGCTAATTCTGGGACTTTTGGGGTGATTTTGCAACCCTGGAGAGTTCTGCTGACTCTGCATGTACCGTTGGCTGCAGGATGTCTGGATAACATGGGACAGAAGCAGATGCTTCCTCTGTCGAGCTCTGATGTCCAGCGGGCTTGCATTACCTTGATACTTCCCCTTTCTCCCTGAGGCGACTCCCTGTCTTACCTGAGACTTTATAAGCTATGTTTTGGGGACACTCTTCACCTTCCTTCTTTTGAGCTAATTAACTGACCTTTACTGGGCAGCTGCTATGAGGTGGCCCTGTTGGAAAAAATATAGGGCTGCAGCTATGAATAAGACAGTTTCTACCCTCAGAATCACAGATTCCTAGGGCAGCTCTGGGGTGTACATAGAGCTATCACTACAGGGAAAAGTGGGAAGTGCTCCACAAGGGGTGATGTAGTAGAAACTGATAGAAAGGCAGATTGTTTTTGCCTCAAGGAATTGCGGGGGGGGTGCTTCCGGGAGGATGTGCCATTTGAGCTGAGCTTTGGAAGGGGTAGGAGTCGGGCGTTTGGGCGTGGGGGAAGGCCGTGGAGGGTAGCCCAGGGAGAGCCTGGGTTGTGTCTCAGGCACGGGGCAGGGCAGTAGGTGGTAAGGCCAGGTTAGGGGTGGGCTTCAGAGCCTCAGAGACAGACTGTCATAGGCTGCCTGGCTCTTTGGCAGCTGCACTGGGCATCCATCCCACCTCAGAGCCTGAGCCCGGAAGGCAGAGGTGTGGGTGCTTCTCGCCTGTGGGCAGAGCCTGCTCTCGTGCCACCCCCACCGTTGGACTCCACTGCTGTTGTGGCTGGTGGGGTGATTGGAGGCTGTGGGCTCACTGCTGCCTGTCCTGTGTTGTGCTTTACAGACAAGCTCACCAGTGCCAGCAAGGACTCCCTGAGCACTCATACCAGCCCCAGCCAGTCACCCAACAGTGTCCACGGCTCCCGCCGGGCCAGTATCAGCAGCGTGAGCAGTGTGAGCTCTGTCCTGGACGAGAAGGATGACGACCGGATCCGCTGCTGTACACACTGCAAGGACACACTACTCAAGAGAGAGCAGCAGATCGATGAGAAGGAGCACACCCCTGACATCGTGAAGCTCTACGAGGTGATTCGTGTGTGGCCTTGAGTCTGATTCGAGAGATCTGGCTGTTGGTTATATACATGCCTGCAGATTTTGGAGAATGCTTTGGGAAGTCATTCCCTTGAATCATTTTTAGTTTTTGCCAAAGGGCACTAGCTAGGGCCCTGGGTGAGTCGCAGAGTCACTGGGTATGTTGCAACAAACTTGTTCCCTCACCCTTTCATGCCCACTTGACAGCGGGGTGGGGGGGTGGTTAGGGGCTTCTGTGGCCCAGGGGCAGGAGGAGGAAGGGTGGTTGTCATGCGGTGTGGACAAGTTCTGTGGGTGGGCAGGAGCTGGAGCTGGTGGTGAAGAGTGGGCTGGAAGAGTCCTGCCACACTCACTTGGAGTTTGAGAAACTGCCCGGAGGCTTAGAGCTTCCTCTTTTAAGTCCATTCAAATGCCTCAGCTCTCATTACCACCAGCAACCCTGGAATGCCTTCAGTAGATGCTGCTTTAAAGGAGCAGAGTGTGGTGCCAGAAGCTGGGATTTAGAGTCAGACTGGGTGTGAGCCTGGCTCGGCCTCCTAATGGCCAGGTGAGGCCTGCAAGATGAGAAGGGTGATCCAGGTTGGGGTTGGGCAGGGAGGTGGTAGGAAACGGGGAGGAGGAAACCCGCCCAGGCATCGGAAGCAGTTTGTGCAAAACTGAGCAGAGGAGGGGTGTATCCTTTTTTTTTTTTTTTTAATAGATTTTATTTATTTATTTTTGGCTGCGTTGGGCTTCATTGCTGCGCGTGGGCTTTCTCTAGTTGCGGCTAGCAGGGGTTACTCTTCGTTGTGGTGCGTGGGTTTCTCATTGCGGTGGCTTCTCTTGTTGCGGAGCGTGGGCTCTAGGCACACGGTTTTCAGTAGTTGTGGCACGTGGGCTTCAGTAGTTGTGGCTCGCAGGCTCTGAGCTCAGGCTAAGTAGTTGTGGAGCACGAGCTTAGTTGCTCCGCGGCATGTGGGATCTTCCTGGGCCAGGGCTCGAACCCATGTCCCCTGCATTGACAGGCGGATGTTTAACCACTGCGCCACCAGGGAAGCCCCAAGGAGGGATGTGTTTTTGTCTGATGATCACTGAATGGTCACTGGTAGCAGTTCTGTAGGTCACAGTGGCTGTATTTCTGAACCACCATGAAAATACTCAGGCTACTAGAAATGGTGTTAATTAAACCCTTGCTGAGCTGCAGATGTAGCCATTGTCCATCCTTTATGTGGAGCTCATGATCTGACAACTCATTTTTGTAAATAGCTGCCACGGTTTTGGCTTCCTTCTTTTTTGAAGTGAGCCCTGGCAGTGCCTTGTGCTGCTATCTGGCATCACCTGGCAGATACAGGACATAGCAACTAATTTCTTTTCTCTACCTTGGTAAACTCAGATGACTTGTGTCCTGGAAGGCCTTGCTCCTCTCAGAAACATCCGGTCAAACATCCGGGCTTCCCTGGTGGCACAGTGGTTAAGAATCTGCCCGCCAGTGCAGGGAACACGGGTTCGAGCCCTGGTCTGGGAAGATCCCACATGCCGCGGAGCAACTAAGCTCGTGCTCCACAACTACTGAGCCTGGGCTCTAGAGCCTGCGAGCCACAACTACTGAGCCCGCGTGCCACAACTACTGAAGCCTGTGTGCCTAGAGCCCACGCTCCGCAACAAGAGAAGCCACCGCAATGAGAAGCCCGCGCACTGCAACGAAGAGTAGCCCCCGCTCGCCGCAACTAGAGAAAGCCCGCACACAGCAACAAAGACCCAACGCAGCCAAAAATAAATAAATTTATTAAAAAAAAAAAGTTCACCCTCGCTTTCTTTCCTTCCTGCAAGCTTTTCTTGTAGAGTAGGTCTAAATCAGGAAATTGATAACAACAAACAAAACAAAACAGAGCTAAAAACCACTCTCTGCACTTTTTTCATTTTATAAAACTGCACATTTTAAATACATCTGTTGATTCAACATAACCTCTGGGTAGGCTTTTCTGTACCTTGAGAGTACAACTCACCTCTTCTTTTTTGTTCTTAGAAATTACGACTTTGCATGGAGAAAGTTGACCAAAAAGCTCCTGAATACATCAGGATGGCAGCATCATTAAAGTAAGCTATTCCTCTCTGTTTTACTAATTTAGTGGTGACTGTTTTCTGGCATTTTAGGTCAATTCTTTAGTAGGTGAAAATGACATTCCTAACTCTGCCCAGGCTTTTCTTCTGCCACTGACTGCAGAGAATCTTCGTCATATCTGTATTTCTTTGGGGTGCATGTTACAGTCCTGTGTAGTCATGTTCAGTCATGTGACCCCAGCTTTTCTGATTGAGCGGGTTTAGGAAGGGCCTTGGACGATAAGCACCACTGCCAAGTGCAGCATCCGGAGGTGAGCAAGGGCACTGTGCCTCATGCTTGTGCCTGGGTAGATGCCATTCAGGGTGACACTGAGGTGTCAGGGCTGAGAGCAGACATTTCCTTTAGGTCAGGGGTTGGCAGACTTTGGCCCTTGGGCCGCATCTAGTGTGCCATCTCTTCTTTTAAAATTAAGATTTAATTCACACACCATAAAATTCACCCTTTTAAAGTGTACAGTTCAGTGGTTTTGGTACAACCATCACATCACATTTAGTACAACATTCACAAAATTGTACACCCATCAGCACTGTCTTCATTCTGAAACACTTTCATCATCCTAGTAAGAAACCCCATACCCGTTAGCAGTCCCTGCTCCATCTCCCTTTCTCTGGCAACCACTAGTCTGCTTTCTGTCTATGGATTTGCCTAGTTTGGATATTTCATGTAAATAGAATCATAGATATATGATCTTTTGTGTCTGGCTTTTTTCACATAATGTAAAGTTTTCAAGATTCATCCCTGTTGTAGCATGTGTCAGTGCATCATTCCTTTTGTGTGAAGGCACCGTGTGGGTAGACCACATTTTGTTTATCCATTAGTCCCTTGGTGAACATTTGAGTTTTTCCACTTTTGGCTATTGGGAATAATGCTTCTATCAATATTCATGTATAGGTGTTTTGTGGACATATACTTTTATTTCTCTTGGGTATATACCTAGGAGTGGAGTTCTTGGGTCATATGGTAACTCTGTGTTTAACTTTTTGAGGAATTGCCAGACAGTTTTCCAAAATGACTGCACCATTTTACATTCCCATCAGCGGTGTATGAGACTTTGAATTTCTCCACATTCTTGCCCACACTTATTTCAACATTATAAATTCAATGTTATTGGGACACAGCCACGCCTGTTTGTTTGATTACTGTAGCTGATTTTGCACTACAGCAGCAGAGTTAAATAGTTGCAACAGAGACTGTATGGGCCTCCATAGCCAGGGGGGAGCTACTGTTGCTAAGCATGTTTCCAGGTGTCTAACTCTTACGCCTCCAAAGACCAGTTCTGAAGTGCTTTAAGTGAGTGCCTTTCAGTCTGTCACTCATTCACTCAGTGGATATTTAGCAAGCACGAGCTACGTGCCAAGTGCTGTTCTGGGTGCTGGGGCTGCAGCAGTGGACAGGGGAGACAGCTTCATTATCATGGGAGTGCAGACCGTAACCAAGTGAACAAGTAACGCACATGATAATAATGCCAGGCATGATAGGTGCTCCGAGGAGATTATAGTTGGTTGATGTGACTGAGACCAGGGCAGTGATTTCGGATTTGGGCCAACCCTGTTATTTTCCACATGACTTGGCGTTATCAAGACAAAGTGCAAGTCTTTTTAGTTCTGATCTGATGTTCTTTTTGCAAACTGTGCAGTTAGAGATGATGAGACAACTTTATTGAATCTGCAGATTACAGCACACACCAAGATTTTTCCAGCTAGGCCTGCCTTATAGATGGAAAACAGGTAAACACAGCAGTTCTTTCTGTTTATTTAACTTAAATTGCTGTTGCCTCAGGAAGAGAGTTGAGTGGCCATTGCTGAGGCTGGATTAATAGCTTGGAGATCATTTGAAATGTTTCTCTTCACAGTAAAAATTGTTTAAGCTTGTCCCATGTGCTAGTTACTAGGGGTATAAAAATGAAAAGCCATGATCACTGCACTTGGAGTTCAGCAGTCTGGTGGGAATGACAGACTAGTAAAGGAACAATTCTAAGACCACATGATAACTGTTGCTGTTCCTCTGAGACTGGGGTTAAGCCACCTCTGGCCTTCCCTGATGTCCCATCCTCCACCCTGGGCAGAGTTACTCCCTCTCACCTCCTTTCTTGAGTTGGAGTCCAAGTGATTTTCTCACACAGGGAGCAATTGTTCGTGAGACCTGGGAGCATGGGGCAACTGACAGTGCCACGTGGGCCGTGGCTTGGATTCCTTGGTCAGCTTTCCTATCATTCCTCCGCTCCCTGGGTAGTCTTTGAGTGAGAAAAGAAAGTACCTTCTCCTCTTACGTGGTCTGACCAACTCATTTAGTAAACCACTTCAACCGTCTTACTAGATGCACTGAAATTGTTCACGGAAAGTAGGCTGAAGTAGATTCAGTCACATTTATTTTGGCAATGAGCTTAGGAGCTGGTCCTCAAAGACCTCGGCACTAGTGTGTCCCTATGGTGTCTGCAAATTAAAAGCAGTTTCTAGTTGATTAGCACTTATATTTTGAAAAGGAATGAGCACTGCAATATATGCAAGAGTCTGAAATGCCATTTGGAGAGAATTAACTGTCTACCCCTCTGTGAGTCCTTTTACACCACACTGTCCGTTCAGTGCGATGACATTTAGATCAAACATCTCTGTGATTTCTCCCTAGTGCTGGAGAGACAACCTACAGTCTGGAACATGCCAATGACCTTCGAGTGGAAGTGCAGAAAGTGTATGAGCTAATAGACGCTTTAAGGTAAGGTCTGTTAGGTGATGTCTTACGTGCTGCCTTGAGTGGAGGAGGTGCTTTGTTAATGAGTGGTGGGCGGCCAGCAGACCTGAGCTTACCCAGTCCTGGTGATAGTGGGAGTGTGTGAGGAGGAGGCTGAGGGAGTTGCCAGCTCTGGCACTCAGTGCATCTCAGTAACTTTCGGTTAAGGATTTCTATTGTTCATTATTATTAAAGGAATAGGAGTTGATTGACACCAGCTGTGTGCCAGTCACTGACTACTTCCACACAGAGTAGCTCCTTTATTATACCATGGTTACCCTGTGAGGTAGAGATTAACATCCCCATTTTATAGGTGAGAGAATGCACCACAGCTAGAAGAAGGACTGGAGCCCAGATGGAAACACAGATTCTTTTCTTCAAGTTGACTGCTGCCTTGGTTTTTTTTGGCCGCGCTGTGCAGCTTGTGGGATCTTCGTTCCCTGACCAGGGATCGAACTGAGGCCCATGGCAGTGAAAGCGCCGAGTCTTAACCACTGGACCACCAGGGGAGTCCCAGTCGCTGCTTTTTTTTTTTTTTTTTTTTTAGTCGCTGCTTTTTAACTGTGGATTGGCTGTTGGGGTTACATCAGCCCTTTGCAGTGTAGGAAGTACTGTGACTCAGAACAGAGATGCGGAACTCTTGTCCATCTGTACGTGCAGGGCTAGCTACGTGGTTTAGGGTCTGCTGCAAAATGAAAATTCAGGTCCCTTGTTCAAAATTAAGGATTGTAAGACAGTGATAGCAGAATATGAAACCAAGCACAGGGCCCTTCTGCTGTGCTGGTCACTCACCCACGACGCTGGCCCTGCACCAGTGGTCAGTGCCTCGATGGCTGAGTGTTTGTCGTTCACCCTGTGCTTGTTTGGGGCCTTGGGTACAGCCAAAGGGTAAGAAATGGGCTTTGCCTGCAAGGACATTTCAGTGGAGTCTCTAACCCATTTCTCTACACATGTTGCTGGCATGCAAGCCTGGTGACTCGGGACTTTTCACCCATGTTTCTGAGGCTGGCAGTGCCTGTTACAGTGATGTATTTGTTCCAATTCAGTAAGAAGATCTTAACCTTAGACTTGAAGCAGGACCCTCCACCACATCCAAACACTTTACGGCTACAGAGGATGATCAGATACTCAGCTACGCTTTTTGTGCAGGTAAAGTCATCCTGGGGTGGCAGAAACGCCGCACTCGCCTCCCCTGCTCTTCTACCACTCTGAAGGCAGATTGGGCCAATGGCTTGTTTATTTTCTGTTTGTACATTTATTACTTTTTAAGGTTATAAATGTGTCAGTCACATCTAGAGAAAAATCTGGATGTCAAAGAAAAGTAAATATTCCTTTTAGTCCTATGTCCTTAACACCATCCTGCCTCATTCTGATATATTTTCTTTTTTATTCCATTTGCACTGGTTATATAAAGTAGTTACATATGCTACTTATAGTAACTTATATAAGTAGCATATTTGCAAGTTTAGGCCTTCTTATTGCTGAATTTTATATCATAAGCCCTTTTTTTTTTTTTGGTGGCGCCACACGGCATGCAGGATTTCTAGTTCCCCAACCAGGGATCGAACCCATGCCCTCCGCAGTGGAAACACCAAGTCTTAATGACTGTAGTGCCAGGGAAGTCCCATAAGAACTTTTTTATGTGGTCCTCAAACAGCTCTTGTTTGAATGACTACAGAATAGTGCTCTGTGTACACTATCCTTTAACTATTCCCCTTTCACTGGGCATTTGATAGATTCCCATTTTTTGCTGTTGAGGATTGCCTGATGGACATACTTGCACATAGCATTTCCTCCTTGGGATAAGCTCCTACGGGACTCTTCCTGGGCCATTGGTTTGGAGGAAACAGGTGACAAGGGCGCACTAGACGTAGGTGGTTGGATCTAAGTTGTTTCTACCTCAGAAAGCCCTTGTGAGAGTCACAGTCAATCCCCTGTGGGGCTCCTGACAGAGATCTGAGCGTCCTGTTGGGTTAGTTTCCCAACATTGTAATGCAGAGAATGAGGCCCTTCCTGCTTTTGATTAGTGGCTGTATTCCACAGTCATTTGATGAGTGCCTGCTGAGTCCCAGGCAGTGTTCTAGGTGCTGGGTATCCTGCCATGAGTAAAGACAGACATTCCTGTTCTCATAAAGCTTGTATTCTAGAGAGGGGAATAGAAAAGAAACAACTAAAAAGTATAGCTTAAGAGGGTGGAGAGTGCTGTGGAGAAACGTAAAGAGCGTGGGGTTGGGGCTTTGACGGAGGCTTACGGATGTAGACAGGGAGGGCAGGAAAAGGCCCCACTGAGAGGGCAAATAACTGGGATGTCTGGTGTTGATCATTTCATCAGGAAAAGGCTGGCCTATTTGGAAGTTGGCTCTGCTCCGATTTCAGCGTTAGGTCCTTCCCTGCTCTGCTCATTAACGTGATTGTCCGAGAGTGGGGTAGTTTAGCTTAAGTGGGCTCTCACTAGAGGGCTTCAGGTTCACTTTTTCTCCTAAAAGGGTTTAAGTGTAAAATTGCCTGTGACCCCCTACAGGAAAAGTTGCTTGGTTTGATGTCACTGCCAACCAAAGAACAGTTTGAGGAACTGAAAAAGAAAAGGAAGCAGGAAGTGGAGAGGAAGAAGATCCTGGAGAGACGGGTGAGTGAAGCTCAGGGATGCTGGCGTCCTGGCTTCTTCCCTGCGGCTCCCTTGAGCGCAGAGGCTTCCTCAGGCTCCCAGGAGGTCCTGTGAGGTTGTCGTTAAGTCAGAACCTCTCACTCTCTCTAGTTTGCATTCTCCTTCTGTTCTGTTTCTGGCCTCTCTCATCTTCAGAGGTCAGGGTAATTATTTTTCTCTCCAGGTCCTATTTTTCTTTCAGAGGTTCTACTGATTTTCTCCTGTCCAGAATACCATAGAGACTGGCAATCCTCCCCCTGGTACAAGCTGCAGAGGACCCAGACACCAGGGAGTTCTTTCTAGAACACTTTGGAATATGCAGTATTAAACAGAATAATACGTGTATTTAAGATTGTGTGAGGTTCTAGTGTAGATGAATGGTAATAGACCTCAGAGATTTAAGACAAGTACGTGGCCAGTGAATCTAAGATTGAGAGAAGCTTATCCCTTAACTTACTGTTATTTGGTATTTTAATTTTGAAAATCAGGGTGTGTCCCTCCTTCCCTTCTGATAAAAAAGCCTGATTTGATTTTAGCAGTTGGATATCGTAGTCCTGAGGTAGAGAATTGGAGTCTCACTGACACAGGGATAGCGGGACCGCAGAGGGTGGCTGGCGGTGTGGCTGTTGGCCTGGTGACCGTGTTTCTTCTCTTTGGCTTTGGTGTCTCCCCAGGCTGCCCTGGAATCCCAGCGAAGGCTTGAGGAAAGGCGCAGTGACCTGGTGTCTCATGCGACCAACGGGGAGGTGGTGTCCCTTCGCGGGGGCCATGCCCCGTTGAGAAAGGCTGAGGGCTGGCTCCCACTCTCTGGAGGTCAAGGGCAGGTCGAAGACTCGGACCCACTCCTCCAGCAGATCCACAACATCACATCCTTCATCAGGCAGGCTAAGGCCGCGGGCCGGATGGATGAAGTGCGTACGCTGCAGGAGAACCTGCGCCAACTGCAGGACGAGTACGACCAGCAGCAGACAGAGAAGGCCATTGAGTTGTCCCGGAGGCAGGCCGAGGAGGAGGACCTGCAGCGGGAACAGCTGCAGATGCTGAGGGAACGCGAGCGGGAACGAGAACGGGAGCAGTTCCAGGCGGCATCTCTGCACACGCGGACTCGGTCCCTGGACTTCCGAGAAATCAGGCCTTTTCAGTTGGAGCCAGGCAGAGAGCCTCGCAACCACCTTGCTCATGCCTTGGATCTGGGCTGTTCCCCAGCTCAGAGCAGTGCGGCACCCAAGACCCCTTCACCCAGCTCGGCTCTCGAGCCCATCAGACTGTGGTCTGGGCCCCCAGCCCTTGGCCAGGAATTCTTCCCCCAGAGCACCACGTCGCAGCACAATGAGGTGCCCTCCCTAAATCCCTTTGATGAGGAAGACCTCTCCAGCCCTGCAGCAGAGGGCACGGCCAGCCCTCCTGCTGCAGAGCCTCCTCTCGGCCCTCCAGCCTGTGTCCTCAAGGAGTACAATCCTTTTGAGGAGGAGGAGGAAGAGGAGGCAGTGGCAGGGAATCCCTTCACTAGCCCAGACAGCCCAGCCCCCAGCCCCTTTGACGAGGAAGATGGGCATCCCCCTCAGAGACCCTCAGGACCTCCTGTTCCTGGCAGCCCCTTCGAGGAGGCCCCCTGTACTAACCCGTTCGAGATGGACAGTGAGAGCGGGCAGGAGGGCGAGGAGCCCATAGAGGAGGAGCTCCTCCTCCAGCAGATCGACAACATCAAGGCGTACATCTTCGATGCCAAGCAGTGCGGCCGCCTGGACGAGGTAGAGGTGCTGACGGAGAACCTGAGGGAGCTGAAGCACACCCTGGCCAAACAGAAGAGGGGCGCCGACTGACCATGATGGGCAGGGCGCCTTTGGGGCCTGGCAGGAGCCAGGGGAGCAGGAGGGAGGGCTGCTGGAGTTGATGGACAAGGAGGAAGGGCGAGATTTAAGCTGCACGCAGGTCAGCGGGGGAGGAATCTGCTGTTTCGTGCTGTGCACTTGGAGCTTTTTCCATGATAGTTGAATAATAAAATGGGAACTAGAACAGGAAGAATCAGCATGCATTTGCTGTTTTTCCTGTTTTTTTTTTTTTTTTTTTTTTTTTTTTATAATTGGGTTTTCCCTTTAGAAGGGAATTTAAAACTTCACTGCCGAGATATAACTAAGCGCAGTTCTGTTGGGCCCTGGGCAGAAATGGCTACTGTGTACCTCTTGCAGCCATTTGCTCCTGCCTGGTGTTTGGTCATTATGCAGTATTATAGGGCAGCCTTATATAGGGCCCTTCCTTTAGCCAAGACAGACAAGATAGAGTCCTGTAAATTTTACTCGGCTCTGGAGGAAGTCTGTCCCCATTAGGGTATTATGTTGCTTTTACCTGGGACTTCCACTGCTCTACTGGGCACATTCTGCCTGTACAATGGAAGGGGGAGGTCTTGCTATGAAGGCAGTATTTAAAACCCAGGAAAGCCCAGCACCTCTTCTTAAGAGTGGGTAATGGTGGTGAGGTTTCACCGGGGTCTGTTTCCCTCTTTGACTTCTTGTTTGTCTCTTTCAGGAAGTTAAACTCCCAGTGCAGGGGTATCACTGTGAGTCTGATCGTGAACTTTTTACAAAACAGGAGTGGGTAACTTTTTGGTTGATGGAGGTGGTATAATTTGGGAGAAGAGTCTCTATCCAAGTGTGGCTCTGTGGAACTGAATGACCGCTGGGACAATTGTCTGTCCCCAGAGAAAGCTTCCTCTAGAGCTTTGGCAAAATAACTCTGAGCTGGGCTTTTTCAGACTTTTTCATAGTTTAGGAATTGGTGACCAGGAAGCTCTTGTGGAACATTGTCAGAAGAGTTAAAGCTCCCCTGAGTCAGAAAGTCAATTAAAATAACTTCCAAGGCTAGTTGATGAGCCTTCTTCCCTTTTGGTTCATCTTGTGCTGACCGTGGACACTGGTGAGATATTTTTTTACCAATGTTTAGTATTAAGAAACTGAAATGGGGAATTCCCTGATGGTTCAGTGGTTAGGACTCGGCGCTTTCATTGCTGACGGCACGGGTTCAATCCCTGATCAAGGAACTAAGATCCTGCACAGTGCACCATGTGGCTGGGGAAAAAAAAAAAAGAAACTGAAATGTTTGAAAGAGGCACAACCCAGGATCATTTTGGTAGAATCGCAGTACTTGAACTCTTCACCAATTAAGGGCAAAAAGGGAGATTGTTAATTTAGCTCTGGTGCTTAGGTTTACAGGAACATAACCCTTAACTGACATCTGCCATCTTGATACCCAAGTGTGCTCAGCTCTGGGTAGAGTTCCTGCAATTATGCTTGTTAACTACTGAACAATAACTGACCACTAGTCACTTTATACCCCTTAACTAACTCTGGGTCATACTCTCAATGGTTAATGGTGTGAGAGTTGAAATTCACTTTGTTACATTCTGGGACGACCTCTCTTGATCTTGGGAAGGTCTGAAAAACATTGTGGTGTAAAGCTAATCTGTTTTTGTATTGACACTATTCACATTTCTTTAGCACCTGCTGGATCTTTGGGCTGAATGAGGGGGTCCTGTATGGGGATGTGGGAATGGGGAGTGGGTGGGTGGAGGGTGTGTGGAGGACCCCTCGAGTCTGGGTTCTCTTCACAAAGGAATGTGAGTGGGTTTGAGGTCAGCCAGTTACCAACCTTGCTGATTGTCATGGTTTTGGGAAGTTGGCCGTCAGGCATATAAAATGTTGCCCGGTACAGGCATTTTTTCTTCCTCAGGGTCATTGCCCTTCATGCTGTTACTCTGGAGGGATTTATGGATGGCTGCATGCTCCTCCCTGCTCAGTCTGTCTTTTCTCTTTGACTGAAGAGAAGGAAGCTCTCTGTGCCGAAAAGCAGGTAGTTCCAAAAGCTAAATGCTGGTCTCCCTCATGATTACTTTTCTAATGAGAATATATCTCTTTTAGTTAGCTGGTGGTTTCAATTAAGACTAGTTTACCAAACATACCCTTTCTCTGAAATCAATTGCAGGTGGCAATGTATAAGTAACTAAGAGCATTGAGAGCCACTAATATAAGAAACATGTTTTTAAGCTAAAAAAAAGAAATTTTTTAACTGAATATACTAAATCAAACTAAAACCCTCTGATGTGATTGAATTCTTCCATGGCTGTATGTTTCCATTTAATTCTTCCATGGCTATATTCTCCTATAATCACAGACATGACCGGAGTTAGAATTCTCTATCCCTCGGAATTCACACGGGCACAAAGTTGGATTTACAGGGATGGGTTAACGTCAGGGAAGAGATGGCCTATGAATTGCAACCACAACTTCAGGTTTTTGCCTCGTGTGAATAGTTCCCCCGTCCTGCAGTCCTTCATCGCAAACAGCTCCATCTCATCGGAAAATGGGCAAGTCCTTGAAACGGCGTTGGCAGATGTCCCTAGACACAGATCATGTATGCAAGAGACTTTGGGGATTCAGGCATCAAATGAAGCTGGCTTTTCCCTGTTATGCCTTGTCTGTATTTTCCCTTGTCTAATACACTAAGGACGCTTACTCGTTATGCTTGCTGCTCAATGTGTCTCTTCTGTTCAGATACTAAAATGTACCTGAATCAATCAAGAGCCACGTGGTAGGTTGGACGTTGGCATAGGTGATGGGACTCAGGGTGAGAAGCTGGTCTCTTTACCAGGTCACAGACTGTGGTAGTAGATTATGCTGGTCATCTGACGGTGACAGACAGTTTGAAGGTCATTGATTTGCATGCACTACTCTGAGGCCTTGTATTGGAACCTTTTTTAAAAAAATAAAATAACATGTTAGTGGTTGGGGGTGTGTGTGAGTATGTGCACACATGTTGCAAGTAAGAATTACCAGATAACATCTCTCCCCTCCTTTCTTAATAACTTCTGAGTATCAGAAGACAGCCCAGCTCCTGTGTTACCTGTGTGGTTAAGGCCTCCGGACAAAATCAAGGTCACTGGGCTCTTAACAGGGGTTAAGTATGGGTTCAAGTTCTGTCCTTATCTTTAGTTATTCCTGCAGTGTTGATTAAATGAACTGTCTTCGGCAGGTGTCGTGCAAAACCCTTTGAGGTGGTTAATCAGGTGTTCAGCTGACAGATGAAGAAACTGGTTGAGAGAGATGAGCCTGGCTGGGGTCAAAAAGCCAGTCAGTGGTGGAAGGAGGATTTGAAGCCCAGTCTGCCTCACTCGCTTGCCCTATGTAGCAAGGAGGGTTCCACGTGGGTCAGGTACAGTGGGAGTGCTCAAGCAAGGTTTGTGGCCCAAAGGTAGCGGAAGTGGGCGACGGGGAAAGAGATTGGAAGCTGCTGAGTGGATCTCTGATATTGCCATCACTTGGACCTTTGAGACCTCCCAGGACTAAACCAGGAGGAGGTAATATTTAGCGCTCACTCTGGGTCAGACAGAATGCCAAGTATTATGTGTGCGTACCTCATTTAATCCTCTCAACAGCTCCAGTTTACAGATGAAAAAATGAGTGTGGTGAGGTTAAGCCTGCTCAGGGTTACACCGCTGGGATTCCAGCCCAGGTCTGTCTGCCTCCAAAACCCAAGCTGCCCTGGCCTGCTTCGTGTATGGACACTCAGGTTTCTCACATGGGGTAGGATATTTCATCCATAGGAAGCACCTCCTCTGAACTTTAAGGTCAAAAGCTCTTCTGACTAAAACTCTTCAGTAGCCTAGCATGGTTTTAAAAAATACTTCAGAAAGGACTTCTGGCTTCAGCTCAGGCATACAAAGAGTTTGGCAGTTGTCACTCCTGTCCTTACCACAAAGAAAAGCTGGGCAAACTGAAAGTCAGTGACTCTTTGGATCCATCAGAGAACTGAGTTTGCAGGGCCTACTGCCACCTAGAAATGTGGAGAGGTGAATGCAGAATCGCAGCCAAGATCTGCTTACCTGAAGCAGAAGCCACTGGAGCCAGAGCTGCTAGGAAAACTCGCTGAATTGCTGGAGGCTGAGTGTGGACTAGCATGGGAGTAAGAAACCCCTGGGGGTCAGCCTAAGTACACCCCACACTCTCGGGTTTTACATCCTGGAACCCCACCTGGTTTTCATAGCTAATTGCTTTGGCAGGGAAAGGGGGAAGAGTTACCTTTGTAAAATAAACTCAGCATTCTCCATAACAAAGGCCTGTTGGGGGGCTGGGAGGTTTACCAGAGTCTAACCCCACGTGGGGAAGGGCATTTCACACTAGCCCCCTCTAGCCTTCCTGTCTCATCCAAGTGTGGGGAGGGTAAAATTGAAAACTCATGTTTTTCTATACATTCTACTCACACACTCTTCTGACACTAAATACGGGGTTTTTGTTTTTGTTTTTTGCGGTACGCGGGCCTCACTGCTGTGGCCTCTCCCGTTGTGGAGCACAGGCTCCGGACGCGAAGGCTCAGCAGCCATGGCTCACGGGCCCAGCCGCTCTGCGGCACATGGGATCTTCCCGGACCGGGGCACGAACCCGTGTCCCCTGCATCGGCAGGCGGACTCTCAACCACTGCGCCACCAGGGAAGCCCAATACGGGACGGGTGGGGTTTCCACAACGACCAATTCTCCAACACCAGCTGGGTGTCCAACAATTCAGTTCAATTCTGACACTGTCTACCTGGAGTTACCATCAGATCCCACACGTTAAGGGCTCAGTCCACCAAGACTGCCCCTCCACTTCAGATGCCAATCACAAGTGCGGGCCTCGGGTACTTCTGACTTTCTATGAATCAGGGGTTTCTACAACTCCTCCTTGGTTTCGATGATTTGCTATAATGGCTCACAGAACTCAGGGAAACAGTTCACTTACTAGATTATTGGTTTATTGTAAAAGAAGACAACTTAGGAACAGCCAGACGGAAGAGATGCATAGGGCAAGGTATAGGAAGGGGTGTGGAGCTCCCATGCCCCCCTCTGGGCACATCACTCTCCAGCACCATGGTGTGTTCACCAACTTGGAAGCTCTCCAACTCCCTAAATTAGGGTTTTTATAATGAAGGCTTTATTACATAGGCGTGATTGATTGAATCTTTTGGCCATTAGCGATTAACTCAACCCTTAGCCCCTTACCTTCCTGGAGGTCAGAGGTTGAAAGGGGCTTGTTATGAATAACAAAAGCCACTCCTTTCACCTTCATCTTTCCAGAGCTGTTTCAGGAACAGGGACAAAAATTAGATATGACAAAAGAAGCTCCTATCACTCTTATCATTAAGGAAATTATAAGAGTTTTAGGAGCTCTGGCCAGGAGCTGGGAACAAAGACCAAACATATTTCTTATTCTTTATCACAGAGGGGGATTCAGAGACAGGAAGGTCATAGCCCAAGGACACAGACCCACTAAAATACTGAAATTTCACCATAAAATTACAGAATGCTTCCCTGCTACCACACCTTACTACCACACCAACAGAACTCCAGTATAAGGATGCATTACAGCTAAAAGAGCTACAAAACACAGACTCTAGGGAAGCCCAAAGTCAAGAGAGACAAAAACAGACACTAGAGGAATTTGAAGCCTCTGGGGCCTACAGCTACAGCAAACAAACACAGCTCTACTTCTAGCCAGAATAACATAACCCCTCATAGTAGAGGCTTATTTACCTCAGTTCCTATTACCTAATACAGCCAATAATGTCTCACTTCCAACAAAAAATTTTAAGTGTGCTAAAAAAGGTAAGGGAAAACCCCACAGTCTGATAAGACAAAGCACATATCAGAACCAGATTCAGGTATTACACAGATGTTGGTGTTATCAGATAGAAAACTAAATGATTAATATGTTAAAGAGTCCAGTGGTAAAAGTAAATAATATGCAAGAACAGATGGGTAATGTCAGCAGAGATAAGGAAACTCTAAGAAAGATTGAAAGGAAATGCTAGAAATAAAAAAGACTAACAAACAATGCCTCTGATGAGCTCATCAGTTGACACAGCCAAGGAAAGAATCAGTGAGTCTGGAGATAGGTCAATAGAAACTTCCCTACTGCAAAGCAGAGGGAAAAAAGAATGAAAAAAACCCAAAAACACCGAATAGAACATCCAAGAACTATGGGACAATTTCAGAAGAGGTAAAACATGCATAATTGGAATACCAGAAGGAGAAAAAAAACGAGAGACTAAAGAAAAATATTTAAAGTAATAATGGTCAAGAACTTTCCAAAATTAATGACAGTCACTACACCACAGGTCCAGGAAGCTCAGAGAACACCAAGCAGTATAAATACCAAAAATACACACCTAGGTATATCTTATTCAAACTCTATAAACCAAAGACAAACTTGAAAGAAACCAGAAGAAAAAACCATCTTACCTATAGTGGAAAAAAGAGAGCTGACTACTCATCAGAAACCATGCAAGAGGAGAGTGGAGTGAAATAAAGTGTTGAAAGATGCCTCCCAACCCCCAACCTAGAATACTATATCTGGCAAAATTATCCTTCAAAAGTGAAGGAGAACGTTCTCAGATCAGTAGGAAATGCATCTCATCCACCTTTTGCTTTTCAAGAAATTGAGGTCCAGAGCTCTCAAGTGGCTAAACTAGAAAGGAGTGGATCCCAAAATCTCCTTTTTTTTTTTTCCTTTTTGCAAGTCAGGTTTTTAATTTTGTTTTTTTCTTAAGTCAATGTTAGAAATTGCTTAGTTCTAACCCTTCACTTTAAAACTGGAGAAGTTGAGAGAGCAAAACTGACATATTTGAGGTTGAACAGAAAGTTACTAGCCGACTTGGTGTTCAAACTCAGCTCTCCTGAATTATTTCCTACTGTAAGTTTGTTGTCTGAATGATTGAGTTTGAGCCTATATAAAATATTTTCCCCTGGCGGAGGGGAGAAAGACTTGATTCACAAATCGTGAAAACCTTAACGTTCCAACAGGAGCTTTAACGCTTAGGCGTACGTGCCGGCTCCCACCGCCCCCGCCTAAGGAAAACTCTGCCAGCCAGTACTACAAGTCCCAGGCCGCTCCGCGGCGCGCGCGCTGCCCGCCGGGAAGCGTCTCCTGTGAGTCTGCGCGGGAAGTGGAAATCGGCGCTGAGGAGAAGCGGCGAGAGGGCCGCCCGGGCGGCGTCAGCTTAGCTCGTCTCTACGCGTTGCTGGGCTCGCGGCCGGCGGTCCGGCCCCTCCGCCGCAGCCGCCATGTCCATGAAGGGCCGCTTCCCGATACTCCGCACCCTGCAGTACCTGGGCCAGGGGGACATAGTGTTCAAGGAGTCGGTGAAGGTCATGACGGTGAACTACAATACGCACGGGGAGTTGGGCGAGGGCGCCAGGTCAGTCCGAGCCGCCGGGTCCCACCAATAACTTGCGAGTCATTGAGACCCGGCGCTGCGCTGGCGCCAGGGCCCCCATTGCACGGACGGGCAGCTGCCCCGGGGTTCCACAGCAGAAGAGGACCTCAGGGCCTCGTCGCGCCGGGTGGGGGCGGCGCTGACGGGGAGGCCGAAGCCTCCTCAGCCACCCGTGCCCCGCGGGCGGCGCGCGGTCCGGGTGGAGACCAGCCCGGGGCGACCGACCCGCTGGGGTCCGGGCTCTTCCACCTGCTGGCTTTGGGAGAGTTGCTTTTCCTCAGTGTTGCGACCGGGGTGATACCTATGTCTCAGGGCCGATTTGGGGGTGTAGTGGCAGGGGTAACAGCTGCTGGCATTTATTGAGTCCTCGTACGTGCAGCGCGTTTCTGAATGCTCCTCGTGCACTAGCTCGTTTGATTTCTACATAAACCTCGCTGTTCTCTTCACTCCAGGGATGAAGGAACGCAGGAGGTTAAGGAACTGGCTTGTCCAGGGTACCATAGTCAGCTGGTGAGGGGGCGGTTCTGAAAGGGGGCTTCGTTCTCGAAGGACTCGTGACCCTTAGAGTGAAGGGACTGTGAGCTGCGCAGCGGCCCCCGCCCCAACTCCTTAATGCTTTTCAGCCCGCAGCAGAGTCGGGATTCATTGATTGGATCTTGCAAGTGAAAGGTTTGAACTGAACCTCGAGGCAGCAGCAGTGCTTTGGGCTTTTCAGGTGTTAGGCATAAATTTACTGAGTGCCTCGTGCTGTTGCTGGGAATTCAAGGCCTGTCTTACAGAAACTTTGGGATTGGGTGTGTGGGATGGATCAGAGTGAGCCTGGAGAGCAACTCCCTGTGGAGGGTGGTCCCACCATGGCGCGGCCTTCAGTGCAGGGCTGTTCAGGAGAGCCAGCAGCTACCCCCTAGCCGTTTGCTTTCCACAGGTCAACGCAAGAACTTGAACCTACTTGCGTGGGGTCAGCTGGGATGAGGGCTTCCTAGAAGACTCAGTCTTAGGGCTGAATAGGCACCCAGATACTCCTGCATAACCAACTTTGCATCCATCCATCCATCCATCCGCACCAGGAGTCACAGGGCAGAGGCCAGGCAGGTACAAACAAAGGAGAGAGACAGTCTGGATGGGCCTGCAGTAAACTGAAAACGTGCCCTGCCTCACGGGGCCATTCACTGCTTGGCTACATCTTAGCTCTTTGGGCTCCATGGAGAATTTCTGACCTGTCAAGGAGCCAGAAATTCAGATTTTTATGTAAATCTTTGGTTTTTAAATGGTCAGCCAATCAAAATAGGCCTGCACATACTCGCATGCTCAAGTATTTTCATACTCTCTGGGTAAATAGGAGCCAAACAGCCATTCTGTGTTTCACTGTTCCTAGTGATAAGGGCTTGACTGTCCCACCGGTGCCCTTCGGGTTTGAGCCTGTCAGACTTGCTCTTTGTAGCCCCACCGGCCTTTCTTTGCTTGTTCACGTGCCCTCAGCACTTCATCTGGCCCTCCATTCCAAGTGCCAGTGGCCAGTACAGCGCCGGGCTAGCAAGTCTTAGGGTATTTGCTGGGTGTGTGGGGAGCTGCCTTATTCAGAGTCTGAGAGCTAAGTTCCTCCTCACCTCTGCCAGGTGTTCTTGCCCTTAAGATGCAATGGGAGAAGTAACAGCTGCTGGAATTTATTGAGTTCTGTGTCCAGCCTTGTGCCTCAGGACCCAGGTGAATTTGATAGTGATGGAGCCCAATGCTCACAGCCCTGATTGTTTGACTTACTGGTCATGTGACCCAGGGCAGTTTACTTTTCTGGCCGTTTTTTAATAATTAATTAATTTTTGGCTGCGTTGGGTCTTCATTGCTGCACGCGGGCTTTCTCTAGTTGTGAAGACCTGCATATGTCTTTTTGAATTATGGTTTTCTCTTGGTATATGCCCAGTAGTGGGATTGCTGGGTCATATGGTAATTATTTTTAGTTTTTTAAGGAACCTCCATACTGTTCTCCATATTGGCTGTATCAATTTACATTCTCACCAACAGTGCAAGAGGGTTCCCTTTTCTCCACACCAGCATTTATTGTTTGTAGATTTTCTGATGATGCCCTTTCTAACCCGTGTGAGGTGATACTCATTGTAGGTGATACCTCGTTGTTTTTTTAAAATTTATTTATTTATTTATTTTTGGCTACGTTGGGTCTTTGTTGCTGTGCGTGGGCTTTCTCTAGTTCTGGGGAGTGGGGGCTACTCTTCGTTGCGGTGTGTGTGCTTCTCACTGCAGTGGCTTCTCGTTGTGGAGCACGGGCTCTAGGCGCACAGGCTTAGTAGTTGTGGTGCACGGGCTTAGTTGCTCTGCGGCATGTGGGATCTTCCCAGGCTCGAATCTGTGTCCCCTGCTTTGGCAGGCAGATTCTTAACCACTGTGCCGCCAGGGAAGCCCCCTCATTGTAGTTTTGATTTGCATTTCTTTAATAATTAGTGATGTTGAGTATCTTTTCATATGCTTCTTGGCCATCTGTTGTCCATTGATTCGTTTGCAAATATTTTCTCCCATTCTGACGGTTGTCTTTTCTCTTGTTTATGGTTTCCTTTGCTGTGCCAAAGCTTTTAAGTTTCATTAGGTCCCATTTGTTTATTTTTGTTTTTATTTCCATTACTCTAGGAGGTGGGTCAAAAAAGATCTTGCTGTGTTTTATGTCCAAGAGTGTTCTTCCTATGTTTTCCTCTAAGAGTTTTATAGTGCCTAGTCTTACATTTAGGTCTTTAATCCATTTGGAGTTTATTTTTGTGTATGGTGTTAGGGAGTGTTCTAATTTCATTCTTCTTTTTATATATAAATTTATTTTTTTTTAATTTTTAAATTTTTGGCTGTGTTGGGTCTTCGTTGCCACATGTGGGCTTTCTCTGGTTGTGGTGAGCGGGGGCTACTCTCGGTTGCGGTGCACAGGCTTCTCGTTGCAGTGGCTTCTCTTGTTGTGGAGCACGGGCTCTAGGCACAGGGCTTTAGTAGTTGTGGCACGCGGGCTCAGTAGTTGTGGTACGTGAGCTCTAGAGCGCAGGCTCAGTAGTTGTGGTGCACGGGCTTAGTTGCTCCGCGGCATGCGGGAACCTTCCCGGGTCAGGGCTCTAACCCGTGTCCCCTGCATTGGCAGACAGATTCTTAACCACCGCACCACCTGGCAAGCCCTAATTTCATTCTTTTACATGAAGCTGTCCAGTTTTCCCAGCACCACTTATTGAAGAGGCTGTCTTTTCTCCATTGTATATCCTCCAGAGGCAACAACTTTCAACTCTAACCATTTGATTAGAGTTTTACTCCCATATAGTTAAATACCATACTTAGAGAGCTCCTTACTTTCTTAGCTTTAGGCTTTATCTGTTGACTTGTCACTGTGGAAGGCAAGGATTTAGCTCTTCAAGAAGCATTGCTGTTCCCTACCGCAGCACATGCATACTACTCGACGCCCCCCCATCCTCCCAATATAGTCATTTAAGAATTTTGGATAAATCAGTATTCACTGTTAAATTATTATGACTTTGTAAACACTGTACACAGTTGAGTCAAATACTTTGATTATTTTTCCTTTTTGTTTTTGCAGTTTTTTGTTTTCCCTGGAGTTATTGTCATTGCTTTTAACTGCAGATTCTGCCCCAATTATGGACATCTCCCCAAGCAAATGTCACACAGTCAGACCTTCTGTTGATCCTATCTTTTTCTTCTTGAGACTAAACTACAAGCTGCTATCTGGACTGGTTGTCCTGCGTTGCCATCATGTTGGCATAAACACTGAGGCACACAGCAGTAACTTGCTCTGGGTTATATACAGCTGGGAAGTGGTGAAGCCAGGCAACCACGCTTCTACCCGTGTACCACTCGCACCTTTCCATCGTCTGGTATGGGGAGCAGGGTGGCAGCAGGAAGCAGAGAATGCATTTAAATTCGGGTTATTGGGGAGGCTTTAATCAAGAGACTAATTGCAAAGGTGCAGGCAGAATCTTAACCACTGTGCCACCAGGGAAATCCCTTGCAAAGGTTTTAATGTAATCAAATTTATCTGTGTTTTAAACCTTCTGAGTTTAGAGGTTTCTCCACTCCTTGATTGTAAAAGTATTCCCCATGTTTGTTTTCATGGTTTCATTTATTTTTAAATTGTGGTATAATTTACATAAAGTGCTCACCTGTAGATACACAGCTTCTCATATGAGTACACTGTGCAGCTGTCACACCAATCAAGACCGAGGACATTTCATGGTTTCATTTTTATATTTATACTTCTGTTTTGGTGAGTTTTAGGCTAATATGCAACATGAGGTAGGAATATAGATTTCTTTTCCCTAAAATGACAAACCAAGAGTCCCAACACCCACATTCAGACAACACGTTAGTGGATTCCTGAGACCTGCTTTTCCTACCTCCACCTTTTCGCGGGGGGGCAGGGTCCTCTTAGAATCTGATGAGAGTTCTGGACTTTCTCTTTAGAAGAACATACAGGTGCATACAATTTTAGGTTAAAAACTCTCATGGGTTTAATTTCTTCTGTTTTGCAGGAAATTCGTGTTTTTCAACATACCTCAGATCCAGTATAAGAACCCCTGGGTACAGATCATGATGTTTAAGAACATGACGCCAACACCCTTCCTGCGGTTCTATTTAGGTGAGCGCAGGGCCCTCTGCCATGGCCCAGGCCTGACTTGCCTCCCATGTTCCTCCTGTGTGGCAGTCAGCGGGGGCTGAGATGGGAGCACTTGTAAACCTACGTTGGTCCTGTCACCTTGGCTGTTATACCTGGCACACAGTGACTGCACAGATCTGGTCTGTCCCTCTCCAGCCGCATCTCCTGTTGCTGCCACATCTCCTACATAGCCTCATGTCATATGGGCTAGTCTTTCCAAATTCCCTTGCTGCACTGTGCTTTGTTGCCTTTGCTCATGTCGGTTCCTTTGCTGGAAATCCCCTTTTTACTTTTCTTTGCTTAATTAAAAAATAAATCCTTTGGGACTCAGCTTGGGCACCATTTCTCTCAGGAAACCTTACCTACACCTTAGATTGGACTCTCCCTTCTCTCAGGGCACGTCTCTCAGTGCTGGCCACATTCTCTTGAACAGTGTATGTGTCTGCGTGTGTCCTCTATGGACCATATGCATTTACATGATGCTCTCCTGTCCCTGTGAGGAGCAAACATGAAGATGTATTCAGTTAAATTGGGCTCAGTGCCTGGAAGTCAGAAGACCATATATTCTAGCCCAACTCTCTACTCAGTCATTCTGATCCTGAGCGAGTAATGTTCCCACTTACATATTTCTAGGGGAAGGCAAAACATCTTCCTTACACGGTTATGAGAATCAAATGAAGTATAGACTGGGAAATTCGTCAGGAAAGAAAATGATGATGTTCTTTCATTCGTTCAGCAAATATGTATCAAGTTCCTGTTAGGACCCAGGCACTGTTCTAGGTGCTTGGGGTGTCAGGGGGCCATACAAACAAAGATCTCTAGCCTTGTAGAGATGATATTCCAGCAGGAGGAGATAGAATGAACAAGAAACTCAATAACATGGTTTGTTAGAAGATGAGTGCTATGGAGAAAAGAAAAATAGAGCAAGGTGGAGGCGAGGAGAATGGTGGTCGTTGGCAATTTCGTGTATATATTTCGTGTTGGCATTTTAAAAAATTAACTTTATTGAGGTATAATTTACCCATAATAAAATGGACAGGTCTCACGTGCATGGAGTGATGAGTTCTGATAGATGTGACGGGCCTGTGTCACTGTTTCCCAGTGAAGACCCAAAAAGTCTCCCAGTACTGCTTTCCAGTTCCCAGTCCCAAGAGGGGCAACCACTGTTAGCAGTTCTTTTTTTTTTTTTTTGGCCGCACTGTACAGCTTGTGGAATCTTAGTTCCCCGACCAGGGATTGAACCCAGGCCCTCAGCAGTGAGCACAGTCCTAACCACTGGGGCCGCCAGGGAATTCCCTCTGTTAGCAGTTCTTTCACCATAGACTAGTTAGTTTTGTTTCAGAACCTAATATAGAATCTCACAGTATACGTTCTTTTGTGTCTGGTTTTCACTTGTCTTTTTGAGATTCATCCATGTTATGTGTATCAGTAGCTTACTCATTTTTATTGCTGCATAGTGCTCCATTATCAGAACATACCACAGTTTATCCATTTATTTGTTGATGAACATTTGGGTTTTCTATAGATGCCAAGACAGAGCTACAAGTATGAGGTTTATTGGAGATGGGGGGCAGGCAGGGAGTCTTCAGATGGCAAAGCACGTCTGACATCTCTGGAAGGAGGTCTGGCCAGGAGACGCCTCAGATGAGAAAGTCGGGGCTGGTCGGTAGGAAGCTCTGGCTGCGTGTTGGGCAGAAGCGGCAGGTCCTGGACGTGGACCTGGGAGAGCCGGGTGGGCTTGGCTCTGCTGCTGCTGCAGCGGGTCTCAGAGACTCCTGCAAGGAGGGTCTTGTTCGAGGTGGGTGTTAGCGGCTGCCTGCCGAGGGTGGTTTTGGGAAGGTGCATGTCGCTGTGGACCTAGGTGTTCAGTTCTCCTGGGCACAGGCTCAGGATGGGCTTGCTGGGCCACAGAATAGGCACGTGACCTTAGAAACCACCCAGACAGGCCTCCAAAATGGTTATGCCATTTGTCTCTGCAGTCCACAGGGTGAGGGGTCCTGCTGGCCCCCCATCCTCACCCAAACTGGTCCTATTGCTCATCTGCATTTCCTGTGGCTGCTGTAAGATCACCACGAGGTTGGTGGCTTAAAGCAATACAGATTTCTCATCTTAGTTTTGTAGGTTTGAAGTCCAACATGGGCTAAAATCAAGGTGTTCGCAGAGCCTTCCTTCCTGGAGGCGCTAGGGATGAATCCATTTCCATGCCTTTTCCAGCTTCTAGAGGCCCCCACATTCTTAATTTATTTATTTTTAAATTCTTTCTTTCTGTCTTATTTTTGGCTGTGTTGGGTCTAAGTTGCTGCACGTGGGCTTTCTCTAGTTTCGGCGAGTGGGGGCTGCTTTTCTTTGTGGTGCGTGGGCTTCTCATTGCGGTGGCTTTTCTTGTTACGGAGCATGGGCTCTAGGCGTGCGGGCTTCAGTAGTTGTGGCTCGCGGGCTGTAGAGCACAGGCTCAGTAGTTGTGGTGCATGGGCTTAGTTGCTCTGCGGCATGTGGGATCTTCCCAGACCAGGGCTTGAACTCGTGTCCCCTGCACGGGCAGGCGGATCCTTAACCACTGCGCCACGAGGGAAGCCCGAGACCCCTACATGCTTTGGCTCGTGGTCCCTTCCTCCATCCTCGAAGCCAGCTGTGTTCGTGTCTGGCCCTCTCCAACAGTCACACGTCCCTCTGACCACAGCCCAGGAGGGTCTCCAACTTTAAGGACCTTGTGATTAATGGGACTGTAAGATTATCCAGGAGAATCTCCCCATTTCTGGGTCCTTAGGTTTAATTTCTTCTGCAGAGGCCCCTTGGCCACGTCAGGTGTCATATTCACAAGTTCTGGGGGACTAGGTGGGGGTATCTTTGGGGGCCATTCTTGTCATCACATAAGTCTTTTCAGCCATTCCAGTGCCTGTATATCTCCTTGACATTTTAATTTGCATTTCCCTGTATCTTTCCATGTGCTTATTGGCCATTCATTTATTTCTTTTGTAAAGAGTCTGTTTGGATCTTTCGTCCATTAAAAAAAAAAAAGTGGGGGGCTTCCCTGGTGGCGCAGTGGTTGAGAGTCCACCTGCCAATGCAGGGGACATGGGTTCGTGCCCCGGTCTGGGAAGATCCCACATGCCGCGGAGCGGCTGGGCCCGTGAGCCATAGCCACTGAGCCTACGCGTCCGGAGCCTGTGCTCCGCAACGGGAGAGGCCACAACAGTGAGAGGCCTGCGTACTGCAAAAAAGAAAAAAAAAAAAGTGGGGGCTCTTTTCTTGTTGAGTTGTTCATATATTCTGTATTCGGTTCCTTTGTGAGATGTATTGTAAATATTTTCTGTCTGTGGCTGCCTTTTCATTTTTTTAATGGTGTCTTTTGAAGAGCAGAAATTTTAATTTTGATGAATTCCATCTTATCAGTTGTTTTCTTTTATGTTTAGTACTTTTTATGTCCTGTCCAAGAAATCTCTGCCTACCCCAAAGTCACAAAGATTTTTCTCCTGTGTTTCAAAACTGGGAGAGTCCTAGATTTACATTTAGGTCTATGATCTCGTTATTTGTGTATTAAGTGAGATAAGGATTGAGGTTCATTTTAGGTGTTTTAGATTTGGGATATTCAGCTGTTATAGCACCATTTGTTGAAAGACAGTGCTTCCCCTTATTTAATTTCCTTGGCACCTTTGTCAGAAAAATTGACCATGAATGGATAAACAAAATCCGTATATTCACTCAGTGGAATATTATTCAGCCATGAAAAGAAATGAAGTACTGGCACACGCTACAACACGAATGAACCTTGAAAGCATGCCAACGGAAAGAAGGCAGATGCAAAAGGCCATATAGTGTATGATTCCATTTGTGTGAGGTGTCCAGAACAGACAAAGCCATAGGGATAGGAAGTGGTTGTCAGGGGCTGGGGTGGTGTGGGGAATAGGAAGTGACTGCTTAATGGGTACAGGGTTTCTGTTTGGAGTCATGAGAAAGTGCTGGAACCTAGATAGTGGTGATGGATGCACAACATTGTGAAGGCATTAAAAACCACCAAATTTTACACTTTAAGCTGGTTAAAATGGGAGAATTCCCTAGAGGTCCAGTGGTTAGGACTCCGTGCTTTCACTGCCAAGGGAGCGGGTTTAATCCCTGGTCAGGGAACTGAGATCCTGCAAGCTGCATGGCACAGCAAAAAAAAAAGAAGTATAATTGATGTACAGTAATATTATGTAAGTTACAGGTGTACAATATAGTGATTCACAATTTTTAAAGGTTATACTCCATTTATAGTTGTTATAAAATATTGGCTATATTCCCCATATTGTACAGTATATCTTTGTAGCTTATTTTATATATAATAAATATATATATAATAGTTTGTACCTCTTACTCCCCTACCCCTATGTTTCCCCTCCCTCCTTCCCTCTCCCCACTGGTAACCACTAGTTTGTTCTATCTGTGAGTCTGCTTCTTTTTTGTTATATTCACAAGTCTGTTGTATTTTTTAGATTCCAAAAATAAGTGCTATCATACAGTATTTGTCTTTCTCTGTCTGACTTAATTTCACTTAGCATAATGCCCTCCAAGTCCATCTATGTTGCTGCAGATGGAAAATTTCATTCTTTTTTATGGCTAAGTAATATCCCATTGTGTGTGTGTGTATAGTACATCTTTATGCATTCATCTGTTGATGGGCATTTAGGATGCTTCCATAGCTTGGCAATTATAAATAATGCTGCTTTAAATATTGGGGTGCATGTATCTTTTTGAATTAGTGTGGTTTTTTTCGGGTATATACTCAGGAGTGGAATTGCTGGGTCATGTGGTGGTTCTATTTTTAGTTTTTTGAGAAACCTCCATACTGCACCGGTATACATTCCCACCAACTGTGTACAAGGGTCCCCTTTTCTCCACATCCTCACCAACCTTTGTTATTTGTGGTCTTTTTGATGAATGCCATTCTGACAGGTGTGAGGTGATATATGTCATTGTGGTTTTTTGAGTTGCATTTCCCTGATGATTAGGTATCTTGAGCATCTTTTAATGTGCTTGTTGGCCATCTGCATTTCCTTTTGGAAAAATGTCTATGCAGTTCTCCTGCCCATCTTTTAATCAGGTGAAGTATTTATTTATTTACTTGGCTGTGCCAGGTGTTTGTTGCCACAAACTTTTAGTTGCAGTATGCGAACTCTTAGTTGCAGCATGTGGGCTCTAGTTCCCTGACTAGGGATCGAACCTGGGCCCCTTGCATTGGGAGCACAGAGTCTTAATCACTGGACCACCAGGGAAGTCCCTCATTTTGTTTTATGTTTTCCTTTGCTGTACAGAAGCTTTTTTTTTTTTTTCTTTTTTTTTTGGCGGTACGCAGGCCTCTCACTGTTGTGGCCTCTCCCATTGCGGAGCACAGGCTCCAGACGCGTAGGCCCAGCGGCCATGGCTCATGGGCCCAGCTGCTCCGCGGCATGTGGGATCTTCCCGGACCAGGGCATGAACCCATGTCCCCTGCATCGGCAGGCGGACTCGCAACCACTGCGCCACCAGGGAAGCCCCTGTACAGAAGCTTTTAAATTTAATTAGGTCCCATTTGTTTATTTTTGCTTTTATTTCCTTTGTTTTAGGAGACAGGTCCCCCCAAAATATTGCTGCGATTTATTTCAAAGAGTGTTCTATGTTTTTTCTAGGAATTTTATGGTAGTGTTTATATTTAGGTCTTTAATCCATATTATTTTTGTAGATGGTGTTAGAAAATGTTTTAATTTCATTCTTTTACATGTAGGTGTCCAGTTTTCTCAGCACCACTTATTGAAGAGAGTGTCTTTTCTCTATTGTATGTTCTTGCCTTCTTTCTGGTAGATTAATTGACCATAAATGCGTGGGTTTATTTCTAGGCTCCCTGTTCTGTTCCACTGGTCTATGTGTCTGGTTTTTTTTGTGCCAGTACCTTGCAGTTTTGAATACTGTAGCTTTCTGGTGTAGTCTGAAGTCAGAGAGCATGATTCCTCCAGCTCTGATCTTCTTTCTTAAGATTGTTTTGGCTATTCGAGTTTATTTCTGAACTCTTCATCCTCTTTAACTGAGCTGTATGTCTGTCCTTATGCTAATAGCACACTGTCTTGGTTTTTGTATTTCATAATATGTCTTAAGATCAGGAAGTGTAAATCCAACTTTGTTCCCCACCCCCCCTTTTTTTTTCCAAGATTAATTTGGCCCTTGTAGGTTCTTTGCATTTCCATTCTGACTTTAAATCTGCTTGCCAGTTTCTAGAAAAAAAGCTTGCTGGGATTTTGTTCGGAATTATAGATCACTGAGGATAATGGACATTTAAAAAAAATAAATTTATTTTTGGCTGCACTGGGTCTTCGTTGCTATGCACTGGCTTTCTCTAGTTGCGGCGAGCGGGGGCTACTCTTTGTTGTGGTGCGTGGGCTTCTCATTGCAGTGGCTTCTCTTGTTGCGGAGCATGGGATCTAGGCACACGGGCTCAGTAGTTGTGGTGCACAAGCTTAGTTGCTCCATGGCATTTGGCATCTTCCTGGACCAGGGCTCGAACCCTTGTCCCCTGCATTGGCAGGTGGATTCTTAATCACTGCGCTGCCAGGGAAGTCCCTGGACGTTTTAATAATATTGAGTATGTTTTGTGACTACTGTAAATGGTATTTTTAAAATTTTCATTTTTCAGTTCTTTGGTTAACACCAAACAACTTTGTAGAAGTACCGCTGATTTTGTACATGGGCCTTGTGTCTTGCAATCTTGGTAATTCATATTTCTAGAAGTTTTTATTTTCTAAATTCCTTAGGATTTTCTACATACACAGTCATTACATCTGCAAATAAAATTCTTCCTTTCCAATCATTTAATTATTTTTGTGTGTGTCTTAATTCACTAGCTGATGTGGCTGTAAAATTTTGCATTTTTACTAGTAATTTAGGAAAGTTCCAGCTACTCTGCATCCTCACTAGCACTTGGTATTGTGTTTAAAAAAATTTTAGCCACCTTAATATCTCACTGTAGTTTTATTTTGTATTTTCCTAATGACTGATGATATTGAGTATCTTTTCATGTGCTTATTATTATCCATTTTTGTTGTTGTTAAATGTTTATTCAGATATTTTGCCCATTTTTTCTTTGGATTGTCTTTTTGACATTGAATTGTGAGAGTTCTTTAGTCAGGCTACAGGTCCTTTATCAGATATATGCTCTTCTTCCTCACTGAGTTGTCTTGTCATCTTTGCTGAAAATAAGTTGACCATAAATTTAGTAAGAGTTTATTTCTAGACTCAGTTCAGTTCCATTGCTCTAGGCTGTTCTTTTGCTCAGTACCACACAGACTTGATTACTGTAGCCTGTGGTAAAATTGAAATTGGGAAGTGAATGTTCGCCCATTTTCTTGTTTGTCAAGGTTGTTTTGGCTGTTTTGGGTCCTGTGCATTAATTTTAGGCTCAATTTTTCAGTTTTCTACAAAAACACCTGCTAGGATTTTTGATAGGGATTGACTGAATCCATAGACTGATTTGGGGAGGATTGCCATCTTAACAATATTAAATCTTTCTATCCATGAACATGGAGTTTCTATTTAAAATAGTATGCATGCTTTTGTACATACCTAAAGTTTATGTGTGCTCACATCTAAAGAAATACGGAAAAAGGGCAGCATAATTGGTTACATAAACACTTGTTTGACCATTAAAATGTTTCTCCTCTAAAAGCAAATCCCAAATCACCACCATTTGAGGCCAGGGAGTGCCTTGCTGTGTTCTCAGCTTTCTTTCCCTCTTCCTCCTGTTTCCAGATTCCGGGGAGCAAGTCCTTGTGGACGTGGAGACCAAGAGCAATAAGGAGATCATGGAGCACATCAAAAAGATTCTGGGGAAGAATGAGTGAGTTGTTGGGCTTGACCTGGAGAGGTGCAAACGTCTTGGCCCAGAGATTTGAGAGGGAGGAGATGGGCGTGCTGGGAGGGGTGTTGAGAGGGCGGACTCTGGCAGGAGCCTCGGATGCTGACCAGAGAGTGGGCCGGAGTCTGTGCGCCTGAACCTCTGAGCTGCAGCTCCCTGCACCGTGAAGACAAAGATGGTCCTTTCCTCCTGGGTCCACGGGAAGCTGAGAAGCATCTGAAATGTGCGCCCTTGTGGCTGTGACCATGTCCCTCTTGGGGAATCTCAGCTTGGAGCTAGTGGGTGACCAACCCCAGGGCCTGCTGTGACACATTCCTTTTCTTCCCATGAATGGAGGGAGGGAAGATGGGAAAGTCTGTCTTGAGAAAGCGCACGAAGGCACTTCAGGCCCCTTGGTCCTGATTGCCTGTCCTCAGAGCTGGGGTCACCCCTTGCTACCCTTCACCAGGGTGCAGGCCTTCCTGCGCACTCCCAAGCCCCGGAGGCCCGGGGGGAGTAGGGAGCAGCGTAGGAGGTCTCCCTGGCAGATGCTGGGGCTCACGGCTGAGAAGTCCCCCACTTCCCAGCAGCTTGGAGCTGTGTCACCCACGCCTTGTTGCTGTCTGTGTTCTTTGGCAGGGAAACCCTCGAGAGAGAGGAGCAGGAGAAAAAACAGCTTTCTCACCCAGCCCACTTTGGCCCCCGAAAGTATTGCCTGCGGGAGTGCATCTGTGAGGTGGAGGGGCAGGTGCCCTGCCCGGGCCTGGTGCCATTGCCCAGGGAAATGACAGGGAAGTACAAAGCAGCTCTGAAAGCCAGTGCCCAAGACTGAGGCCCCAGAAAAGCCCTTGGTCCTATTCCCCGAAAGACTGAAAATCTCTTTGCAATAAAAGGGTCTCCTTTACACACTTGTGTAAAAGTGTATGGGGGGGAGGGGAGGAGTTGGGCTGTAGCCAAGCTGCCCAGTGAACACCCTGCGCCATCAGGGCAATAAATGCTTCAGGATCACTGAGCAGTGTGGCATGAATCCGGTCTGATAGGCCTTTGTAGGGAGGGAAGGTGTAAGGCCGCAGCCTGGTGACATCTCGTCTCAGTCCTGCAGCCCTTTCCTGGTCTCTACTGGCTTCGACTCTTCTTCCAGGCCTTGCTCTGGAGAATAATGAAGAACTGCCGCGTCGCGGTCTGGCCGGAGCTGTCTGGCTGGTGGTATAGACGTCCTCTCCAGTCAGGCTCTTTGGGATTTTTCAGAAATCCCAGGGCAAGCCTGTGTGCAGCGCTCGCTTTTTAAACTAAAGCCAACTGACCACTGGGGCGAGGCTGTGCCAGAGGCCAAGAGGTCCCAGTGGAGGCTCAGACCTGCCTCCCTGGCAAGGAGAGGGCGCCCCCTGGTGGAGGGCGCTACCCTCTGGCTTGGTCAGCCTTCATTTACTGAGGTTTGGAAGAGGGTGTGAGGTGTCACTGGGGGTCTGCCTGGGAGTTCTTTCCTCACAGGACACTGATGTTGCTGTCACTTCAGTTGTATTGGTTTCATTCCTCAGGAGACACCAGGGCCCTCTAGGGTCACCTTAAGATTAGGTTTACTTGGTCAGGAGTGAAGGACTTGGGCTGAAGCCAAAAGCTCCCTGTGAGATGGGAAGAAAGGTAGTCCTTGTCCCAGTGTGCGACTGGGATGTTTTATATAAGTGTTGCAGACTACCTCATTAAATTGAGGGAAGTTTGGCTCCTTTCACATATGGTGCTCAGGTTATGTGATTTTGTACCAGACCTGTGTTCGGGGTGATGGTGTAAACGTCGGGGTTGGGGGGAGGTGGGCATGTGGGTCTGATGTATAATGGGTAGCTGTCCTGAATGACCACAGGCTTATGAGGGTTGTTTAACTGAAATTCAACACTTTGGTGCTCTCTCCCCCGTCACCATTTCCGAGGGCGGCTAGAAAAACCTGTCCCCCATCCTAATCCCTCCCTGGGTGCTGGTCTCAGTTCCTGCCATGTTTCTGATACTGCTCCCAGCTGGTGGCAGCCATGGCCTTCACAGTGGCTGACTGGGCTTTTCAGAAAGAGTTGGTTCCTCTTGGCCTTGTCTCCAGAGCTAGTGAGACAGAAGGACTTACAGAAATGGCCCTTCCCTCCATGGTCCACAGGGCGCCCCCAGGGTTGCTAAATAGGAGGATCGCCCTGAACTAAGCTAGTTTTTGACCCCTCTTTAGAGAGAGAATAAATGTCCAGTGCCTGACACGATGGTGCTGCTGTTACTGTTTGCGTGGACTATTTTATAGGTAGCAGGTAACATGCATGGAGATAAACACCACTGGGGGGCATTATTCCTTTGTCATCTATTTCCTACTTTATTAGTGGTAAAAAGATGGGTTTAAATTTACAAAAATGGGAAGAAATTAGTAGAGAAGATTGCTATGAGGATCTTTTTTTTTAATTTTATTTTTTTATACAGCAGGTTCTTATTAGTTACCATTTTATATAAGTGTATATGTCAATCCCAGTCCTCTCATATGAGGATCTTGTAATTGACACATTTTCTTAATTCTGTCTGCATAAGCAGTGTTCACCAGATGGTTTTTGGCCTTGTTCTACTGAAGTGACCAGTTTTCTTCTCATCTTGAGTTCTACCTGGCAAAGCCACTTAAAGCTATTTGGCTGCCTGTGGGTTCTGCCATGAATCTGACTTTGGACCTTAGAATCCTCATCTGTAAAATGAGAGGTCAGATGACATAATGAGCAAGTTCTAAACTTCTGAAACTTTAAGAAGACGTTTTTACCCTGGATAGCAAATATCCTTACAGGAAGCGTCTGCCGGTTTGAGGCCTGGCTCTGTGCACATTTGTCTGTGCCAGCGATCTGTGCGTCCGGAGGCCCAAGCTGTGCTCTGCTCTGCTCCAGGAAAGTCTGCGTGGCTTCTGGACACCATACCAAGGAGTGGCTCCACTGGGAGGACGCAGAGGGGATGGTCCCACCAGCATTTTCGTTAAAGGTATTTACAATCCAGTGGACCAATCAAATGGACCATCAAGGGCTAAGTCACTTTTGGGCAAGGCTAAGGTGGGGTGCAAGCTGTAGGGGTCTGACGACCAGGGTGCCTCCTTGCCACCTACCTGGGGTTCAGGCAGAGCATTCTGGGTGCCTCTGGGGGTCAGGCGTTACCGATGTTACTATTACGAGGAGAAATGAGGAGCAGGATGCACATTAGTTTTTAATTCACTTTAATAGTATAAACCTCTTTTAGGTAGTAGTATTAAGCCACAACAATAATGCCACATTGAAACAGCATTTAATAAAATGCATAAAGCTAACTCATGCACTGCAATACTCTATATACAAACACAACAATGCAAATTCTTCGAGACTGAAGACATTGATTAGATATAAAATTCAGTTTAAAAAGAACATGCTGTTTTTTAAATGCCATCGCATAAACAAAGCTGATTTCAAGCTATACAGCTTTCGACAGATTTTAAACCTGGAATTAAAATGTGATGGCATAAACAATATTTTCTATATTGTGAAGGGCAGAGGTTACAGAAACGGTCCCAAAAATCTAACACCCAAATTTTCCTTTAACACACTTCTTTTGAAAGGGCTGGTAGTGCAGCTACATTTTAACAGACAGCTCCAAACTACAGGTAAAAACTATGGTTTGTACTATGAAAATGTGCAGTTTTCAGTTATAAAACTAGTTGAACACTGGTTTACAAGATAATTGGGAGAACGGAGAGAGTGTAGAAAAATACTCCAGCACTTGAGTTGTGTGTGGCAGCAGCATTTAGAATCCATGAGTGCTCTGGTTGTTAAAATGATAATTGACTACACTTTCCTAAAGAAAAGCCATTTTTAATGTAAAGACTACCATTTCTAATTGTTATCCAAGTGTTAAGCTTTATCACAGTCTGTCAATCGATAAATATTGCTGAGCCTTTTTTCCCAGCATTTCAGAATTATTATTGGCTTCTTAACTGAAAGTATAGCTGGGCATTAAAAATATCTCAGACATTCCTCACCCCCAAGATACTTTTTTTAAACTCACAGTTTAATTATTCTTAGATTAAAGTTAAGGTAAATAGCCCCAAAGGAACACTTTTAAAGATTCATTTAGAGACTGTCAGGCTTCCACTTGTTTTAACTGGAGAGCCACGTTCAAATAGTGCGATTGTCACGACAGGCAAGGACACGGGAAAGGTCGAACAATCACTGTGGGATGAGGCCAGTGAAGTAGCAGGAGCTTTTGTCACATCAAAGCTATGGGAAGCTGAAGGCTAAACGACCCACCATCTCACAAAAGGCACCGAGTACTGTGGTCTCAATGAAGTATTTTCAAACATTTCAGTAAGCTTATTTTTTTTAAAAAGTAACCTGTGGATTACGTGAGTTTTTGCAGTTATCCAGTGATTTCTTTCAGCAGGCCAGCTTTCAACCTTCCCACCATTCAGGTCTCTGCTTACCAGGTGCATGAGCAACTATTGCTGGGCTGGGCCCTGGCTCCTGAGTGCTGTATCTCAGTTAAAGCCCGATTAATGGGAAAATTCCTCAGAATAGACCTGGACAAGGAAAATTTGGCATTTGTAGCTTTAAGGGTATACATCTGTATAAAAATGCAATTTTTATCTGAAATTTAAAAATTTTAGAATCATAATTCATAGAAAGGAATAAGGTCAGTGGATTTCGTTCACATGCTATATATACAGTTAGATAATTTAAGATTTGTAATTTGTATACCATAGAAATCAGCCATCAACATTCATGCTTCCTAGAGAATAGAAAGCAATGTTATCCTGCCAGGGCCTTTCTGTCTGGAACTTGCCCTGGTGCAGAGTGGACACTGACCTCAGGGCCTTTCCCAGCCAGGCTCACCCAAAGGAAAATGGAGTTAAAGTCTCAGCAAATCCATCCTGCTGAGGGGACCATGGAACACCCACATCAATTTACTGTAGAAACTCTATCATAGATTCTCTGTAAAACAAAAGGAAAGTCTGGATACGTGGCTACATGTCTGTATACATAATATATACATCTATGTACACATACGCTATATACACTGTACATATAGAGAAGGTATAAACACATGTACATTCAGTCAGTCACACAAGCCTATAAATCTGTACACACACAATGCCGCCGAAGGGACCCCAGGGCTGAACACACAGAAGTGCCTGCTGGTGGGAGGCACAGGTGAGGAGGCCCAGGACTCTGTGTACAAAAGACTCATCCCACTCGGTCATGATGCGGAGCTAGCTTTGCAAATTTACATCAAAGTTAAGACATTTTCCAAGAGCCGCACAACCTATGGAGAATGGAAGTGGGACAGTGAAGGATGTGAGTGTGTGCCCTGCTTTCTCCGGCCTTTGCAGGCTTTGAAGGGCACCATCCTCCAAAATAAAGGTGAGCATCAGAAGATGCCGCCTTTCATGACCTGGACTCAGAAGAGTTGTAATGTCACCTTCAGCCCCATTGCACATAAGGCCACTTCCACTGGAAAGTGGGCAATGCGTTTCCAGGCTCTAATCTGATCAGGCCCTGGAACTTGGATCCCCATCCAAAGGCTGCTTGTCAGGCAGAGGGCAGGGCTGGGAGCAAGACTGCTCTGCTTGCTGTTCCCTCAAAGGATCAGGATAAAGAGCACTAGGTACAACGAGAGCCCTTCTAGTTCTTGGCTCCCTGCCGTGGCTACCCCCAAACAAGCTAGAAAGCCAGTATGCAGTGTGGCTACAGCCCTGTGCCCCAGCGAGGGTGCTGCCGCCACATCGATCAGGGAGCCATTGGTAGCCGTGTCCATTGCCACCACCTTGGGAGAGAGTCTGCATTTAATACTGACGCTGACAGGCTAGAAAACGATCCCTCTTGAGGGCGATTACATAACATCTTACAAGTGACTACACCTGAAATTAAATATAAAAACTCAAACAACAAAAGAACCCTGACCACAGCCTCAAGGCAGAGGTTAGACAATAAATAAGGTAGCCTCCCCGCCCCACCCCAAACACACACACACACACACACACACACACACACACACACACACACACACACACACACACAAATCAGAAGGGTGGTAACATACTTCCTTAAAAATACTTTCAAGGAATAACATGGAAAATATTTGCTTGAGTAATTTGGTCTTTTTCTACATCTCTTCCGGTCCTGTTTTATGATTATATGTAATGAACTCCACAAATTTCAATAGATAACTGTCCAACATTATCTGAAATACTGATGGAAAAGAGCCCACTTCGTCAAGAAGCAGTGGTGTACGTCTGTCCCCACCTCCCTTAGGTACTTTCCTCACGGAGGGAGGGGTGGCTGGGCCAGGATTTTCGTGGCAAAGAATCCTGATCCTGGCTTATTTCACTCAGATGCAGACTACTCAGGGCTGGTCTCACTGTACTAAATCAGAGTTTCAAAAACTACTAACAAGGGTTAAAAGTCTGGTCAAAGTTGAGCCCAAATATTTACTTGCAATCTCTTTAAATAATTCTTGACTCTGGGTTTCTTTTAACCAGTTTGACAAGAGAGAATGGACCTGCTGTCAAAGGCTTGAGATGATCTGGAGTGGCGAGAATTCAGGTAGTGTGGAGCTGATTTTTACGGAAAAGTCCACTTCAAAGTAAGGCCAAGGGGATCTAGGAAACTAATGAGGAGTGTTCAAAGCCCAAAATGGTCCACTAGAATCAGCCATCAGCAGTGAAGGGACTCAGGGAGCAGGACCAGCTTAGAATCAGCTTTTCTCCCGAGCTGTCCTGCTGGAGTGGGGCATATGCTTATCCAGGTGTTCACTGGCTCCCTGCTGGTACCACCTTCTGTTCCCAGCAGCGACTTCAGTCTAGGTCTTGGCTAAGCTGCCCTCATACCTTAGCAACCTGAGTGTAAAAGCCTCACAGACACAGGACGCCCAGGGCAGCCGGCCAGTGTGGACCTTTTCACCATCACCGAGAGCTCAGACCTGAAAGATGTGTGACACAATACGTGTTCCCAGGGAGCTGCTACAGGATCAACAGACATGCTTACATCCAAAGTCAAAAGAACAGAAAAACAGGCAACTCGCTATGTAAGATGCACACAAGTGCTACAAAATACCCTCTGCGAAAATCCTTAGCCACTTTTTGCCTTAATTTTGAAACTTAAATCACTTCAAAGTTAGAAAACCAAAAATTTAAGCTGTCAAAATTAAATCCTTCCCATTATTTTATAACAGGTACCCCCACTATTCTCCAAAATTTGCTCCCAAGGCATGAACGATAAATGACATAATCAGATCCAAACAGGAATTTCCAAGTTGGAGACACTGTTCCCACTGATTCCCACTAATGACTTCCATAAGTGCCGCCGCCAACTGCGGAATAGAGTCCCGTCTTGCCATAAGCCCGTGGCGGCAGCCCGGCACCCACCTTGCTCTCCTCAGCTTTACACGGCCATGGATGCCTGGAGGCAGGGGAGTGAGTGCACTGGGGTCTTTTGGGGTATCATCTGATCAAAAGGTTCCAGAAATACAAGTTTAGCCTCACACTGTATTTTCTTAATCTGGGCTACACAGAAAGAAAGTACAGGTACCTGAGGCAGCCTTGCTACTTTTCCCAAATGGAAATGTGAGCTGCTGCTTCACAACCAGGGGAACTATGGGCGCTTTTCTCCGACTAAACTTCCCAATAACCGCATTCTGTTCTTGTAAACAATGGTCACTATCACTTACAAGGAGAAAGAAGATGATAACTTTGGGGATTAAAGGTTGTTTTTAAGGAGCATGCAGCCTGCTTCTACATCCATCATGTAAAACGCTCCAGAGTTCGTCTGCTGGCACAACCGGGGGAACCCAAGTGCGTGGTACGCCAGGATCATTGAGAGACCTGCTGACAGAGGTGCTGAGCCTGGAGACACTGAGAAACATGCCACTCAGCTCCACCACACCTGCTGCCTGGGCAGGCAGCAAGACCCGCACCACAGTCCACCTCCCAGTTCGGACCGAAGTGCAGGAACACAGGCCCTTCCCAAGGGTTATTTGGGATGGAAACTGCTGAGAAGGGAGCCCTCGCACTCCTCCACCTGAAAAACATGCAACCCACCGCCACACTGTAGTCGGGAGGTCCCGGCAAGGGTTCAGAATGCTCACCTTGCACTTTTTGGTCAGAACGCTCCAACTGCTGTAAGTGATGGAGGTGATTCGTGGATGTTTTCAGTTGCTGCAGGAATTGGCAGTTAACATCTTACTGGTTTAATCCAATTCTGAGAACCAGTCACCAGAAGAGGCCCGAGTTCAGAGGAGCCTGCAGATGCCCGTCACAGACCAGGACCAGAGGTCAGGGAACCTGACAAGCATCAGCTCTGGCTGAGGAAGCTTCGAATTCAGGTCACCACGATTGTGCCACCACACTCCCCCTGACTGCACGTACAATAAGCTGCATCTTCATTCATTCCCGGGAATTTAGCTCTACACCAGCAACATGTGCGTACAGTTAGGAATGACGCCTTCCTTCCTTAAGCATAAATGATTGTCTCCTGTAACCCTATTGCATTTTCACAGAAATCATTAGTATTTCGGCAAAAGACATACACAGTTTTCCATTTGCCCTGCACACAGGCAAGATGTTGCTAACATTACACATTGATAAGAAGTGCTTAGAAAGTGCTAATATCATTACCCTGGTAATTAGTAGCTATTATTTCCAAGGACGTTTTTAATATATACACACATACTGTTGTTCTCTTAGGTTCTTTTAGTTTTCTTTAACTAGTCTCTGACATAAAACTTTGCTTTTTTTTTGCCCTTTGAGAATTTCTAAATAAAAACTGAGTTAAAAGATTGTTCCAAAATCTGCTGCTTCATCAAAAGGCATTAAAACATTTCTTATGGCAGGAAAGGATCCTACTAGTCTTTTAGTTGCTACTGTCTGGGATTAACAGATAAGAAGAAACCAGGTAGGAAATAGCTAAGATACTGGAAATATTTGCACATACCAAAATACCACTACTTATTTTCTTTGTATTTGAGCGGTCCTGGGCGGATCCTGTGCTCCTCGGCAGGTGTGAGGTGTGCGCTATAGGCTGGCTCCGGTGATCTGGCCGTTATACTCTGCTGTCTCCATCTTGAGGATGTAGGGGATTATGCTGTCTATTGAAACATTGCCGATGAGACCAGTAAAAAAAAGTTCTTCTGTTATGTTGGAGCTCATCAGCCTGAGTGCTGGCAGGCGGACGAGAATCCGGGCCAACCTGTAAGAGGAAGGGTCATTAGAGAAAGGGGGGTTCGCTGCACTTCAGACTTCACCCTGGATAGGCTCCCAGGGGCCCTGTCTGCACTGCTCGGAACTGAACCAAACAAACACATTCACTGTCCCACCCTTGCTTTTCTGATTTCAACAGTTCCTCTTGTAGGAGTTTATCATGAGTGCAAAGATTATGTACAGATATGTTCCCTTCATTGTTTATAACGACTCTCCTCAGCCCCACCAAAATGAAAAATCTGAAAACCTGTCAGTGGAGGGTAGGTTAAAATAAAGTATGGTGCTTCCATATAATGAATCACTACATATTCATTAAAGAGGATAATAAAGGTCTATATCCACTGATAAGAATTCCATGACATACAGCTGAATAAAAACTTAAAAGAAGGATGTGAGGGCTTCCCTGGTGGCTCAGCGGTTAAGAATTCGCCTGCCAATGCAGGGGACATGGGTTCAAGCCCTGGTCCAGGAAGATCCCACATGCTGCAGAGCAACTAAGCCCGTGTGCCACAACTTCTGAGCCTACGTGCCACAACTACTGAAGCCTGCGCGCCTAGAGTCTGTGCTCCGCGACAAGAGAAGTCACCGCAACGAGAAGCCTGCGCACCGCCACAAAGGGTAGCCTCCGCTCACCGCAACTAGAGAAAGCCGGCGCGCAGCAACGAAGACCGAAGGCAGCCAAAAATAAAAAAAAAAAAAAAGAGGATGTGAAACAGCAAGTACAGCGTGACCTCACTTGCGTATATTCCTTTGTACGTATGTGTGTAAATAAAGTACTTGGAAGGATGGTCACCAGAATGCTAATGGTTGACCTCTGGGTACTGGGATTTGAAGTGATTATATCAATTAAAACTTTTTCTATATTGCTCTAATTTCCAGTGTTCTTTTAGCATTGTAATTAAAAATAAAGCAATAAGATTTTTATTTGGAAGGAACCCCGGGAGGGCACACCATGACCCTGTCCTGGCAGGTCACTGAACACTATCTGAAGCATCTCGTGGATGGGCCATTTCCATAGCCAGCACCCAGAGCGGTGGGCACCAGGACGCAAACTGCAGGCCAGCCCAGTCTTGAAACGACTGATATTTTCATAAGTAGGGAAATGATGAAATTATGGCATCTCCTTGGCCATGGAAAATGATTTAGAAGAATGTATACATGCCCACTGAATATTAAGTGAAAAAAAGGTCACGAAACCTTATTTTCTATTTTCTGATTCCAGTTGCACATACTAAGAAATTACTGGAAGTAAATACATAAAACGTTAACAGGGAAGTGGTATTTACAAAGAGCTAAAAGTTTTCTTTTTGCTTTCCAGAATGTTCTAATTTTTTCTACACTGAACGTTATTTTTGAAAGGGGAAAATATATTTGTATTATGAAAGCAGTATTCCAGCACCATCATCCATTTGCCCAGCCATGGTGTCTGGCAGGGCACCCAAAGGTGCCAAGGGGCCGACAGGCTGAAGGGTCTCGGGAAGTCAGCAAAGGCCAGTCAGGGAGGATATCTAGCTGGGCCTTAGACGCTGGCTAAGGTTCCTATCAGCAGAGATGCAAAGGATGGGAGAGGATTTCAGGAGGAACAAACAGCATGAGAAAAGGCCTGAGGATGGGACAGAGTAAAGCAATGACTGTATAAACAGGACGCAACCATTCTAGGGCCTTTTCTTTGGGAACTGAGAGTTCCCGAGTGCTATGAGAGAGCGCCCCTGCTCTCATTTCTGGCCCCAAATCACCTACCTGGCTTGCCCTCTTCTCCCCCAGGGTCCCTGACTGGACCAGGAGTAGTGATTCAGGAATTTTTCAGAAACATGTACTTTCAAAGGCCAGAGAGCTGCCATCGTCAAGGCAATTCTTGTGTGCTGGTGCTCTGCCAGCAGCCCCAGAGGAGCCTTTTCAGCCTCTTCTGGCCACAGGCTCTGTGTGGATTGGGCCCAGAGCCTCCTCAGGGGACAGCACGCCCACACACCTGGCTGTATGAGCTCTGGTGTGGGTGTGTTACCACTTTGTATGCAATGAGACTGAAACCATTCTAGATTCATTGTGAGGTCTTCAGTGACTCCAGTAGAAAATGGATCCTGCTTTGGCAAAAGCTGTGTCTGGCCATGGCGGCGTGCCTAAAGCAGAGGCAGGCTCTCTGCCAGCCAGGCCCGCCACAGGCCCCCAGTCACACCAGAGAAACTGTCCCCCTGGGGCTGGGGCACTCAGGCCCACAGGGCACCTATTGACTGAGGTCTGTCTGCAGAGGACATGATGGGGGAAGGTGGGGAGGGAAACACTATGCTTGACAGGCCCCAGAAGTTCACATAGCCTCCAGTGGGTTAGAAGAGGTCACGAGGAAAGAGCTCTTCCACTCCTCAGCTGGAGGGAAAGCCTGCCAGCACATTCTGCCCTATTTCAGAACAACTTTCCTGGTCAAAGCTGCATGAGAAAGGCATACAGATAACATTTTTTTCCTGCTGCCCAAACATCATAAATTTTCACCCAAATAAAGGAACTTGAAAAAATCAGTTTATGTGAGGATTAAATTACTACTTTGTCCAACCCAGTCACTCTTTCTAGGGGTCAGATTTGGCTTCTGTCAAGGAAACCCTTTTGTCTAGCACCGTCTCCTCAGTGAATGCGGGGCAGGCGGGCAGAGCTGCCGACTGTTCTGGACAAGCGGAGTCTCCGTAAGAACTCATCTCACACACAACATCAGCCCCAAAGGAGATCACGGCTCCCAACCCCTCAAATTAAAGAGCAATAACCCAAGGTCTCACCCAGTCACCCAGCAACACTGGGATGGCCTAGGACTCCTGACCCTCCCCACTCCATTTTCAGCCGTAAAATGCAAGAATTAAAGTGTGATCAAATGGAGGCTCTACCAGGCTGCCAGCAATGGGAAGGCCAATGTAACTGATATCTGCAGCTACAGATCCAGCCTCGCCCCCATCGTGCCCGTGTGCCTCACCGGTAGGTGTCTTCCGAGTAGGTTTTCTGAACATAGTCCTGCAACTCCATCTGTGCCTTTTCTTGGAATTTTTCAATCTGGCTTGTGCTGGTCAAACCTGGATGATCTGAAAAAATAAAAGTACCCCAAATTGTCTTCTGTATTTGGAAAGCCTCATTTGCAGACGTCTCAGTACTTATTTTTAGTAAAACTTCTGACAAATTTCTCAAGTGCAATAGATTGAGCTCTGAAGGCTGGTCTAGTTTGGATACTCTTGCTAGAACACTGGCTCTTCCTCTGTGCTCTGCCACACCTGAAGGTTCCCAGGAGAGGTGTGGCCCCTGGGTGCTCACACCAGCCTCAGCAGCCCCACTGGGGCTGGTTCTAGACCTGTGGCTTCCTTCCTTACTCCAGACAACATATACCACATGAAATTAGAAATTATCTGCTCTCTAGATATTTAATCACATAGTGTCTCCCACTTTTATTAGCTATTTTGTTATTCATGAGTAGGGGACCAGGGCAGTGGGACAGAGAGGTTAAGCTGGGTCCACCCCTGCTGTCAAGGACAACAGTCACCAAGTGGCCTCTCAGGTGGCTCAGAGAGAAGAGCTGACGGGGAGTGAGTGAGGCCAGCCCGGTCGACTCTTACTTTCCACCAACAGTCCCGCTGCCTCTTCTTCATCTGCTGTGACCACACCTTTTGGCATGCCCTGCAGCTGCTGCTGCTACTGCCCTACAGAGACTGTGGGTAAACTTGTGCAGTTTCAATCTGTACTGGATTATAAGTGCTAACATACCTAAAAATTAGCAAAGAGCAAAACAGAACAAATCAAAACAAAAAAAGGACACTGGGTGGTAGTATAGTCATCCCTTGGTATCTACAGGGGATTGGTTCCAGGAACCCCCCCATGGATACCAAATCCACTGATGCTCATGTCCTTTACGTTAAATGGTATAGTATTTGCATATAACCTACACATATCTTTCCGTATACTTTTAAATCACCTCTAGATTACTTCTAATACCTAATACATTATAAATGCTATGTAAATAGTTGTACCTAGTTGCTGGTGCGTGGCAAAATAAATTTTGCTTTTTGGAACTCCTGGAATATATTTTTCCTTGAATATTTTTGATTCACGGTTGTGAATCCACTGATATGGAACCCGTGGATACAGAGGGCCAAATGTGTACTCAATTTTGTTTGCTGTAGTCTTATTTAGCCAATGGCTTAGTTAGGATACAGATGATATCTATTTAGCATATGAAGTTACCCGGCACTACAGCATATTTCTTTGTGAATATAAAGACAGGACTTTAAAAGAACGTATGTATTTATGTTAGCTAGCAAAGCACACGTTACGGGAACATTCAGTCACACACAGTGTGGCAGGGCTCTCTCTACACTGCTGATAACCTGACAAACATGCTCATGTTCAGAAATATCAGCAGACACAGGTGGAAAACCGTCGTTGAGTGACCGTGACCACTGCATATCTTACCGGGGCTAAAGAGAACTATAGCTTTAAGGTATGCATACTCATAGCCGTCTATATCCAGCTTCGCCATACTGTTACAGAACTCCTGAAGCTTCCAGATGTGCTCCATGACTTGCTTTATCCGGTCGCCAGAAAGTTTATCTAGAAATCAACATCACAGATCCTCTGAGAAAGGCTAATGAGAGCAATAACATGAGCTTTGAGGGGCCACATATTGAAAAAAATGAGAGAATAATTTCACTTTTAAATGAAAAACCAGTTATCTCAAGAGCCTCATTTTCCAGTTATAGGTGAAGTGACAACAGGCACTCAGATTCCACTCTGTTAATATTCTGCCTCAGTAACGACCTCCAAGACCAGTGATTCTCCCCGGCCCCACCCTGGGCAGCACCTTTGGCCTGCAGGTGCTGAAGGCCCACATGCCAGTTCTTATCAAGGTCAATTCTTTCCAAGTCTCTGCAGGCACTGAATAAATATTTGCCAACCTGAACACGTTGGCATTTTTTAGTTGTCAAAATAATTTTATCCGTTGTCTGATTTAGTCTTCATGACAGTATCTTGCTGAAGGCAGTATTATTATATTCAGTTAAAAATAAAACTAAAGCTCGTTTGCGAACAAACCTAAAATTCAATAAAATGTTACAGGGTTTTAAAAATCACCATTATATAACTATTCCAAAGGAATAACTAGAAAAACGAAGGTGTGACTAGGTGACTCACACTCCTAGGTCTCAAACACTGGGATGACTGATTGAAAAAGCAATTCAACTCCACCTCAGATGCAAGTGTGATCTGCAGGGATAGTCTAGACACTGGGCAGCGTGGGCTCCCTTGACAGTGTCTTCAGTGTGCTGCGGATGTGCAGCTTGTGGAGACCACCCCGGCTACTCCCCAGCCCTGATACGGCTGGGACCTGACCACCCGATGTCAGGTGGTTGCACAGATCTCATAATAAGAGACTCACTTGTTCATTCATGCTCTGGACTAGGGGGTCACATGACCCAGGTCTGTGCCCCAGTCCCCAGCTCTTCCACTTGCTGCTTTATCCCGGGCAAGCCAGGGACCTTACTGGGACCTGGTCTTCCCATATGTAACCCTGACATAACAGTTTCTACTGTACAGGGTTGTGAGGATTTGTGAGATACATGAAAGGGCAACCTGTCAATGAAGCTGAAAACAGAAGCTGTGACTGTTCTGCAAACATCACTCAATGTCTGTATGTCGGAAATCAGCATCTTTTCCCAATTATTTTTTTCCTTTCCTCTTCATTATATGAAAAGAAGGCAGTCGGGTAGAAATTTAAACATTCTGACGGGTAAGGGACGCTGTGGGACACAGGCTGGCTATGCGGAGGGCCAGCTGAGATGGAGCCGTCCTCACCCGCAGCCCCTGCCCTACCTTCCTGGATGCTGTTCTGCAGGTGGTTGACAATGGCGGCCAGGATGGTGGAGAGGCTCATGACCTGGGCGCACTGGGCCAGGCCGAGGGTGAAGAGCTCGTTCCAGCAGGCCCGCACCAGGCTGGTGTTGCAGTCCTGCCTGGGGACACAGAGGCGTGGTGGGTGCGGGGGCCGGTGGCACTCCTCCAAGCCCCCGCGTGTCCCAAACAAGTTGTGTCACCATGTATTTGCTGAAGGCCTATGGAATGCCCAGGATTGTTCTTCACAAACACCACTGTCTGTGACTGCCTTAGCTGAAGTCCCTCTGAGGAGAAACTATTCCCTTAACAGCCCTGGTATGGTTCTGTCACAAGAGGCTGCAGCGATCAAAGGACTGAGAGCCCGAGGGTGGGCTCCAAAAGGTAGAGACACACCCAGCCTGCCAGGGAGGAGCTGGGGCTGCAGCAGGGAGGAGGGGGGAATCTACGCTCAGGACAGCACGGCTGATGCACCTCGAGACAATCTGTCTTCATCTCAGAAGCCCCCAGACGCAGTACCCTGTATTTGTCTCAAGATCACAGGACGACTCCTGCCTTCCATTCCAGTCCATCCCCTGCTCCTAGCACCAAGTCCAAGGCACATGGAGAAGGCACAATAAAGGTCTGAGGAACACTGCAGCCTTGGCCACCAAGGTTGTCCCCTTGCTACCAGTCCACCAACTGTATTTAACAAGCAAATCGGGCCAAAGGAACAAACTGGAAGGGCCCTCAGAGATCTTCCAGGCCATTCCTAGAGCAGGAAGGGCCCTGCCCAAGGATACACACAGAGAAAAAAGCCACTTACCCAAGTGCCTGAAAGGCCGGGATGGACCTGGCCCAGTGCATGGAGAGGAAGAGCAGGCGGGACGCGGACTCGCAGATGTAGTGCACGTTGAGGTACTCGGGCATCGGGCTGGGCATCGTGAGCTGCGAGAGAGAGCACACAGCACGGGGGTGACCAAGTGACAGGGGCAGCTCGTCAACACCAGTCTCTGACACTGAAGCCCCTGTGCAGAGCATCCTTGTGAAACATATGTCCTCTGCAGGGGGGCCGGCACTGACTCCCTGTGGGGTCCTGCCCAGTGAACTAGGGTCTGATGGCCCCTAGAATGTGGGAGGACGGGGACCTCCCAGCTTATCCTCACAAAGACATACATGTCAACTCTGCTTCAACTACACTGGTACTTGTTCTAAGGCAATTCCATTTTGAGCCATAGGTTCAAGTCTAACTCAAAGTCGGGGACGGGTCGGCTCCACAGGCTAGCAGGGATTTGGCAGGTGGCCTCAGGGAACAGTGAATGAGAGCTGAGCAGGAGCCCAGATGGCAGGAGGAGGACACACCACCACCAGGATGTCGGGCTGGGTTCCGGGAGCCCCACTGTCTAGAAGAGGCTTGAATGCCTCTGAAGCTGGAATCCCACTGGTGACCTGTGTTCTTGGCACCCTTGGACAACTATGGCAGGGACTCAGTCTTCCTAAGTGATTGGCCAGATCTCTCTAGTGGAGAATACGAGGGGAACTGAAGACTCAATCTGCAGACCTAGAGACCAGGGGCTCAGGGAGGCTGGCAGTGTCCTGGAGAAGTGAGGCCGGGGAGGTGAGTGCAGGGAAGACTGTGGGGACCTGACCCAGTCTTCAAGTATATCTGAGATCTACTTTCTGTGGCTCTAGAGGGCAAGAGGTCAGGCCTAATGGCTGGGAACGCCTGCTGGAACAGACAAAGGGCCTGCCTGAGCCTATGCTGAAGCCAGGTCATCATGGGAAGGCGGACGGCAGAGCAGCCCGCATCAGCCTGTCTTGGCCGTGACAGGTGGCCACGCCTGCTTCAGGGTTACCGGCAGAGCCAAACAGCCAAGTGAGCAAAAGACAGTGAAAATGCTTCATAATGGGAACATTGTTCTGGAACACAAGATCCTGATCAAACACAACCGTATGAAAAATGAGCTCACTTCAAGGTTTCATTTTTTTAACTGAGACCAGCCTGGGCACAGAGCTCCTCTCCCAGCTACACACACTCACCTTAAATGTGACGTGAGTGTCTGAAAGGAGGGGGCCTTCGACCTCAATGATGGGTGTGGACTGGTCTCTGCTGATGACGTGGATGCTCCCTCCTCCACTGCCGTCTATCCCATCCGCCAGGCTTGGAGGTGAGGAGCTGTCTGTGGTGTTAAGTGCTTTAGCTAAGGTGTCGAATGCCCTGCGAGCAAAAACATAGCAAGCAAGTGTTGTGAGTCCACAGCTTCTATGAGGAGAAGAGCTCTAGCTGAGACGTAATTTAAGGAACAACACACTGGGGAAAAGATAATTAACTCTGACATGCTGAGAGGAGGGGCGGCAGCTTCCACATGCTGTCTCCATGGTGCCTTGGGTGCTAAGCTAGATATTTATTTTCACATGTAATTTGTTTTTCACAACTACTCTCCAAGGTAGAATTCTCTCCATCTTACAGATGTGAAAGCTAACTTTTCCAAGAACACCCAACTAGTAAGTGGTAGAACCAGAATTCGACCTAACTCAAATCCCATCCTCTTTCCACTGGATCCAGATTTTAATTTTCTACCAGACCACAAGTGAACATGAGGACTGGTGCACCTGAGTGGCCCCGGCCATGCACCTGCCTGGGCTGGCAAGAGGGGCAGGAGTGGCCGGCCCAATAGGAAAGGAGCAAACCTAGCGGCCCAGCTGCAAAGAGAACACACCCTTGGCAGCGGGAACAGGTGTCTGGACCAGCTGGTGCCATCTAACAGCTCATCTCTGTCTACCCTGATGAATCGATTTAAGCTCTAAACTCAATACTTGGAAAAAAGATACATAAGATAAACAGAAGTGGGAAAGGGGATGCACTACTGATGTTTAGGCACCATAAGCAGTGACCAATACAAGTAACATCTCTTCCCCTGCTTCCACTGAGTTACTCAATTTAGTTTATTATCTGGAATGAAGAGTTTTTAGACTGTTTTATGTCATGTAATAAAATGCATCCACATTCCCATAGTTAAAATTTGAAAGAAGACAGACATGCAGGGGCACTGGGACAATTTTGCAATCCTTGATTAAATACAGGGTGGGTGTCAAAATGCTGCCACCCACCCTCACAACGCCATGCCTGTGTGTATGTCAGGAGGGGCCTCCACCCTCATGGGTTCGTACCGAGTAATCTCACTTGCAGACTGGTCCTCTGGCTGCATTTCTGAAGTGTCACCATTGTTAAGGGATTCACTTAGGTTGGCAAGGGAAGTTACTACATTTGCCAGTGTGCCCAGGGCTCCCTGGCTTGTTTCAGCCTGTTAATCAGAAAATAATAATATTAAAGATGAACACATATACCAGACTCTCAGGGCAATGAAGGTTTAATGTTGCTTTAAAAACAGCTTCTATGGGGGTACGGCTATGACGGGGCAGTGAGAGGAAGAGCTTTTTGGTGATGAAACAGTTCTGTATCTTGATTGTGATGGTAGTTACACAAACCTACGCATGCGATAAAATGACAGAACAAAAACAGGTAAGCTGGATGTCACCAAAATTTAAACTTTTGTGCTTCAAAAGACATTATCAAGAAAGTAAAAAGACAATCTCTCTCTCCCCACACACAAAACACAACCCAGAGAATGGGAGGAAATTTTTGCAAATTATACATCTGATAATGGTTTAGTAGCCAGAATATCTAAAGAGCTCTTACAGCTTAATAAGAAAAAGACAAATAAGCTAGTTAAAAATGCAAATAAAAACCACAATGAGATATCACTTTATACCCACTAGGATGGTCACAGTCAAGACAGATAACTACAAGTGTTGACGAGGATGTGGAAAAATTGGGACTCTCATACACTGCTGGAAGGAAAGTAAAATGGTGCAGGTGCTATGGAAAACATTCTTCAAAAGTTTAAACGTAGAGCTGTTATATGACAACAGCAATTCCATTCCTAGGTACATATGTAAGAGAAATTAAAACATATGTGCACAGAAAACCTTGTACACAATGTTCACAGCAGCATGATTCCTAATAGGGAAAAAGTAGAAACAACTCAAATGCTCATCAGCTGACAAATGGATAAATAACACATGATATAGCTATTCAATGGCATATTATTTGGCAATAAAAATGAATAAAGTACTGATACAGGCCACAACATGGATGAACCTTGAAAACATTATGATAAGAGAAAGAAGCCAGTCACAAAAGGCCACATATTGTATGATTTCCCCTTATATGAAATGTCCAGAATTGACAAAACCATAGTCAGAAAGTGAGTGGCTGGCAGGGGTCAGGAGTGGGAAGAAGGGGCAGTGACTGCTTAATGGATTCAGGGTTTCTTTTTGGGGTGATGAAAATGCTCTGGAATTAGACAGTGGAATTAGATAGAGGGGATGGTTGTAACAATCTTGTGAATATACTGAAAACCACTGAATTGTACACTAAAAGGGTAAATTTTTTGGTATGGGAATTACATCTCAACTAAAAAAAAAGAAAGCCAAAGATATACTCAAACAAATAAACCAAGATACGTATACAAACATGTCTGCTGTATCTTGATTATAAAAATGAAAAACTAGAATCAGTAGAAAAGATCATAAACAGAGATGTGGTTAATAAATCACAGAACCACCACAGCAGAATATCATGCAGCTGGTGAAAGATGTAGGTCGTCATGATAGATATGTTGAAGGGAAAAAGTTGAAGGGTGAAAAAAAGAAAAAGAACGATACCCACCCCGGTCCCCATATCCTGCCCTGGTCCTGATCCTGTGCTATGGCTCTGCAAGACACGGCCTCCGGGAGAGACTGGGTGAAGGGAGCATGCGGCACTGTGGTATCTTTGTATTTATTCAAAGTAAATGATTTTGAATGTATAATTGTTTCGTAGTAAAAGTTTAAAAATCAGCTTCTGAAAATAGCTACCTTTAAGGGGCTCTGCATATGTTCTATTATTCATGACAAGCTTCTGGGGTGGGTCCTGTCACTTCCACGTCCTGGAGGAGCGGCGGGCAGGGCCTGGCTATGACCTGCAGCTGCTGCCTTCACTACAGCTCACTCACCACTGCACAGCTTGGTGCTCCTTCTCCTCGGTGCAGCGACCACAACAACTCCTAGCAGCCAGCGTTTACGCAGTGGGCACTGCATGCTTTACCAAATTAACTTACTCAGGTTTCCCAACACCCCTGCCTGGTGGGCGCTGGGGTGGGGACGGGAGGGCATGGGGTGGCCGGCTCAGTACCAGCCTCTGTGCGGGTGGCACACGGGACAGGGGCTGCGCAACCCCCTGCCATCAGGAGTTCAGGGTGCTCAGGCCTTACTTTCGGGCTTACGGTGTGTCCACCCCACCAGGTGGTCAGTCACTGTCCTGCACGTCTGCCGGGTTAAGGCAATGAGCCAGGCATGATTCATCACCACCGCCCGAGGACAACAGGCTCAAAGCCCAGCCAGGGACCAATGGGTGGAGGGCAGCTGTCCATCGGCTCTCATTTTTGCCTTTCCTTTCCCAGAAGAGGATGTTCCTTAACGTGCCACATGTGCATGACAGCAGATGAGAGGGGAGCCTGCAGGCCCAGCTCTGGCTCTGAGGGCGGCAGCAACGCCAGCGCTGTTCTAAGTCGCTCCTTCCAGAGCAGAGACTTTGGGGCTCAGTGGGGCTGCCGCCGCTTCGTCGTTGCTCGAGTTATATCAGGGACAATAAGGTGAGAGAAGCAATGGGCTCCCTTGCCTGGATAAAACCCCCTCTCCTCACGTATCTCCACGGGAGGCAGCCAGCTGTCTCTTTCTTGAGATGACAAACATCTCTGTCCGCAAGTTGGATTCCCTGTAGCTGACCTGCTCTGTCCGGGTTGGAGCTGCCAGAATCCTGGCTGGACTTCTTCCTGCAGGTCATCTAATAAAAAGGAACCAGGGACTCCTGCAAAAGGCCATCTTAGGATAAGGAGCTCTTCCTCAGCCTGCCCGTAGTTTGCCAATGTGCGTCACTAGGGGGGAAAATCTTAGAAGTGAACCACAGAATTTTCACCAAATTGAACTCTAGACCCTGACATGTTAAGTGACCATGACCAGCCAGCTCTGACTGAGTTGCCAAAAAGCCATTGGCATCCCTGAAACGAATCACAGCATGGCTGTATCAGAAGTAAATGGAGATGCAGAAGGCCACGGCCTCAACTTAGTCTGAAGGCCAAGAAGAAGGTGGGTGCACACATTCAGAGAAGCAGCCTGCACTGAGACATAAAAGTGGAGAAGGCATGAGGAGAGAACATCACCTTGGAATCTGTGGCCAGGAGAACCGTACCATCCTCACGTATCAAAGGCTGCTGGATGTTCACAAGCATCCCTGGATCAAGAAGACCTGTTTGTCTATTTAAGACATAAAGAAACCCAGAGTAGCTTCCAACATTTAATGCACAGTGTGATCAGGCTGCGTTTACCTGTCCCGTCTACATCTGCAAGGCTGAGCAATAGAAAAGCTCACTAGACTCAGCCACCGAGTGACTCACCAACCCCCTTCTCTCTACAATGAGATGTGCAGAGCCGGGTCTGCAGCCTGAGACAGGATGACACAGACCGCACATACCCCCAGGCTTCCACGTCCACTGCTGTGCCAGGAATGCTAACCTGATCTCAGAGTATTACCAGGGCATTCCCAACTCTAGCGCTTGCCATGATACATTTTGGATTTCTTGTTTCCCTCTTTCTGTTCCTTTAAGTTTGATAGATTACATTAAAAAAAAACACATATAAATTGACTTGTGGCACCATCTAGACCACACCTGGGTCTTAGGTCTTTTATCTCTACTGCAAAAAAGCCCCATTCCTGAGTGATGGAACAACTGTTTTCCTGCAAGAATGATGCCTGAACTACAGCACATAATCCCAGCACCTGGGAGAGGAGACATTCTGACCCCATCCTAAATCAACCATCCTCAGGCCTGGACAGAGGTGTGACTAGAGTGGCTCCAAAAAGGGTGGGATAAGGCAAGACAAGACTCAAGGCTGTGGCCCTCAGGTGGGGAGCCACATAAGCCCCCTTTCCAAGGAATATCTGTGCTTCCCCTAATCAGCTCCAAAGGCTGATTACAGTGTCGCCCTTCGTCAACACAGGGACTGACCTTGCTCCATCTTTATCTGCCACAAATGTTGGTGTGGCTATCAGAGGACTTCTCAGGTCCTTCCGGATATAGATTTTCTCCGTTGAAGCAGCACAATTGCTTGGTTTCTCCCGCTGCACATCAAAGGGCTTCCGTTCACTCTGCACAGCTTAAATCACAACAGAAATACCCATGTTTAAAAACCACATCCTTCACGGGAGAGGTAGGAGTCCTCTTGACTAAGCCCACTGCTGTCGGGATAAGCTCGGTGCTAGACACGCCTGGCTCAACTTCCACAGTGGATTTCGCAGCCAAAGGAGAGAAAGGCTCAAAGCCAAAGTGTTGTCAAATCTAAAGGAGCTCAAGATGGCGGGTGCCATGGCCAAGAAAGGACCGAGTGGCGTTTGTGTGGGTATCATTCTGTCACTTCCTGCTGCTCACAGGACTCTCTCCAGGAGGAGAAACACCCCCTCAGGTGGGCCCTTAACAGAGAGCTGCCCATGCCCCACGTGGAAAAGGAAGCATCCTAATGCCCAACTCGAGCTGGACAGCTTCTGCTAACTGTCAGTGGGGCTCCATTTTACGTGACACCAGTGACCTCTTCCTTCAGCATCTGGTACAAGAGCAAGAACACATGCCAGAAACAAATGAAGAAAACAGACCTTTGCAGAAGAAAAGAGGACCCCAGACACATCATGTAAGGAAGGCAAGGGTGCTATTTCATGGATGGGGACCTGTGGCTCAGAGGCCACATGACTTCCCAAGGCCTCCCGGCTCCTGGGGGCAGGGCTGGAGCTGACCTGGTATCAGCTTTACCCCAAAGCCTGTGTTCATCCCACTCCACATGCTGCCTCCCAAATTATCTGGACTAGGTTCCCACTGTGGAAACCAACCAATCCTAGTGGTATCAGCGCCGCATCACTGAGCTGACCCTGAAGGTGAACCAAAATGAAGCCTCAGCAGATACTGTTAAGAGTATTTTAAGGCCAGGCATGGAAACCTCACTTTTGCCCTCCTTATTAACTCACGTGGTTTTTTAATAGTTACTCACATTCCATCTTCATGCCCATCTCTAAGCATTTTTTCAGCCGGCAAAACTGACAGCGGTTCCGGTGGTGTTTATTGATGATGCAGTCTTGATTGCTCCGGCAGCTGTAGGTCAAATTTTTCCTTACGCTCCTTTTGAAGAAACCTTTGCAGCCTTCACAACTGACAGCCCCATAATGACGGCCTGAAAGAGAAAGGTAAGTCTATCGGGGACTGGTGTGCAGGGTCAGATGCCAGCAGCCATGGGCCAACCACAGGCCTGAGTGCTAAGCATGGCACCCAGGGCCTTCACATTTTTCTACCATCTTTAAAGTAGCCCTGTGAGGTCATGATGGACAAATGGAAGCTCAGACAGGTTATGTGGCCGCTGGTAAATGGCATGACCTCGGTGCTCCGAGTGCACAGCAGGAGCTCGTGGATGATGGCTGGGCTGCATCATCCGTTGTACTCACCGGGCCCGGCTCTGCAGACCTGCCTGGTGAAGGCCCTCAGCTCCCCTGTCCCGTCAAGAGTGTCAAAGAGCAAACACAAGCTGTGTTTTGTTAGCCCAAAGAGTCTCATCCTGCATTTACTCCCTCTGTGTGCGTCACGTCCTGGGCCCCAGACTGACCCGGGGTGGGGGGCGTGACTGTGTGAGCCCAGGCCAAAGGAAGGCCGCCAGTTCTTTTTTCTAAGCTTGTTTACTTTGGGGGTCTCTAAGTTCTAATTCCCTCCCACATTAAAAAGAGCTGTACGTGAGTTTACCCTTCCTCACGTTCCCAGCTGGGACTGTCCTCGCGTATGCTCTCCTGGTTTGGTCTCATGTAACCCAGGGTCACAATTACACTGCAGGGTCAGGGTTCACAGGGTCACTGTGGACGGCGGCTGCAGAGCAACCCATGGCCCTAAGCCCTAAGCTTTGGCACGTGGAGCCGTTCTCCAACTCTGCACTTAGAGGGTCTCAATTGTGTGCCTTTAAGAAGAGTCATGCTGAAATGACTCTGTGGACATCATTCTTCCTTGCTTGCAGTGGATTTCCTTGGGCTCTCTAGGCCTTAGAGTGATCTCTAATATCTGGAGGCAATGGCACTGCAAGCCTGTCATGAGCTTTACGCGCAGAAGGGTAAGCCAAGCAGATTCTGTGGCCTCTGCTATGCACATGTTTCATTCACTTGTTCGAAAGTCTGCAGAATGTCTCTCCTTGCTGAGCAACAAGATGCGGATATAGAGATGAAGGGGTCAGACACGGTTCCTGCTCTAAAAAAAGAGCACATTCTGGAGGGGAAGACAGGCCTGTAAGGAAGCAACTAGAAAAGAACACATCCAGTGCCCAGAGATCTGAACAAAAGGGTGATGAGGACAGAGGCAGCGCTGGCCCCTGCCTGCTGGGGCAGATGAGGGCTTCAGAGAAGGGGCGAGAGCACAGCACCTGAGGCATCAGCGGGCGGGGCTGGAGCTTCCGGCCTTCAGCTGGTGCTTGCCTGGGGTTGTCTTCCTCTTAAGAGGCTTGGCTCAGCACTTTTTTCTTTTTTTTAAAACCAGGACCACAAAGTATCCAAAGTTCCTACGAATGTAGTGACCACAGAATAAAGCAGAACCAAGTGGTCATCTCAGAACTCAGGTCAGTGTCCCTAGCATCACTTACCCTCTATGGCTCCCACTGTTAGCAGGCTGAAGTCTGAGCTTTGGGGCCAGACATCTTCTTTAGTCTCCTTGTACCCACCTCCTAACCATGGAAGCCCAGGAGTGCTTCCCCAGAGACATGGTGGGTATGGATGTTAAACTCTCCAGGCCCTGGTCCCGCCAGCTGGAACACTAAACTCTCCAGGCCCTGGTCCCGCCAGCTGGAACACCCTTCTGCTTTACCTGACAGCACACACTCAACCATCAAGGTCACCAATGTGACTTCAGGCCTTTCCTGACCCTGGGACTCCAGCCAGAATCGCATGCCCCCTCCTATTTATCACACTGGGTTACAGTGGGGGCATGACAGAGGCAGCTACAGTTAGGACAAGGGACGGAGAGACAACAAACACATCTTGTGAAACAGCAAAGAACTGAGCCGGTATTAACCAGACTAATGAAATGATTGCTCTTTTTTTTGGAGGGGGGGCAGGTGCGTGGCATGTGGGATCTTGGCTCCCCGACCAGGGATTAAACCCTCACCCCCTGCAGTGGAAGTGCGGAGTCTTAACTACTGGACCACCAGGGAAGTCCCAATTTCTTTCTTACTAGTACAAAAATAATTGACACCCAACCAAGATTTACAAATCACAGAAATAATTTCTTGATTTTTCCTTTTGATTCTTATAATCTGACAAACTGATTTGCTTATTTACATCACCACCCCAATAAGAAGAGTGGAGTTCATGTTTTGAAACCTACAACCCTCCCCCGCCCCGGATTTGGTGCATGATGTTGGCCCCTGATGTGCACCCAGCATGGCCTTTGGTTACTCACCTGAGGCTTTGTCGCCACACACCACACAGTACTCTACCACCTGGGGCCGCTGGACGTCGGCCTTCCCCAGAAGACGCTCCACAGAAGCAGAGTCCGTGACGATCTAAGAAGAATCAGGAAATAAGCAGAGTGCTGATGAAAAACCAGAGCACTAAGCAAAGTCATGTTGAACTGTGAATTCCTAATCTCAGGTTTCTAAGAACTCTGGGCAGAACTGGGAAAATGCCATGTGACAACTGAATATGCCACCAGGAATGGCGTGGCCGCTCATCTGGACCAAGCCCCTTGAGCGGTGGTGGGTGGCGGTGGGCTTGTCCAGGGTCGGACACTGGTTTTCAGGGACCTACCCTCCTATCTGGCCACCCCAACCACCTAGGAGTAGGGGCCGTGTGGGGACTCACAGGCGGATGCTCCAACATGAAGATACTCGAGGTCTTTTTGGTTGCTTCTCTATTCTCATGAAACAGCTTGAAAGTACACAGAGAGGCTTACTTGGCAGAGAAGTAATTAAGCTTTACTGACTAAATAACTAGCTCTCTCGTGAGGCAGCTGGCAGTGGAGGGACTAGGATAGGTGGCCTCTGAAACCTGCTATTTCTCCTTCATTTGTAGGTGACTTTCTAGGTGACCCACAGTGCTGCTTATCTGAAGAGTAATGTAACTGGTTTCAACATGAAAAAGTGAAAAATAGCTGTTATTAAATCATGTACTAACAATAAGCCTTAAAATGATTTATGTACAGTGAGAATATATACAGACATCATTATGTGCAATGACCTCTTATAAGACATGCAAGAGAATCACCAGCCATCCTTTCAAAAACAAGGAGTCGAAGCAAGCAGGGAGGAACTCTGATTCCAGATAATCAGAATGTACACTAGGAAGTATTTACTAATGGCATTATGAGGTGTCTCAAAAGTACAGCTCTGGAAGCTGAACATATTGGTGTTCTGAACCCAGCTGCAGCGGAAGGAAAAAAACCCTTTCCTTCCTGAATTTTCTCCATAGTAGAAATCTCCCTGCAAAACACATGGATTCTTAGCAGCATTATTCACAGTAAAGGTCGAAGCAACCCAAGTGTCCACTGACAGATGAATGGAAAAACCAAGCGTGGTCTATACATACACTGGAATATTATTCAGCCTTTAAAATGAAGGACACATAAGACAAAACACAGATGAACCTTGAGGACATTGTGCTCAGTGAAATTAGCCAGTCACAAAAGGACAAATATTACAGGATTTGACTTATGTGAGGTCCCTAGAGTAGTCAGACCCATAGGAAGTGGAATAGTGGTAGCCAGGGGCTGAGGGGTGGGGAACGGGAGTTGTTCAGTGGGGACAGAGTTTCAATTTGGGAAGATGAAGAGTTCTGGGGATGGGTGGTGGTGATGGCTACACAACAGTGTGCATGTCCTTAATGCCCCTCAACTGGACACCTAAAAACTATTAAGATAGTAAATTTTATATGTTACCACAAATTTTTAAAAAACTTAAAAACCAGAACCAAACAAGACCATGGATTGCACCCTGACCTGGACTAAACATGCTCCATGCTTGGCCACCATGGGACATTGGCCTTGAGTCCCTGCTTCTCTGAGTGTTGGACTTGGAAGTTCAATGCTTCCCAATAACCCTGCTCTTCTTCCAGCCCTTGCTCTCCTCCTTCCTGTACCTGCCCCAACCCCATCCCGCCTGCCAGAGCGGGGAGAACCAGGGCAGAACGGAGGGGCCCACAGGCAGCAGTTCACAGGAACAAGATCAGAATAAAGAGCCGGGCTAGTCCGAGGTAAGAGAACAAGTCGGTCCTCATCTGACTGTGGTCAGCCCTTGGTGGTGCCCCTAAAGCATCACAGGCCAAGGGCTGCCACCACGTGGCCTTGGTTGAGAACCATTCTCCAGTGGCTCATGCCAACTGCTCAGGTGAGTCTCCTGTGGGACCGCTGATTTGCCGGCTCAAATTCCATCCATCTGAGCACTGCAGCGGCTGCCTTCTGGGCCTCGCCACTCATTTGCTGGTTTTTTACTTTAGCCGAGGCAGCAACCCACCATGTTTGCAGGTCCCCAAAGGACCCACTAGAGATGGATTTGGCCTCCACGGTAGAGGTAAGAGTCAAGAACAAGTGCAGTAGCAGAAGTGCTGAAACAAACACCTGTCAACAGGTCTTACTTGGATCCTGCCAGGGACGAGGTTGTCCGAGGTGGTGAATATGAGCTGCTTGGCACTGGAGGTCTCCGGGGAAGCCAGGATCACCTTCCCAGTTCCAGCTCCATCTGGGCTGGTCAGGATGAACTGCTGCTTGGGGGATCCGGAGGCGTCCACTGCGGTGACTATCTGGATCTTCTGTCCTGTCTGCTGGTCTGTCACGATCTACAAGACACAACACGGAGGCTGCTCTCACGGAGCATGTGCAGTGGCTGCCAACGCCGGCCCGGAGTCAGTGCTGGTCCAGGACAGTTTCACCAGTGCCGGTGAAATGGGAAAGAGAAAACAACAGGGAGCTTTTCAGAAACTGGTTTTCATACAGCTAATTTTATTCTAGGATGATATCATCCCTCCTACTTTTAGAATTAAAATGCCCTTTGGAAGTGGAGGGAAGGGAAACTGTATGAAGGTGGTCAGCTTGAAGGTGTCTGGAGAGTAAATCCTTAGAGTTCTCATCACAAGGAAAAAAACACTTTTTTCCTTTTTCTTTTTTCTACATGTATATGAGATGGTGAATGTTAACTAAACTTGTGGCAATCACTTTACCATATATGTAAATCAAGTTATTATGTTCTATACCTGAAACTTAGTGCTGCATATCAATTACAGTTCAATAAACCTGGACAAAGAAAGGCCCTTTCTGTTATGAAATGAAGACAGTAATAAATAGTAGATGATAGGTTTAACTAAAAAAACAAGAAAAAAAATTCTTGTCCTAGGCATAATAAGAAATGTGGGCAACCCTAACTTTGTTTTTTTTTGGGCCATGCTGCACAGCATGCGGGATCTTAGTACCCCGGCCAGGGGCCGAATCCAGGCCCGCTGCAGTGGAAGCGTGGAGCCCTAACCACTGAACCGCCAGGGAATTCCCTACCCTAACTTTTTGAAACCCCAAAACCTGAGAATGGCTGCTTTAAAGGGCTATTTCTGAAGGGAAGGTCCTATAAATAATTCTGCCTTGCAGTGACAGAATGCAGGGAGTCCCTTGCTGACACACATCCAACTTCTCCCACCTCTTGACTCTGAGGTCTCTAAGCATAGAGATAACACCTGTTTCAGGGCTGCATCCCCAGGGCCAGCACAGGGCCTGGCACATGGAGAGAAGATGTGAATAAAAGACTGTGGAAGCCCTGGAGGCAGTGGGCGCTGACTCCGGAGAAGCCCTGAGCCTCATTTCTCCAGGGACGGCCACCAGTCATGAGCCCCACTGCCATAGCTCACCTCTTCCCTGCATCCCTGCCTAAGTGCATCAGTCACAATTAAGATAGCTGCTACGTTAGAGCAACTTCTCTTATTCCTGCTCGTGAAGTTCTTTGAAGCTGTTCTAGCCCGTTCCTGTCTCTCTTCCAGGCCAAGTGCCCAACTTGGAGCATGGGGCCACCTTTTCCCTGAGGACCCCCAGCAGGCCCTCACTGCAGACAGGACTCTTGCGGTGCGTGCGCTGGGCCTTGGGAAGGGGAGACATACTGTGTCTCTGTTTGTACCCCAGCTCCCTACAGCACATTTATGGACAACATATCTGGAATCTGCGCCACCTCTTGATAGAACTGCTTTGGGTCATGGCATCCCAAGGTTCAGACAGCAAACTCACACAGAGTCCTACAGCTTTGCCAACAGTCCAATACGGAAAATCCAACAATGCTGGTAGGTTCAAAAGAAAATGACACAAGCAAGGAAAGAGTCAATTACTTAACACGTGTTTACTGGGCACCCACTAGGTGACCAGCACTATTCTCGGTACTAGAGATGGAAGTGTGAACACGGCGGGGAGCTCGCCTGCTAGAGGAAAGACAGACTGTGCACCCTGACATGAAGAGGCAGGAAGGAAACAAAAAAGCAGGATAATGGACAGAACAAAATATGGGGAAGGAGGCAGGGGGGCAGCTTCAAGAGCAAAGACCTCTCTGAGGGAGTGACGGTGGACAAAGACCCAAATGAGGCAAGAGAGGAAGCCGTGCAGAGCTGTGACAGAGTGGGTTGCAGGCTGAGGGCCCAGTGAATGCAAGACCAGAGAGCCACAGGCTGGACACGAGTCCCAGCACATCATCGCTTCCAAGTGAATGGCCAAAAGACCTTTAAGGGGATTCCCTGGTGGCGCAGTGGTTAAGAACCTGCCTGCCAATGCAGGGGACACAGGTTCGAGCCCTGGTTCAGGAAGATCCCACATGCCACAGAGCAACTAAGCCCGTGCGCCACAACTACTGAGCCTGCGCACCACAACTACTGAAGCCTGTGTGCCTAGAGCCTGTGCTCCGCAACAGGAGAAGCCACCACAATGAGAAGCCTGCACACCGCAACGAAGAGTAGCCCCCGCTCACCGCAACAAGAGAAAGCCTGTGCGCAGCAAAGAAGACCCAGCCATAAATAAATAAAATAAATTAAAAAAAAAAAGATAGGACTGCCGAAAAGAAATAGAGTAATCAACCATTATAGTTGGAGTTATCATCACTCTTCTGTAAGCAACTGACAGATCAAGCAGGCAGAAAATCAATAAGGATATAGTTGACCTGAGGAGCACTAGCAACCCCCTTGATATAACTGACATGTGTAAACTCATCCATCTAGCAACAGCAGAATATACATTCTTCTCAAGCCTGCATGGAACATTCACTAAGACAGACCACATTCTGGGCCCCAAATATATGTATCAAACACACATATATATATCAAAATATATAGCTGAGTGTGTAAGGAAATGGGCACTCTCATACCAGGCTGGTGGGAGTATAAGTTGGTGGAACCTCTTTGTAAGGCAGTCTGGCAACTACTGTCAAAACTACACATAAGGGACTTCCCTGGTGGCGCAGTGGTTCTGAGTCCACATGCCAATGCAGGGGACACGGGTTTGATCCCTCTTCTGGGAAGATCCCACATGCCGTGGAGCAGCTGAACCCGTGCGTCACAACTACTGAGCCTGCGCTCTAGAGCCCGTGAGCCACAACTACTGAGCCGGCGCGCCTAGAGCCCGTGCTCCACAACAACAGGCCACCGCGATGAGAGGCCCGCACACCGCGGTGAGGAGTGGCCCCTGCTCGCTGAGGCTAGAGGGGAGCCCGTGCAGCAACGAGAAGACCCAATGCAGCCAAATCTAACTAAATAAATAAAAGATAACATTCCTTCTTAAAAAAACAAACAAACAAACAAACTACACATGACACACCCTTCCAGCAATCCTACTTTGAGGAACGGATCCTACAGAAATACTCTCACATGTCTTAAATTAAGCAGGTAAAATGTTATTTATTGCAGCATCCAAAAAATGGGATATCAAACTGCCACTCAAGAGAAAGAGGCAGCTTATTTGTACCACAGGGAAATACCTCCAAAAGAGAGTGAAGTCCAGAGCAGTGTGGGCAGAATGTCGACAGGAATGTAAAAATATGCTGTATTGTTTACATGTATGCTTGCAGGTGTAGATGCACAGCCCATCTCTGAAAGAATGAATATGCAATATGGTAACAGTGGCTTTTCTTGGGAGAGACGTGAGTGACTCCATGAAGAGGGAGGGAGGGAGACTCGTCTTTTACTCTGTATGGTGTGACTTTGTTACAGTGTGCAACTACTACCCAGTCAGCACGTACAAACAGACAACTCCTATGAGTACCTGAGAGGGGCCACTAGAATATCAGAGCAAGAAAGGAAATATCAGATGGTTGCGGATGGAGAAAGGACAGAGAACAGGTACTGGCTGCTCAAGAAGGGTGTGCAGAAATAAAGAGCTGGTGGAAGAGAGACCTAGGGAAGGAGGATGCTACAAGAGCCCAAGATGCAGTCCCCTGGGGAATGTAGTAAGGATTTCAAACTTTTAAAAAACATATAAACAGCAGAAGTCTTTTCTAGTAACATGTGAAACCTCAAAAAATAAAGTAGATAAAAAAGCACTGTATTATATAAATGTATTTTATAAGCTCAAATTTAAACATTTCCTTCAAACAATAAGTATAATTATGCTCTCCTGAAAACATAAATGTGAAATGGGGAGTGTGGAGGAATAGCTCTGGAAAACCTTAAAATCCATGGAGATGGCAAAAGAAGGTTTAAGCCAAGATCTGCCCCAAAGGGAATGAACACAGATTACAAGTGAGTGCACCAGTGACCTCCAGCATGTCAAATTTGGTATGTGACATGTTCAAGTGTATTTTTCTTTTAATCTACTTTAATTGCTTTGAAAGCTGGACTAAAAAATGAAATTTGAACATAATGTTTGTGTAATCTGGGAAACAGTAAAGAACACAGTTTGAAAACCACTGGCCTAAAAAGACTACATATGATGAAAACCCATGAAATTTACTGAGAAGCTAGATTTTGTGATGGCATGGCTCCGACTAAGCTTCATTTTCAGACAAGCAGGTGTTCTCCTACAGCTTTTCTTATCTCCATCTCCTTCCTCCCATAGTTTCTGCCCTAGACCTCTGTACCCCAAAAAACAACAGCTCTCAACCCCAGTCACAAGGCTACCTCTCCTGCTCTGAGGACCACCACCCTTCGCACTTGGCCCCAAAGCCCTTTTGCAGCCATTAGGATGACATTATACTGATGAACACAAGTCCATCATCAGATCAGCCCTCTGTTGGTCTGCACAACTAGATATGTTGGGCTTGTGTTGACTGACACCTTAATTTTTGCTTTCATTATTTATTTATTTATTTATTTTATTTTATTTTAAGAGACGGGGTCTCGCTTATGTTGCCCAGGCTGGAGTGCAGTGGCTATTCACAGGCGCGATCCCACTACTGATCAGCACGGGAGTTTTGACCTGCTCTGTTTCCGACCTGGGCCGGTTCACCCCTCCTTAGGCAACCTGGTGGTCCCCCGCTCCCGGGAGGTCACCATATTGATGCCGAACTTAGTGCGGACACCCGATCGGCATAGCGCACTACAGCCCAGAACTCCTAGGCTCAAGCGATCCTCCTGCCTCAGCCTCCCGAGTAGCTGGGACTACAGGCGCGCGCCACCACACCCGGCTTTGCTATCATTATTAAAAACAAAAATAAATCCTGGAATGGGAAAAATAGTTATAAAGGATTTAACTGGGAAAACTGATGAAATTTTAGAATATGGACTATGGACTAGATAATGGCATGTTTCAATATTAAATTTACTGATTTTGATAACTGTATTGTAATTATGTAAGAGAAAATACATGCTGAAGTATCCAGGGCAAAGAGGCATGATGTCTCCACTTTATTCTCAAATGATTCAGAAAAAACACATTATACATACATCCAGAATGTTACAGCAAACAACTGGTGAATCTGTGTAAAGGGGACACAGGATTTATGTGTATTATTTTCCTTAAGTTTGAACTTATATGAAAATAAAACATTAAAAAATTATATAACACAGATGCTAACATTTATTGACATCTACTTCCTACAGCTTTATAGGCAGTATCTCTTAATCCTTTTACAATCCTATAAAACAGGTACTATTACTGCTGTCACTTTACAATTATAGATGTTACAGAAACGTTTCCCAGGGTCACAGTGCTGAGTGGAAGCAAGATTTGACCCTAAAATCTGTTCCATTCAGAGCCAAAGCTCCTAAATATTGCATAGCTTGCCATCCTTACTGAATAATCTTTCCCTCCCAACCTTATCACACAAGCCACTATTTGAGTTCAGAGCACTGTTATTCATTAAAATATCAGAAAATGTATTCTTTCCCCACACCTCAGGGGATCAGAGATCCATTACTGAAGTCAGGACTAGAAATGAAAACTTCATCAAAGCCACAGCACCAACATCAAGAACCCAGAAACCAACCTATGACCTATAACTTTCCTTCAAAAAAACCAAACCTTGAAAAACAGTCAGTTCTGTTGCACCGAGGTAGGTCTCTTTTTTTTAATTTTTTTTTTTGCCCCACAGCACAGCATGCGGGATCTTAGTTCCCCAACCAAGGATCAAACTCGTGTCCCCTGCAGTGGAAGCATGGAGTCTTAACCACTGGACCGCCAGGGGAGTCCCAAGGTATGTCTAATTTTATTGACAGTACACAATGAAAAGATTTTCAACTATACTTACTTTACATAAAACTCTTGCTAATGGGTTATCTTCCCTAAAGAAATTGAAAGCTCAACGCCAAAGATCTATTCTACAAGACTGCTGCTCAAGAATCTTACTGCATTCTAGCCAGGACAGTGGTGGAACCATGGGCCAAGCACCAGGGCATGGGAACAGCCCCACTGTACGGAATGGGATGCCTGAATACCCCTCGGGAAAACAGAAAGATCCTTCTTATACCAATACAGGGGGCTGTATACCCTCTCTTGAAACACAAACTAGCTACCGATGGAGTTTTCTGGAAGAACTTTCTATGTTCTCATCTGCCCTCAGATGGTTGTGAAACCATAATATAACATCCATGGTTAAACGTACAAAGTTAGTTCCTAGTTAGTTAGAGTTGGGAGAGTTATGTAGGCAGGATCCTAACACCTGCTACATAAAACTATAAAGGACTCATTTTCAAGTCACAATCAGCAAATAAGAACAAAGCAAAAGAGAAAAAAATAACTTAGTTATATAAAGTTTCTAATTCTGAGGAATAGTAAAATCTCATTAACGTTGGACCAATTACTTCTGAATTTCTAGACACTCAGATATGTGTTTCCTACTTGGTGTGAAGAAAAGAAGTGTATGAACTTCGTTATTTATGATAAAATATTATGTAATACGGACATGATGGAAATATAATTTTTATCAACTCATTTCACTTTACTTATTAGAACTCTTCTATGCTTAGTTTATAATAATCCATAAAATCACTTTTAAGAATGGGTGAACACTATGGAAGTCATCTACTTATTACAGCATACTACTCACTTAATACTGAGTTTTAAAATAAAGAAACTGTAAATGAAAGCAATCCTTTACTTATTCACTCAAATACCTGTCCACCTGCTATTCTCTCAAACTTACGTTACATAACTAGAGTTTTCTCTGCCGTTCATTTCCGTGCATGTGTTTTGGTTTGGCCTTTTGAGATAACTATGAATCTCTTCTTTTTTTTTTACATCTTTATTGGAGTATAATGGTGTGTTAGTTTCTGCTTTATAACAAAGTGAATCAGTTATACATATACATATGTTCCCAAATCTCTTCCCTCTTGCGTCTCCCTCCCTCCTACCCTCCCTATCCCACCCCTCTAGGTGGTCACAAAGCACCGAGCTGATCTCCCTGTGCTAGGCGGCTGCTTCCCACTAGCTATCTATTTTACATTTGGTAGTGTATATGAATCTTTAATGTATGTGTTTCATCAATAATTTTCCCTTCTTCTTGCTTGTTGATCATGATACATGTACCTTCTTTTTGTTCAGTGGGAAAGAGGCAGGTTCAGAGCCCTGGGAAGACTAAACCTCCCATAAGTGAATATCATCAATTAGTTAACAACAATACTAGCAATAATAGTTATTATAGATAATTAGTACATACCGAATGTTATTATGTGCCAAGCACCGTTTCAAGCATTTTACAAGCAATAGTCACTGATTCTTCCTAATAACCTTATGAGATAAGTACTACTATTATGTACATTTTCTAAATGGAAACAGTGAGACATTAGAAAAGCTATAAAATGGGGCACTGGATTTGACTTCAAGTGGAGGTCCACACTCTTAACGACTAAGACATACTACCTCTCAATTTTGAAGCACATAAGTAATAAATGGTACTTCATTCCAATAGTTTGAAGTGACAGTTCAGACTTTTAGATTGAAAGTAAGTCAGCTTAGTAAATGTAAAATCTTTCTTCTTTTATCTTTTAAAAAATAAGTGAGATTGTACTATACTTGATGCCTAAGAAGCACAGCTCCTTAGTGAAACCCTTAGGCAGGTTTGTTTTCAGAAACGATTCGGGGAAGGCAGGTCTGCCCTCAGGCAGGTGGCTGGAACCAAGTGGGACTGGTGCAGGTACCTGAATGCGCTGAGGTGAGGCTACCGCAGAATCAGTGGAGATTATCTGGATGCGCGGGGAGGGGCTGGTCATCCCTGGAGATTCCGGCCGAGAAGTCTGTGTACGTGGTACCTGTGGGTGAGAAGAGGGCTGCATCACAAGGGGGCTTAGAAAGATGCCCAGTGGTGGTTTGAGGACCATGCCTCTTGCTTTCACTGTAGCTTTTTGAGTGATAAAATTGTATAGTTTTCGATGACAAAGGAATCAATGAGATATTTCCACAGAATGATCCTAAGAAACAGCTACAATAGCTGTTTCTAATGTTGAAAATGCAAGAAAAAAATGAAAGGTATTTTCAGGTCTGCTCTGCACAGCATCAATAAAATAAAAAGCTACCAAAATAACTTCTTAGAGATCATCTTTGAATTTTTTTCACTGTCTCTAAGGCCAGCTATAAAGCACTCCTTTAAGATGACAGGTTCCAGAAGACAGGCTCTCACAATACTGTTGAGGATGGCAAACAACCAGAATTACACTGGAAACTACTGGGATTAATACTTGTGAAAGAGTCTGGCAACCTCCCATCCTCACTGGGATGAAATCGGAAAAAGCTCATCAATAACACAAGGTCAATACCCACTAAAGTCAAGGTTCAAGGTTCTGAATGGTCACTTGGGCACCTGAAGTGAGCAGATATTATTTTTCCTTGAATAAAAGTATATCATGAACCAATGCTTTTCAAACTTCAAAAAAACAAAAAACAAAAAAAGGAAAAAGAAGAAGAGGAGGAGGAGGAGGAAGCAACACTTCCCAATTCATTCTATGAGGCCAGGATTACCTGATACCAAAACCAGACAGACATCACAAGAAAACTACAGATCAATATTCCTTATGAATATAGATGCAACAATCTGCAACAAAACCCTAGCAAAATGAATCCAGAAGCATATAAAGAATCATACACTATGACTAAGTGGGATTTATCCCAGGAATGCAAGGTTGGTTCAGCATATGAATCAAACAATATAACACACCCAAGAACAGAGGACAAAAGCCAAATGATCATCTCAACGTACAGAGGAAGCATTTGACAAAATTCAACACTCTTTCATGATAAAAACACTCACGAAAATAAGAACAGAAGTACTAGGCTTCCCCGGTGGCGCAGTGGTTAAGAATCCGCCTGCCAATGCAGGGGACAGGGGTTCGAGCCCTGGTCTGGGAAGATCCCACATGCTGAGGAGCAACTAAGCCTGTGCACCACAACTACTGAGCCTGCGCACCACAACTACTGAAGCCCGCGTGCCTAGAGCCCGTGCTCTGCAACAAGAGGAGCCACTGAAATGAGAAGCCTGTGCACGGCAACGAAGAGTAGCCCCTGCTCACTGCAACTAGAGAAAGCCTGCTTGCAGCAGCAAAGACCCAATGCAACCAAAAATAAAATAAAGTACATATTTAAAAAAAGAATAGAAGTACTGATATTCCATCAATCTGATAACGAGTATCTATAAAATACAGCTAACATAATACTTAGTGATGGAAGACTGAAAGCTTTCTCCTAAGATCAGGAACAAGACAAAGATGTCTGCTTTCACCATGTCTACTTGACACTGTACTGGAAGTTCTAGACAGGGCAATTAGGAAAGAAAAAGAAACAAAAGCAGCCAGATTTGGAAAGAAGAAAAACTATCTCTTTTTGCAGATGATACGATCTTGCACATAGAAAATCTGAAAGAATCCACAGAAAAACTATTAGCGCTAGTAAATGAGTTTCAAGGTTGCAGAATACAAGATCAACATATAAAAATAAGTTATCTTTCTATAAGTTAGCAAAGAGCAATCAGAAAATAAAATTAAAGGAACAATCCCACTGACCATAGCATCAAACACAAGAAAATAGTTAGGAATAAATTTAACAAAAGTGTAGTATTTGTATACTGAAAACTACAAAACACTGTTGAAAGAAATTAAAGAAGACCTAGATGACATCTGTGTTCATTCATCAGAAGATTTAATATTGTTAAGATGACAATATTACACAAATTGATCAACAGATTTAATATAGTTGCTATCAAAATTCTAGCTGTCTACATTGCATAAATTGACAAGCTCATCCTAAAACTCATGGAAATGCAAGGGACCCAGAATAGCCAAACAATCTTGAAAAAGAACAAAGTTGGAGGACTCACACTTCTTGGCTTCAAAACTTATTATAAAGCTACAGTAATCAAAACTGTTGGCAATGGCATAAAAACAGACACAATGACCAACAAAAAAGAACAAAGAGCCCAGAAATAAACCCTCCCATATGTGGTCAGATGATTTTTGACAAAAGTGGCGTGCCAATTCAATGGGGAAAGAACAGTATTTTCAACAAATGGTAATGGAACAACTGGACACAACATAGAAGAATGAAACTGGACCCCTCCCTCCTACTATATGGAAAACAATTAACTCAAGAGAGAGAATTCTGGGAAGATGGTGGAGTAGGAAGCACCAGGAATCTCTTTCCCTACCTAGACCACAATTGCACTAGTGGAATCTGTCTGATGTAACTATTTTGGAACTCAGGAGTCTACTGGAGGCTTGCAATTTCCAGGGGAAGCCTTGGACCATAAATTGCAGTTAATTTTGGTCAACTCCAGCTCCTAGCACAGTAGCAGCAGCTACCCATTCCCCACATCTACCGTATAACAGGCACCTGTGCACATGTTCCAGAAGCAGCTTGCACACAGCTTGTGGGAGCCAGGGTGGGCAAAAAGGGCCCTTGTCCTCCAAATACTGGGGATCTGTGCTCCAATCAATGATTGCTTCCTCTGATCCCACAGGTGCAGACAAAGAAGGGGTATCCATTGTCTTTGTACTTCTTCCTACTGTTGCAAGCCCCTCCATTTCTGCTGAAGTGATTTCCAGGGGACTTAAAAGACTGGATTGCTTCCCCCACCTCCCCATTTTTCTCTTTATCCTCTATTGGGAACCAGACATTAAAGACAAGGACATTCAAAACTAACTGCATATATAGGGACAATTAGAAAGTAAATACACATGCTCAGAGAAAGGCACAGGTTCAGAAAAGACCCTAGAAAAGACGTTAAGTTTACATGTCAGGATGCTCCTTGGAAAACAGCTTACAACAAAAACAATAAAGTAACAAAAAACAGTAAATATTTGGAAAGGGAGAGAATCTGATTTCCACAGTTACCACATTATTAGATTTAAATGTCCAGATTCAAATGTTGTTTCAACAACAACAACAAAACCACATGGCATACAAAGAAACAAGAAATTATGATTCATTCAAAGGAAAAAAAAATCAATGTAAGTTATCCCTGAAAAAGATCTCATGTCAAATGTATTAGACAAAGACTGAACTAAAGGAAGACGTGGAAAACTCAACAAACGATGTAAGAACAAAATGGAAATACCAATAAACAGATATAAAACCTAGAAAGAAACCAAAAAAAATTTTTTGGAGCTGAAAACTACAATAACTGAAATGAAAAATTCACTAAAAGGATTCAAAGGAAGATTTGAACAAGCAGAAGAATCAGTTACCTTGATAGAAAGTAGTGAGTCTGAGGAACAGAAAGAAAAAAGATTGAAGAAAACTGACCAGTGCCTATGAGGCCTACAGGATACCAAAAAGTAGACCAACATAGCATTGTGGGAGTCTGGAGGACAAAAAGGGGGTGAGCAAAGAATATATGAAGAAATAATGTCTGAAAACTTCCCAAATTTGATCAAAGACATGAACATAAACATCCAAGCCCACCAAACTCCAAGTAATAGGAACTCAAAGAGACCGAAATCAAGACATTATAATCAAACTTTCAAAAGACAAGAAGAGAACATCTTGAAAACAGTAAGAGAGAAGCAAACTATCACATACAAAGGACCTGCAATTAGACTATTTGCAGATTTCTCAGGAGAAACTTGGGAGGTCAGAAGGCAGTTGGCCAATACAGTCAAAGTGCTCAAAGAAAAGAAACCTGTCAACCCAAAATACCATACCCGGCAAAACTATCCTTCAAAAGTGAGGGAGATTATAATTAAAACGGCAAAAGTTAAAGATAAAGAGAGGACTCTAAACGCAGCAAGAGAAAAACAAAGAGTTAATTTTATAAGGGAACCCCCATAAGGCTATCTGGTGATTTCTCTACAGAAATGCTTCGGGTCAGAAGGGAGTGGCAAGATAAATTCAAAGTCCTAAAAGGGAAAAACCTGCATCGTAGGATACTCTACACAACAAGATTATCATTAGAATAGAAGGAGAGTCAAAGAATTTCTCAGACAAGCAAAAACTAAAAGAATACAGCAATACTAAACTTTTAACCTGAAAGAAATATAAAAAAGTCTTCTCTAAATAAGATAGAAGCAAAAAAAAAAAAAAAAAAAACCAGCAGCAGCAGCAGCAAGAATCTATAGGAAAGAAAAAAAAAACAACCCACAATTGGGGCCTTCCCTGGTGGCGCAGTGGTTAAGAATCCGCTTGCCAATGCAGGGAACAGGGGTTTGAGCCTGGTCTGGGAAGATACCATACGTCGCAGAGCAACTAAGCCCGTGTGCCACAACTACTGAGCCTGTGCTCTAGAGTCTGCATGCCACAACTACCAAAGCCCACGTGCCTAGAGACCATGCTCCTTAACAAGAGAAGCCACTGCAATAAGCCCACACACCACAACAAAGAGTACTCCCCACTTGCTGCAACTAGAGAAAGCCCATCTACAGCAATGAAGACCCAACACCGTCAAAAATAAATAGACAGATAGATAAATAAATTAGTTAAAAAAAACATAATTGAAAAGTATATCACTTAAATAAGCCAGTATGCAGATTAAAAAATTAAAAAAAAATTTGGGAGGTAAAAGTGATAACTACAATGAACAGCAAAAGCATAAACATGAAGATATAAAAGAGGACATAGGGGCTTCCCTGGCGGCGCAGTGGTTGAGAGTCTGCCTGCCGATGCAGGGGACACGGGTTCGTGCCCTGGTCCGGGAAGATCCCACATGCCGTGGAGCGGCTGGGCCCATGAGCCATGGCCGCTGAGCCTGCGCGTCCAGAGACTATGCTCCGCAACGGGAGAGGCCACAACAGTGAGAGCTCCGCGTACCACAAAAAAAAAAAAAAAAAAAGAGGACATAAAAATCATAAAATGTGGGGAAGGGAGTAAGAAATTGTAGATTTTTTTTTTTAGAATGTATTTGGAGCCTATATGACAACCAGTCTAGAGCAAGTAGATAACAGTAATAGGTTAGCATACCTGAAAAACAGGGTAACCACAAATCAAAAACATTATTCACAAAAACTAAAAATAAGAAAACACAAGCATAATATAAAAGAAAACCATCAAACCACAAAAGGAAAAACAAAAAAAAGGAACGAAGAAGAAATATAAAATCAACTGGAAAACATTTACAATCGCAATAAATATATATCTATTAATATTTACCTTAAATTATATGCCCCCATCAAATGACACAGAGTGGTAGACTGGATAATAAAATAAGAGCCTACAATATGCTTCCTACAAGGAACCCTTTAGAGTGAAGAACACACATAGATTGAAAGTGAAGGGATGGAAAAAGATATTTCATGCAAACGGAAATCAGAAGAAAGCAGGGGCAGCAATACTCATATGAGACAAAACAGACTTTAAAACAAAATCCATAAAGAAAGACAAAGAAGGACACTATATAATGATAAAAGGATCAATACAAGAAGAGGCTATTATGCTCATTAACATATGCACCCAATATAGGAGCACCTATATAGATAAAACAAATACTAACAGATATAAATGGAGAAACTGATGAGAACACAGTAATAGTAGGAAATTTTAACACCTCACTGACATCAGTAGACAGATCGTCCAGACAGAAAAATCAATAAAGCAACAGAGATCCTAAATGACACAATAGAACAGTTAGACTTAATTGATATTTTCAGGACACTACATCAAAAAAACCCAGAATACATATTCTTTTCAAGTGCACATGGAACTTTCTCTAGGATAGACCATACACTAGGACATGTAACAAGTCTCAACAAATTTAAGAGGATAGAAATCATTTCAAGCATCTTTTCTGACCACAATGGCAGCACGAAACTAGAAATCAACCACAGAAAGAGAAATGAGAAAAAAAAAAAACGATTACATGGAGACTAAACAACATGGTGCTAAAAAATCAATAGGTCAACGATGAAATCAGAACATATGTTGAAATAAATGACAATGATAACACAACCATACAAAATCTATGGGAGGCAGCAAAAACTGTACTTAGAAGAAAGTTCATAGCAATACAGGCTTTCCTCAAAATACAAGAAAAATCTCAAATAAGCATCCTAACCTGCCATCTAAAAGAATTAGAAAAAGGAGAACAAACAAAACCTTAAGTCAGCAGAAGGAAGAAAATAATAAAGACCAGAGAGGAAATAAACAGAGATTAAAAAAACAACAGAAAAAGAACAATCAAACCAAGAGCTGGGTTTTTGAAAGGGTAAACAAAATCTACAAACCTCTAGCCAGGCTCACCATAAAGAAAAGAGAGAGGACCCAATAAACAAAATAAACGAAAGAGGACAAGTAAAAACTGATACCACAGAAATACAAAAAAAACATAAAAGAATACAACTATATGCCAACAAATTGGACAACCTAGAAGAAATGGACAGGTTTCTAGAAACATACAGCCCACCAAAACTGAATCGAGAAGAAATAATTTGAACAGACTGATTACTAGACGTGAAATAGAATCCGTAATTTAAAAAACTCCCTGAAAACAAAAGTCGAAGACCAGATGGCTTCACTGGGGAATTCTACAAAACATTAAAAGAACTTACACCAATCATTCTCAAACTCTTCCAAAAGAGTGAAGAGGAGGGTACACTCCCAAAGTCGTTCTAGAAAGCCACCTCACCCTGATGCCAAAACCAGACAAAGACACCACCAAAAAAGAAAATTACAGGCCAATATCTTTGATGAGTACAGATGCAAAAATTCTCAACAAAATATTAGCAAACTGAACCCAACAATACATAAAAAAGATCATACACCACAACCAACTTGGATTCATCCCAGGGTCACAAGAATGGTTCAACATACATAAATGAATCAGTGTGATACAACACATCAACAAAAGAAAAGACAAAACCACATGATCATCTCAATATACGCAGAAAAGGCATTTGATAAAATTCAACATCCATTCATAATAAAAACTCTTGCCAAGTAATAGAGGGAACATATCTCAACATAATAAAAGCTATTTATGACAAACCCACAGCCTACATAATACTCAATGGTGAAAAGCTGAAAGCCTTCCTGCTAAAATCTGGAATAAAGCAAGGATGCCCACTCTTACCACTTCTATTCAACAAGTTTTGGAAGTCCTAGCCACAACAATCAGACAAGAAAAAGAAATAAAAGGTATCCAAACGGGAAGGAAGAGGTAAAATTGTCATTATACGCAGATGACATGGTACTAAGATACAGAAGACCCTCAAGACTCCACATAAAAACTACTAGAAGTGATAAGTGAATTCAGCAAGGTAGCAGGGATACAAGGTTAACATACATAAATCAGTTGTATTTCTTTACACTAGCAATGAAATATTAGAACGTAAAAAAAAAAAACCCTTTAAAAATCGCATTAAAAAGTAAAATATTTAGGAATAAACCTGACCAAGGAGGTGAAAGACTTACATGCTGAGAACTATAAAACACTGATAAAGGAATTTGAAGATAATGCAAAGAAATGGAAAGATATCCCATGTTCTTGGATTGGAAGAATTAATATTGTTAAAGTGGCCACACTACCCAAAGCAATCTACAGATTTAATGCAATGCTTATCAAATTACCCATGACATTTTTCACAGAACTAGAACGAATACTCCTATAAATTTTATGGAACCATAAAAGACCCAGAGGGCTTCCCTGGTGGCGCAGTGGTTGAGTCCGCCTGCTGATGCAGGGGAGACGGGTTCGTGCACCGGTCCAGGAGATCCCACATGCCACGGAGCAGCTGGGCCCATGAGCCATGGCTGCTGAGCCTGCGCATCCGGAGCCTGAGCTCCGCAACGGGAGAGGCCACAACAGTGAGAGGCCTGCGTACCACAAAAAAAAAAAAAAAAAAAAGACCCAGAACTGCCAAAGCAATCCTGAGGAAAAAAGAATAAAGCTGGAAGCATAATCCTCCCAGATTTCAGCCAATACTACAAAGCAAGAGTAATCAAAATCTCATGATATTGGCACAAATGCAGACATATGGATCAACCAGAAATAAACCCACACACCTGTGGTCAATTAATCTTCAACAAAGGAGGCAAGAATACACAATGAAGAAAGGACTCTCTTCAGCAAGTGGTGTTGGGAAAACTGGGCAGCCGCATGTAACTCAACAAAGAACACTCCCTCACACCCTACACAAAAATAAACTCAAAATGGCTTAAAGACATATATAAAACATGACACCATAAAACTCCTAGAAAAGAACATAGGCAAAACATTCTCTGACATAAATCGTAGCAATGTTTTCTGAGGTCAGTCTCCCAAGACAATAGAAATAAAAACAAAAATAAAACGTACAAGCTTTTGCACAGCAAAGTATACCATAAACAAAACAAAAAGACAACCTGCGGACTGTGAGAAAATACCTGCAAATGATGTGACTGACAAGGGCTTAATTTCCAAAATATACAAACAGCTCATACAACTCAATAACAGAAAAAGGCAAACAACCCAGTCAAAAAATGGGCAGAAGACCTAAATAGATATTTCTCCAAAGAAAACCATACAGTTGGCCAATAGGCACATGAAAAGATGCTCAACATCGCTAATTATTAGAGAAATGCAAATCAAAACTATAATGAGGTATCACCTCACACTAGTCAGAATGGTCATCATTAAAAAGTCTACAAATAGAAGCCCTGGTGGCACACTGGTTAAGAATCCACCTGCCAATGCAGGGGACATGGGTTCGAGGCCTGATCCGGGAAGATCCCACATGCCTTGGAGCAACGAAGCCTGTGCGCCACAACTACTGAGCCTGCGCTCTAGAGTCTGCAAGCCACAACTGCTGAGCCCACGTGCCTAGAGCCTGTGCTCCACAAGAGAAGCCACCACAATGAGAAGCCCGTGCACTGCAATGAAGAGTAGCCCCCGCTCGCCGCAACTAGAGAAAGTCCCTGTGCAGCAACAAAGACCCAACACAACCAAAAATAAAAATAAGTAAAAAATTTTTTTAAAGTCTACAAATAATAAATGCTGGAGAGGGTGTGGAGAAAAGACAACCCTCCTACACTGTTGGTAGGAATGTAAATTGGTGCAGCTACTGTGGAAAACAGCATGGAGGTTTGCTAAAAAACTAAAAGAGTTGCCATATGATCCAGCAACCGCACTCCTAGGTATGTATCTGGTGAAAACTCTAATTCAAAAAGAAACATCACCCCAATGTTCACAGCAACACTATTTACAATAGCCAAGACATGGAAGCAACCTAAATGTTCATCAACAGATGAATGGATAAAGAAGATGCAGAGTGTGTGTGTGTGTGTGTGTGTGTGTGTGTAGTGGAATACAACTCAGCCATAAAAAAGAATGAAATAATGCCATTTGCAGCAACATGGATGGACCTAGAGATTATCATACTAAGTGAAGTAAGTGAGAAAGAGAAAGAGAAACAGCATATGATATCACTTATATGTGGAATCTTTAAAAAAAATGATACAAATGAACTTATTTACAAAACAGAAGCAGACTCACAGACGTAGAAAACAGACTTATGGTTACCAAAGGGGAAGGGGATAAATTAGGAGTTTGGGATTAGCAGATACAAGTGTCAATGAAAATAATCAATAAAGAATCTATAGTAAGAAGAGTTTTATTTGAGCCAAACTAAGGACAAGCCCAAAAGCCAGCTTCCCAGATTAGTCTGAGAAGCTCCTCTGGAGAAGCATCGTTTCCAGCACAGTTTTATATCTTGTCAGAACAAAGAACATTACATTTCTTCAAGGTTTAAAAACAAAAGACCCCACAAAGATCAGTGATCAGTAAGTCAGCATGGCCTTGGCACCTGGGAAGGGAGTTTTATCATCAAAGAAGGCCCAGCATTGGCACCTAAGGAAGAGAGGAATCTTTATTTTTGACATGGACATTCTTTACTTCTGGTCAGTGTGCCCTTTTCTTTAATAATTAAAGCATATGTACAATGTATGTTTGATACGCCACAAACAGGTTATTTTAGTTAGCATAAAATTCAGGTTAACTCATGCATAAGCCAGAATGACTTCCCTGTATCTCAATACGTGAAAATTTCTTTTATCGCAAACTATACACACACACACATATATATACTACATATATTTACATATATAAAATAGATAAACAACAAGGTCCTTTTGTATAGCACAGGGAACTATATTCAATATCCTGTAATAAACCATAATGGAAAAGAATATGAAAAAGAATATATATATAAAAAACTGAATCACTCTGCTGTACGCCAGAAACACAACATTGTAAATCAACTATACCTCAATTAAAATAAACAGATAAATAAATACATATTTTTAAAACAGAGGGAGAAACCAAGACATTCCCAGATAAACAAAAGGTAAGGGAATTTGTGATCACTAGCTTTGCCCTGCAAGAAATGCTCAAGGGAGTCCTGCAAGGTGAAAGGAAAAAACACTAGGACATTGGAGAAATAAAGATTTCAATACAGGTAAGTACGTGGGCAATTATAAAAGCTAGTATTATTGTAGTGATGGTTTACAACTATACTTTTTATTTTCTACAAATACATTTAAAGAAAAAAAAACCCTCAATTATCAGTGTAAAAGCTAGTACTGTTGTGACTTTAACTCTTGTTTTCTACATAGGAGACTAATGTATTTAAAAGAATTATTAGCTTATGTTTTTGGGCACACAATGCATAAAGATGTAATCTGTGACAACAACAACTGAAAGGGGTGGGGACAGAGCTGTAAAGCAAGAATGTTTTTCTGTGTGATTGAAGTTAAGTTGGTATAAATTCAAACTAGAGTGAATCTGTAACTTTAGGATGTTATATGTAATCCCCATGGTAACCATGAAGAAAACAGCTATAGAATATATACAAAAAAATGAGAAATGATTTAAACATTTCAATACCAAAAAAATCAACTAAACATAAAGAAGACAGGAATGCAGGAAATGAAGGACAGAAAAAGCTGTAAGGCATATATAAAACGAAGAGCAAAATGACAGAAGTCCCTCCTCATTAGTAAATATTTAAATGCAAATGGATTAAACTCTCTAATCAGGAGATAACGGCAGAATATTATAGAGAAACTGTGTTCCAACTGTATGCTGCCTATAAGAGACTCACTTTAGAGCCAAAGATACAAATAGACTGAAAATGAAAGGAAAAAGACCATGCGAATAGAAACCAAAAGACAGCAGAGGTAGCTGTACTAAAATCAAACAAAATAGACTTTAAAATTTCAAAAGGTTGTAAGAGACAAAGAAGGATACTAATAAGAGGATCAACACAGCAAGAAGATATAACAATCACAAACATTTACACACCTAATAACCAGAAAAATATGTGAAGCCCAAACTGATAGAACTTAAGGAAGAAATGGACAGTTCTGCAATAATAATTGGAGACTTCAATAGCCCAATCTCAGTAATGGACAGAACCACTAGACCGAAGATATATGAGGAAATAGAAGACTTAACACAATAAAAACTAACTAGATTGAACACACTATACAGAACACTCTACTCAGAAACAACAAAGACACATTCTTCTCTAGTACACATGGGACACTCTCCAGGACAGGCCATAAGTTCAGCCACAAATTAAATCTCAACAAATTTTAAAAGACAGATACCATACAAAGTGTCTTCTCTGACCATAACAGGATGAAGTTAGAAATCACCAACAGAAGGAAACTGCAAAAAATTGCAAATCTGTGGAAATTAAATAACACATTCTTAAACAGCCAATGGATCAAAGAGGAAATCACGAGGGTAATTATAAAAAACTTAGAGATGAATGGAAACGAAAACACAACATACCAAAACTTAGGGGACACTGCAAAAGTGGTGTTAAGTGGGAAATTTATGAGCTCTAAGTACTTACATTAAAAAAAAAAAATCTCAAATGAGCAAACTAACTTTTACAACTAGAATAAAAAAAGAACAAACTGAATCCAAAGCTGGCAGGAGAAGAGAAAACAGAAATATAGAAAACGAAAATCAATGAAACTAAAAATTGATTATTTGAAAAGATCAACAAAATTGACAAATCTTTAGCTAGACAGACTAAGGAAAAAAAAGAGAAGACTCAAATTACTGAAATCAGAAATCAAAGTGAGGACATTATTAACAATTCTACAGAAATATAAAACATTATAAGAAAGAGTAATTGTATGCCAATAAATTGGACAACCTAGACAAAATGAACAAACTCCTAGAAACAAAACATACCATGAGTAAATCATGAAGAAATAGAAAACATGAAGAGACTTATAACTACTAAGGAGACTACTAAGAATCAATAATAATAAAAAAAATTTTCCCATAAAGAAAACCCCCGGACCCAAAGGCTTCACTGGTCATTTCTTCCAAACATTTAAAGAAGCATTCTCAAACTATTCCAAAATACTGAAGAGTAAGGAACACTTCCAAACTCATTTGAGGCCAGCATTACCCTGATACCAAAGCCAGGCAAACACACTACAAGAAAACTACAGACCAATATCCCTCATGAACTCTGATACAAGAATCCTCAGCAAAATACAAGCAAACTTGTATCAGCAGCATATTAAAAAGACTATACTCCATGACCAAGTGGAACTTATTCCTGAAATGCAAGGATGAATCAACACGTAAAAATCTATCACTGTAATACACTGCATTAACAGAATGAAGGAAAAAACCCCACAATATCATCTCAATAGAAGGAGAAAAGGCATTTGACAAAATTTATCACCCTTTCATGATAAAAACACTCAAGGAATTAGGATAGTAGACTATCTCAACATAATAAAAGCCATGTATGAAAAACCCACAGTGAACATCACAGTCAATGGTGAAAGACTGAAAGCTTTTCCTCTAAGATAAGGAACAAAAGCAAGGATGCCTGCTTTCACCACCTCTACTCAACATTGTACTAGAAGTTCTAGCCAGAGGAATTAGGCAAGCAAAAGAAAGAAAAGGCATCCAAATTGGAAAAGAAGAAGTAAAAGGTAAAAGATCTGTACCTTAAAAACTACAATACATTGCTGAGAGGAATTAAAGAATAAATGGAAACCTTTTCCATGTTCATGGGGTTGGAAGACTTAATATTGCTAGGATGTCAATATTTCCCAAAGTGATTTATAGATTCAATGCAATTCCTATCAAAATTTCAATGATTTCTCTTTTTTTGCAGAAATAGAAAAATCCATCCTGAACTTCATGTGGAATCTCAAGGGAATCCCAAATAGACAAAACTACCTTGATAAAGAACAAAGCTGGATCACTTCCTGATTTCAAGACGTGCTACAAAGCTATAGTCACAAAACTGTGGTACTGACATAAAGACAAACATACAGACCAAAGGAAAAAAGATTCCAGAAATAAATCATTGCATATAACGTTATGATTTTTTGACAAGGGAGCCAAGACCATTCAATGTGGAAAAGACATTCTTTTCAACAAATGATACTAGGAAAACTGGATATTCACATGCATAAGAATGAAGCTGGACTCTTACCTCACACCATACACAAAATTTAACTCAAAATGGATCAAAGACCTAAAACTATAAAACTCTCAGAAGAAAACATGGGAGAAAAGTATCACACATTGGATTTGGTAATGATTTCATGAATATGACACAAAAGGCACAGGCAACAAAAGAAAAAAAACCACACACAACATGAACTTCATAAAAACTTTTAAAATTTGCGCATCGAAAGACAATATCAACAGAGTAAAAAGGCAACCTACAGAATGAGAGAAAACATTTGCAAATCATGTATCTCATAAGGCATTAATTTCCAGATTATATAAAGAACTTCTAAAACTCAACAACATTAAAAAAAAAACTCAACCTGACTAAAAAATGGGCAAAAGATTTGAACAGACATTTCTCCAAAGAAAATACACAAATGGCCAATAAGCACACGAAAGCCTGTTCAACATCACTAATCATTGGGGAAATAAAAATCAAAACTACGAGATACCATCTCATACCCATTAGGATGGCTACTATCAAAAAACAAACAAACAAAAACAAAACCAAAAAAACACACCCCAGAAAATAACAAGTGTTGGTGAGGATGCAGAGAAATTGGAACCCTTGTGCACTGCTGGTGGGAATATAAAATAGCACAGTGGCTACAAAAAACAGGATTGTGGTTCCTTAAAAAATTAAACTAGAATTACCATATGATCCAGCAATTCCACTTCTGGGGATATACACAAAAGAATTGAAAGCAGTGCCTCAAAGAGAGATTTGTACACACATTTACAGCGGCATTGATCATAATACTCAAGGGGTGGAAGCAACCCAAGTGTCCATGTACAGATGAATGGATAAGCAAAATGTGGTATATGCATTCAATGGAATATTATTCAGCTTTTTAAAATGAGGAAATTTTGGCACATGCTACAACACAGATGAACTCTGAGGACACTATGCTAAGTGAAATAAGCCAGTCACAAAAAGACGACTATTGTATGATTTCACTTATATGAAGTATTGAGAGTAGTCAAATTCATAGCAATAGAAAGTAGAGTGGTGGTTCCTAGGTACTAGGAAAAGTGGGCAATGGGAATTAGTGTTTACTGGGTATAGAGTTTCAGTTTTACAAGATGAAAAGTTATGGAGATGGATAGTGGTGAAAGTTGCACAACATTATGAGTGTATTTAATACCACTGACCTGTATACTTAAAAATAGTTAAAATGGTAAATTTTATATGTATTTTATTACAATTAAAAAATGGGAAATAATTAACTTAAAATGGATCAAAGATTTAAATGTAAGAGCTAAAACTATAAAACTCTTAGAAGAAAACATAGGTATAACTCTTCGTGAACTTGGATTAGGTGATGGTTTCCTAGATATGATATGAAAGCATAAGTAACAAAAGAAAAATTAGATGAAGTAGTCATCATCAAAATTAAAAAGTTTTGTGTTTCAAAGGACATCATTTAGAAAGTGGAAAGACACCTACAAATGGGAGAAAAATTTTGCAAATCATGTATCTGATACATGGACATGCACATATAGACTATAAAGAACTATTATAATATTTAAAAAAAAACAAAGAGGCAAAGAAATTGAGTAGAAATTTCTCCCAAGAAGATATACAAATGACCAGTAGCATAGGAGATGATCAACATCATTAGTTATTAAGGATATTCAATTTAAGCCCACAATGAGATACCACTTCACACCCACTAGGATGGCTACAATCAAAAAGATGAGACTATAACAAGTGTTGGCAAGGATGTGGGAAAACGAACTCTAATACACTGCTGGAGGGAATACAGAATGGTACAGCATCTTTGGAAAACAGTGTGGTCAGTTCTCAAAGGTTACACAGAGTTGCCATATAAACCAACAATTCCACTCCTAGGTATATACCCAAGAGAAGGACAAACATATCTCTACAAAAATCTTGTGTAGAAATGTTCACATCAGTATTATTTGTAATAGCCCCAAAGTAAAAACAATCAAATATCTATAGACTGATGAATGAATAAAGAAAATGTGGTATGTCTATGCAATGGAATATTATTTGGCAATAAAAAGGAATGAAGTACCGATACATGCTACAACATGGATGAAATCAGTCACAAAAGACCATATATTGTATGATTTCATTTCTATAACATGCCCAGAATAGGCAATCCATAGGGATAGAAGGTAGATTAGTGGGTGCCAGGGACTGAAGGGATGGGGGAAAGGGGAGATAACTGCTAATAGATATGGAGTTTCTTTCTTTTATTTTTAGCCGCACCGCGTGGCTTGTGGGATCTTAGTTCCCTGACTAGGGATCGAACCCACGCCCTCACAGTGAAAGCGTGGAGTCCTAACCACAGGGCAGCCAGGGAATTCCCTGGAGTTTCTTTCTGAAATGATGAAAATGTTCTAGAATTAGACAGTGGTGATGGCTGTACAACCTTGCGAAACTGCTAAACTGTACACTTTAAAAGGGTGAATTTTACGGTAAGTGAATTATATCTCAATTTTATAAAGCACAGCATGAGGGCTTCCCTGGTGGCGCAGTGGTTGAGAGTCCGCCCGCTGATGCAGGGGACACGGGTTCATGCCCCAATCCAGGAAGATCCCATGTGCCGCGGAGCAGCTGGGCCTGTGAGCCATGTCCGCTAAGCCTGTGTGTCCCGTGCGTCCCGCAGCGGGAGAGGCCGCGACAGTGGGAGGCCCGCGTACCTCAAAAAAAAACAGACAACAGAATGCAATATTCTCATAGTGACTTTTAGTTTACAAAATGCTTTGTATATATTAGTTTTCTCTTGGTTAAGAGATACGCAGAATAGGCACAAACCATTTTAGAGAGGGTGTGATGAGGCTCAAATCTTGCAGAATATATCTCCCAGCATCCATGTACATATATTTCTTAGCTCTGTTTATTTGTAATTAAGAAGAAAAGGCTGGCCAGTCATTTTATCAGTGCATAGGCATTAAATCCTTCTTTAGTAATGAACGTTTAGAATTCTGGTTGAGTCTATTATTACTCAGCAAGTTAATTCCACCCATTTCAGATATTCTGAATTCTTAACTGATAGAATAATATTCTGCCTTTCTGACTCACTTTATTTTTTAGAAGTTTTAAAGGAATCAACATTATTTGAGTACCCATAGGCTATGGAATCAGATAGACCTAGGCTCTGAAACACATACTGTCACCCTGAGAAAGTCATTTAAACCCTCTAAACTTCGGTTTTCTCAAATTCAACATAGACATATTGTTACTACTTTATGGGATTGATGAGAGGGTTAGTAAATAATATGTTAAGTATTAATTCTATTCACCACATAGTTACTATTAATACTATCACAAACTTCTGAAAATTTTTTCTAAAGCCTGAGTTATAAACAGTGTATAAATATCTTTGTTACCATGATTAATTGTACTAGTGAGATGCTTCTTGAATGGAAAATTCTTATTTTCTTTTTATAAGAAAGAATACCTCACATTATACACAAAAATTAGAAAACACAGGTGTAAATCTTCATGACCTTGCCTTAGGCAATTATTTCTTAGCTATTACACTTAAAGCAAAATAAAGAAACCAAAGATAAAACGAACTTTGTCAAAATTTAAAACTTTTGGGACTTCTCTGGTGATCCAGTGGGTAAGACTCCGCACTCCCAATGCAGCGGACCCGGGTTCGATCTCTGGTCGGGGAACTAGATCCCACATGCATGCTGCAACTAAGATCCCACGTGCCGCAACTAAGATCTGGTGCAGCCAATATAAATTAATTAATTAATTTTAAAAAAAGGTCATTTTTAGGGAGCAGAGTGGGGACAGTGATTGGGAGAGGACAGGAAATTCTGTTCTTAACCTGTGTGGTGGTTACATGGGAATGTTCCCTCTATGATAATTTACTGTGTTACACACTTATGAATTGTGAACCTATGTATGTTATACAATAAAAACTTTAAAAGAATAACAGTATTCAAAAAGTATTTCACAGGGACTCAGAGAAACTTTCTAAGTCAGTAGGCCAAAGTGACCCTTGTCCACGCTTCACTGGAACCTGCTAAGCACTGACCCTGTGCCACCCTGGGGCTGCGCACTGGGTGTGCACAGCAACCAGAAGTGGCCCTGCCTTCCAGCAACTGCGGCGGTGGGTGGACAGCTACAGGGGAGGAAGTGCGGGTTGGGTGCCAAGACTATTTGCCAGCTTTCTTACCCTGCCTGAGCTCCAGTTTAAACCCCCTGGACTCTGGTTGCCCCAACGTTAAGGAATACGCTTGCAAATTTTATGATTACTTTTATATGAGAATCCCAAAGACCTCCACAGATTTGCTGAGAGGGGGCAAGGGTCATGCTGGCGATGGGCTCAGTAATAAATTTATTTTAAAAATATTTATTTATTTATTTAGGCTGCACCGGGTCTTAGTTGAGGCACGCAGTCTTCTTAGTTGTGGCATGTGAACTCTTAGTTGCGGCATGCATGCGGGATCTAGTTCCTCAACCAGGGACGGAACCCGGGCCCCCTGCAGTGGGAGCGCGGAGTCTCACCCACTGGACCACCAGGGAAGTCCCTCAGTAATAAATTTAGATTGGGTGAACAGTCTTAAATATCCCTGGGATTCAAGGGAAGGATGCTTAACTCCAGAAGTGACAGGTAAGTGGGAAAATACCTGGGATCCCCTACTCCTGTGGCCTTTAGAAAGAAGGTGTGTTCTACTGGCACCACGGGCAGTTTAGATATGATCTGGCTTGAAGGCAAAGTGATGTCTTGATGGGATCTCCCAGAAATTCTTGCAGCTGTGTGAACTTTGAGCCTAATATTATGAACAGACATCAAAGCAGGAAGTCCACTTTTTTTCCTGAAGCATTCTGTTGAATATCATTTAGCACAATGATAAAAAGTCAATGACAGGGGCTTCCCTGGTGGCGCAGTGGTTCAGAGTCCGCCTGCCGAGGCAGGGGACAAGGGTTCGTGCCCTGGTCTGGGAAGATCCCACATGCCGCAGAGCGGCTGGGCCCGTGAGCCATGGCCGCTGAGCCTGCGCGTCCGGAGCCTGTGCTCCGCAACGGGAGAGGCCGCAACAGTAAGAGGCCCATGTACCGCAAAAAAAAAAAAAAAAGTCAATGACATAAAAATATTAGATGCGTTTCTGACCGGCAGAAGCATCTCCTTTCCATCCTTTCCTGCCTACCTTTTCAGTGCCTGAAGTAGGTCTTGGCCTTCTGCCTTAGCTTACTTTCTACCCCTTCAATTTGCTCCAGCTGCAAAGGACACGCTCATTTAGTTCACAGTGAAGTGTAAACGCCCAGCAACACCCAGGTGTGTATTATACCTGGCCAGAGCGCTTGCACTTTGACACGGAAACAGCTACTCCAAAGGACTCAATTAAAACATGAGCAAGCAGAGTGTGAAAATACATTTGGATACAGGTCTTCCAGGGCATGGTGTCTGACTCACACTTAAAAGGTAAAATCGGCACTTCCATTTCACATCCTTTCTAAAGTTAACCATGCTTTACCCAACACACAAATGTTTACTGTCTAAAGAGTTCATGAAAGACCAGCTCGTCTGGTCAGCTGTCTCTGACCCCCCGGATTGGTGCACGAGTCCTGCTTTGGGCTCCCAGAGTGCCTGTATCTTAGCACTCTCCACAGGGCCCCTCATAGTACCTGCTCAAGTCTACCTCAGAGGGCAGGGAGGAACAGTTCCTTTTACTCCTAAGGCCAGGCACATATCAGGCCCAAAATGACTAGTTAGAGAATGAGTACTTTTTAACTTCAAGAATAAAGAAGTCGTCTTTTTTACAGTCCTGATGCTGGGACTCTGCCTAGACCTCTTTTTGTTTTACTCCACTCTTGTAACTATCTGCTAGTTAAACATCCTGCAGGTATGCACAACACCTGCCTTGGCAGTTTATCATATAAATAAACCAAGGCATATTGCCTCCACTGACACACGAGTATATGTGGCTGATGGGAAAGTACATACCTTTTTAACCTGGAGTGAGAACCTTCTCTATTTCACCATAACATGCCACTGCCTTGGCAGCATTTTTGGGGGAATAATTTTTAGGAAAAATTTCTGTGTTAACATGCAATCATTCGGTAAAGGATGAACATCTAGGTTGAACAGAATGCCCAAAGCATTCAGCTAATAAGCAAAAATTAAGTTTCTAAATCTATAATTTATTCTGATTCTGATTTTTGGCTGCAACATTCCCATGGGTTATTAATAGGGCAACAAAGTTCACACCCTGTGTGTGGGGGGGAAATAACAGATCCTGCAGGCTCAACATGTTACGATCTCAATCAGGAACTTCCACTTCTCCTTAACATTCCTAGTGAAATAATGAACAATGTAAACAACTGCCTAAGTGGGTAAAGGGCTTCAGGCAGGGGACACCTCCAGCCTGAACTGAAATGTACCACACCCTCCTTTTATTTTTATTTCAAAGGACCACCAAATAATAAGTGTGGTGAAGGGTCAATGGGCAAAGAGTTAACCTCTCTTTGTGCAGCAACTTGTACCACAGAGGGAGGAAGCCAGAGGAGGCTTCTGGTCTTGAAAGTGCTCGGCCGCTCACCTCATACAAAGGACCAGAACCTTATACTGCCAGTGTCCATGTTCCTAAAGAATTACTCCTGTTGAGTGGCAAGGGCAGCTCTTCATTATACTAACGCCAGTGGAAGAATCAAACCTCAATATTAATAAATCCACCTCACTTAAATCAGAATTGATTAACCAGTTTGAAAATTTTCAAGTTGATAGTATGTTTAAAAAGATAAAACTACAGCCCTAAATTTCTTGGCACAAAAACAAAGATCCAAAATCAATGACTACTACCCCCAATTATATAAAACAGAGAGGTATTTAAGAACAGGTTCACATACTCTGTTCAGAGGCAGGTTAACCTACTGAAAACAACAACCACCACCACAAACAAACAGCTCTTGCTCCACTTGGGTCTACCCAGCACACTCAAATACAAGTTCCCATGAAGAAATAATTTGCTAGGTGCTAAGCATAGCAATAGACACTAAATTGATTTCCTTCAAATACATATTAGGCATCTAAATCCACTGCTTTTTACCACCTGCTATAAAAATAACTGCCTATGAAATATACTGCATTACAAGGAGACTTGCCTCCAGAAACAGAACGAGAAAAGGCTTCAAAATTAGTCTTATTTTTCTGCAGAACACTACACTTACCATGCCAGTGGCTCTCTGCAGCTTTATTTACATTTTTTCTCAGCAACTTGCCCAGCCAGAGTCCAACCAAAACAGCCAGGGTTGGTGGGGGAACTCATCGGCATGTGCTTTCAAACTGCCAGTGCAGATTCCATTCACCAAAACCAGACAGAGCTGTTTAAAGATGCCCTCTCTATGACCCTGCTCTGCTGAAGGTCAAGTACACTATCACTCCTTGTAACTAAGGAAGCAAAATTGTCATGTTCTTGCTGTTTCACCAGCTGCTGAGGCAGTTTGTCTAATAATATGATTAATTGTTTCCAGGGAAGATGTAACTTTGCTTTACCAAGTTCTCCCTTCACCTAGATTGTTGCCTTTACTAAATGCTGGCCCCCACCCCAGACCACCTTTCCTGAACTGAGAGCTCAGGAGAACGTTACCTTGGAGTACAACCAACTCAAAACAGTTTTAAAACTATAAGGAGTAAAGGGAAGATTTGGAGAACTCAGAAATACCACATTCTGCATATAGCATTTTCAACTTCACAGTACATTAAGTCAATATTTTTAAAGACATGGGGTCTTTGCAAGTTCCTCCTTCATTGAAAGGGAAGGCAACATCATAACCATCTGCATTACATATAAAAACACCCATAAGAGTAACAGCACCAGGCTCCTTTAACATTTTACTACATCCACCCAACACGTAACAGGCATGTGAATACAGGTCAGAACTCTAGCCTCCAAAGCCTCCTATTCTGGTGAGAAGATGAACACGGGTAGTCAGGGCAAATGAGAGACTGTGGAATGGCTTCAAATCTAAGCCCTCCCCCCTTTCCCCAAGGCCACAGAGGAAAGGGAGCTCCTGGGGGAGGTCACAGAGAGGTGGGGCTGGGAGATAAGAGCACTTGCCTCCTGTTTGACATGGAGTGAATGCTGGTCAATCACCCTAAACCAAACAAAACAAATCAAAGCCTGGGGGAAGAGTAGGAAGAAATATATGGATATTTACTTTTATGTAGGATGGGAGGAGGGGATTGAAAGAGGAAGGAAATTAAAAAGAAATAAGTTCACACTGCCATAAGTAATGAATTTCCACTCCATAAGTTTGTGGAGTGGAAACTTAAAACAATCTAAGTTAAAAGAATATGCCATCCATTTTTCAGATTCTAGCACAAACCTAGGCACCCCAACCGAAAGGGGAAAAATTAATCAAGAGTAAAAAAGATGATTATCCTTTTTTAAAGCAGTGACTAAAAGTCCTTCCACCTCAACAACTACTTAAAGTCCTAAGAAACATAACACTCTATTCACTAAGTACAGCCAGTAAATGACATGTTAATGGCAAGATTAATCTAAGGAAGCAAAAAGCTCCAAGGCCCAACTGTTGAGGTCAACAGGTCTGCTCCTCTCATCAAAAAAATTTGTTCATGCCCTCTGGCTTGGTAATTCTACTTTCAGGAAACCACCTTACACAAACTATCCTAAATACAGAAATGGCTTTATCAGTGTGTAATCCTAAATTATTTTTCTAGGGAATATGGAATTTCCTCTCTCAGGGGTTCAGATAAGGCAGAGCCCATCTCCAACTGTAGAGGCAGAAAATGCCAGATACTTGCAGGTCTGGCCTCCCTTGGAGGAGGGCAGGGGTTTGATCAGATGTGGAGACTTTGCACTAGCAGCAGAAGCCCCATGTCTGGCCTTGGGGTGTGGTGTGCAGCCACAGCTTCAGACCAGCTCTTCAGTGAGATCTGGGTGCAGTTCCTAGATGCAAAGCTAGTTCTCCACCTCTCCTGGTAACTCTGTCAAGTAAGTTATCTATCCATCCATCCATCCATCCTCACATATATTTTAAGTCAATGTTTTTTAAAAATCTCATTTCTCTTTACATCAGCAACAGTTGGTTTCTGATGTTATTTGCTATTAGATTCCTTGACTGGTAAAGCATGGATATATTTATCAGTGTTAATTTATAATACAGAAAGGTCAAAAGCAACTTAAATGTCCTAAACTAGGAGATGGGTTAATAAATTATGCTATGCTCCCTTGATACAAAATTATGTAGCTATGAAAAATGATGGTCACGTAGGCTATGTAGTAACCTGTGGAAAGGATGATGACATTTAGTCTGTGAAATTAACATTATGTGAAATCAAAAGATACAAAGTTGTATGCACAGGATGATTACAACTGGATGACATGCATGTGAAAAAAAAGACCAAAAAAGAACATGTTTATTCATGTAATAAAGAAAGGTTGGGCTTCCCTGGTGGCGCAGTGGTTGAGAGTCCGCCTGCTGATGCAGGGGACACGGGTTCGTGCCCCGGTCCGGGAAGATCCCACATGCCGTGGAGCGGCTGGGCCCGTGAGCCATGGCCGCTGAGCCTGCGCGTCTGGAGCCTGTGCTCCGCAACGGGAGAGGCCACAGCAGTGAGAGGCCCGCGTACTGCAAAAACAAATAAACAAACAAAAAAGAATCCGCCTGCCAATGCAGGGGACACGGGTTTGAGCCCTGGTCTGGGAAGATCCCACATGCCACGGAGCAACTAAGTCCATGCGTCACAACTACTGAGCCTGCACTCTACAGCCCGTGAGCCACAACTACTGAGCCTGCACGCCTATACCTGTGCACCGCAACTACTGAGCTCACATGTTGCAACTACTGAAGCCCACACGCCTAGAACCTGTGCTCCACAACAAGAGAAGCCACCGCAATGAGAAGCCCAAGCACCACACGAAGAGTAGCCCCCGCTTGCCGCAACTAGAGAAAAGCCCGCATGCAGCAACAAAGACCCAATGCAGCCAAAAATAAAATTAATTAAAAATGAAAAAGCATGTAGCAATATATACATAGGTGGTAAAGTCATAGACAAAAGGAAATGGCTCCATAAAATTCAGGACGACAGCCACACACTGTTACTTCAGAGTAGATTTCATTTGACCCTTCAAAGAGAAACTAAGACAAAACACTGGAGCTAATTCAAGCCCTCTCCCTCTGTTCCTGACTTTCCCCCTCTCCACAGCACCTTCCCCACCCAAAACCAATCCATGTGCGTATCTGAGAGCCATGGGCTTGAACCCCAAGAGATAACTTATTCAATTTCATAGGGAAAATGAGTCAAATTAATCTACTTACTGAAAACTGAAGTTTATATCCCCAAAATGGGACATGCCAGATACATATTAAATAGAATTGGGAGGGTTTGGGTGCTTTTGTCAGTGACTAGTTACAAATGACACTCAAACTTACTCAAATGAAAGGGGAAATTTGTTGGAAGGACACTCACAGAACCCAGTCTCAGGATGTACGACTGTGCTATTTGGGAAGGGGAGAGCTGTGAGGCAGCTTCTCTATCTCTTTCTCAGGCCACCTGCTCACTCCCCCTTTGCTTTTTTCTGAGAGTCTGAGAGTCACTCTCCGGCTTCTCTCTGAGGACCACCTTTCTCTGCTTCTACGTTCTGCAACAACCTGGGCTTACACAAGGCATCACCTCAAGCCCTGACACTGTATGATCTTTTAACTCCAGGGTCTAATGTCACCTTTTACTGACCATATGCCAGTAGACACGTTATTTAACCCTCTCCTGTGCCTTAGCTTCCTTAACTATGAAAAGTGAGAGCACCATTTCACAGGCATTATGTTAACATTAAGCAAGATGATACAGAGCTTATGTGCAGTACCTGGCACATAGTAAGGGTTCAACAGGTATCATTGTTAGCAAAGTATGTTCTGTTGCAACGTTATTTCTGTAATGCGATTCTGATTCTACAAAATTGTAAACAGAGAAATGATGGCAGTATAACACTTGAAATCACACTGATTTACAAGTGACTGCTCCCAATTCCTTAATGCTTTGCATCACAGTGTAGAGCCACAGAATGCAAAGCACATCGGCATCTAAGCTAACAGGAATTCAGTGTCATGCACGATGCCTATTCATAACCAGGTTCATCCTCTTGTCTCATTCTGGCCACGTGTTCTGTGTCTTGGAAAAGCTCATTGCATGGTTCTCCCTAATCTTTACGCATTTATTCAATAATTCACCATCTTTAACCCTTCCTCCTTATATCCTCTTCCATAAAGCTTTCACCTTGTTTTTAAGACAAAATCCTATACTTACTCTAATGTTTGATTATTAGGAATTTAACATGTCTTTTTAATTATACTAGCATTTTTATTAGGATTGTTATTATTTTTGTTAGTGCTCTGGGCCACGCTGAATGCTATTTTTCCATAAGCTCTGTTATTTATTTATTTTTATTTTTGGCTGTGCTGTGTCTTCGTTGCTGTGCACAGGCTTTCTCTAGTTGCGACGAGCCGGGGCTACTCTTCATTGTGGTGCGCGGGCTTCTCATTGCGGTGGCTTCTCTTGTTGTGAAGCACGGGCTCTAGGCGTGCGGGCTCAGTAGTTGTGCCTCGTGGACTCTAAAGCACAGGCTCAGTAGTTGTGGTGCATGGGCTTAGTTGCTCCATGGCACGTGGGATCTTCCCAGACCAGGGCTTGAACCCGTGTCCCCTGCGTTGGCAGGCAGATTCTTAAGCACTGCGCCACCAGGGAAGCCCAGCTCTGTTATTTTTAGTGTGTAGAACACAAGGTTTTCCAGAAACGCATATTTCGTGTAAAAACCAAAATGCTTGTTTTCCAATTCTTAAAAGTAGGAATCTTATCAGCTCAATCAGTCCATCAGGGATACAGGTTGGCTGAATCAGCTGTAGACCAAGGAGACCAGGGGTAATGTGCTATGGACATGGCCACGCAGGTAATTCCACAGCAGGGACTATGGGTAGCCATGGTTTAAAACCAGGGAGTACCTCAAACTGCCCACCTTCAATGAAGAGAGTATGGTCTGTCAGGTCAGGGTCTGAGTGCAGCAGTTTGCACAATCAGCAGGCTCCTAGTTCAACCCTCAAAGACAGGCCAATCTCCTGCTCTAACTCTCCAATGGCTCCCCAATGTACACAGAATAAAATACAAATTCCTGACCATAGCCTATATAATCCAAGAAGACCTGGCCCTACCTACCCCACTGACCTCATCTCCCACCACGTTCTCCCTCGCCCCCTGCACTCCTGCCACACAGGTCTCTTCATGGTTCCTCTACTGTGCCAACGCTCAGTACGTTGAGCTCCCCTCTCCCCTACGCTCCCCTCTCCCCTACCTGGAATGTTACCCCACGCCCTGATACTCTTATCTGAATCACTTCTCTTACTTCATTCAGGTTTCCATTTAAATGTCACCTTCTGGGACTTCCCTGGTGGTCCAGTGGTAAAGAATCCGCCTTACAATGCAGGGGATGTGGGTTCAATCCCTGGTCAGGGAACTAACATTCCACATGCCACGGGGCAACTAAGCCCACGCGTCACAACTACTGAGCTCGTGCACCTCAACTAGAGAGCCTGCGTGCCGCAAACTACAAAGCGCATGCACTCTGAAACCCGCGCACCACAACTACAGAGCCCACACGCCCTGGAGCCTGCGTGCCACAACTAGCGAAGAGAAAACCTGCACACCACAACTAGAGAGAAGCCCATGTGCCTCAACAAAATATCCCGCATGCCTCAACGAAGATCCCACGTGCCACAAATAAGAGCTGACACAGCCAAAAATTTTAAAAAATAATTTTTAAAAAAATTTATGTCACCTTCTAAGAAGTCTTCCCTGAATGTGCTTAGATAATACTCTTATCACTTTCTATCTCTTCACTTTTCTTTATAGCACTTACTGCTCTCTTGACATTTTTCATTTGTTTAGATGTTGGTTGTTTCCCAATAGGATAGAAGCTTCATGAGAGCCGAGTATCTTAAAAACTAGAACAATGTCTAGCACACGGCACACAGTAAGCCCTCCTTAAATACTCGTTGAATGGATAAGTGCATACTTATGAAGTACCTTGAAGTCTATCAGTGAACAACTTTAATTTGCTTTACTAGTAAGACTTTCCCTTACTTCCAGTTAAACATAGCAAACACATGCATTTATTATCTCTATTCCTTTAACAAATCACATTTAAGCATGAGTAAAGGATTAAGAAAATGTACAGATCCACAAGGACAAAAAGAATAGTCAAGGAGATGACAGTGGATCACAAATACTAACAAACGCTAGGAACAGGGAAAGTAGTTGGTGGAGTGGAAACTGACTCAGCAGGATGAACAAAGCTGAACTCCAAATGACTATAGAGGGGAATACTAATGAGAAACAAGCTAATTCCCCCCCCGCAACCCCCAGAACCCTGGAAGGGCTCAGTAAGATCCCTCAGTTCCACAGAAAGCTGGGTTTAGAAATAGGCTGAAAACCAGAGGCTGGCTGAATACCTGTGGTGCAGCCATGTGACTCATCACATGACCACCACTTCCTCATTCCCTTGCAGGGAAAGTGCAGCTACCAGGCCCCAGACCAGAGACATCAAAACATCTTCACAGCGAGGAGGGAGCCACCCTTCTTCAGTTTGCAAAGAGTAGATTAAATATTGAACCTCAAACCCTCACTTTGTGCCATAACTTTAAAATCAACAACAATAAAAATACTGGAGAAAAGGCATAAATCACACCCACCCCCAAAGAATTCTTGCCTCCAAAACCTGAATGGCCCCAGAAAAGAAACCTATGGATAGTGACACCTGGAGCACCCTCCAAACAAAATGTGTGGGTGCCTATCTAATCACCCCAAAGTAAAATCAAACCAAAAGTTGACAAGCCTTACTCCTGTACAAAAAACATTTGTTTTTGTTTTCAGTTTTAAGTGCTTCATTTTAAAATGTGAACCAACAATAAGGATCATTAGCCATTTGAGAAAAGCTTCCTTATGAAGTAAAGGAACTAAAAGAAACAAGAAGGAACTTGGATAAAACAACACCTATGGAAGCAGCAAAAGAAAACTAAAAACAGTAAAAAACTGCAATTATCACCCTCACAAAAAGAGGACAAACTACTGCATACATGAGACAACAAAAAGTTGCCACACGGTTTGGTCTGGTTCTCCCACCGCTCCACGTCGGGTTGCAAGGCCTGGGCGGAAGAGGGCAGGAAGGGACAGCGCAGGGGGCCCAGTTCCTCGGGGATCTGGAGCGGCCCAGGCTCCACCCAAAGGAAGGGCAGCTCTCCCCAAGGGGCAGGGATGGAGGTACCCAAGAGATGGGCAAGGTTATCAGCTAAACCTGCTCCTGCAAAAGTGGAAACAAAGCCAAAAAGGGAAACGAGAACAGGGGAGCAAAGGGAAAACAGGCCAAAGTGGCTCAAGAACCAAGAAACTAAAGAAAGTTTACTTGCAGAAAACAGAACTGAAAGGGGGAGAGTCCAGCCTCTGATGAAGCAGGAGGGAAAGAAGCCAAGTCTGATGAATATCACACACTAAGTCTTATCAGTGGTCCCTGTCTCACTTCTTGTACAACGCAGAGGAATAACGTTATCAACTATTTCGTAAACACAAGGTTTTTTTAAAGTATATCTAGAAACATTTCTAAGGAGGAAATCCCACCATATCCAATTTTTCAAGACTCAATTTTTTTTTTTTTTTGAGAGGTGAGTCATTTGCTGTTGCTTATTTTTCGATACAACCAGAAAATAGTGGGGTAATTGAGTGCAGGAGGCTTTGATTGTCTTGGATGTTCAGCTTAACATGCCATGGATGGGGGTCCTTTTCATTTCCTATTATACAAATCATACTAAATGACAACTTGCAGTCCCAGTCGTGCATTTAATACGCCTTGAACATTTAAAATTACTTCTGTTCTCATGTTGTTTTCAGTAAAATTGTTTCCTAAAGAAAACCACCCCTTGATCTTGGCCCTGCCTGTTAGAACTGCCTGCTCTCTGTAACATCTTTCATCATGCTAGTCCATCTTCCTAGTAACTTTGTTAATGTGCTGTGAAAGACCGAAAATTGGAGTATGTATATGATATTAAAAATTGTGAATTAATGGGACTTAAAATGTAACAGTTTATCAACACTTGAAGATACTGGTACTTGATATCCTCTTACAGAAAAATTTGCTGCCAAATTTTAAGCTGCAATAACTTTAAGAAAGACAACTACATGGTTTTTTAGATGTTCGGTACATATGTCACAAATTGCGTACAAACTGAAATGTCTCTGTACTGATGCTCAAAACAACCAATAAAATTTCAATTAAGAAAGGAAAATAAAAGAAAAAAAAGTTGCTATAAAAGAAAAACAGAAAAAAGTTTCTAAAATGAAAAATAAGATAGCAAAGAAGAAAACAATGTTGAAGAAACAACAGCAGCAACAGCAGCAGGAGCTGGGCAGTGACTACTCGCCACACTGTATTATTACTATGTGACATGCTTTAGACACACTAACTGAATTCTCACAATAATCCTCTACAATAAGTATAATCATTAACCCCATTTGATAGTTGGGGACACTGGCACAGCAAGGTTAAATAATATGCTCAAGCAACTGGTAAGACCTGAAGACAGATCTAAGTTGGAAATCTCCCTGAAAGTAGAAGCAGCAGAAAGAGCTAGAAACAGAAGAGAAAAAATGAAGAAATGATTAGTTCAAGAGCTCCAGTATCCAATTAATTAGGAGTTCTGGAAAGAGACTGGAAAAATACTGAGGGAAGATATTATCAGAGAACTACTGTAAAACAATTTCATAGAACAGGAGGTCGTGAGTTTCTAGATTGAAAGGACCCCCTCTGAGTGCTCAGTATAATGTATAAAAGAAAAACTACACTAAGAGACATTACTATGAAATTTCAGAACAAAAGGGATGAGGAAAAGATCTTTTTTTAAAAAAAAATTAATTTATTTATTTTGGCTGTGTTGGGTCTTCATTTCTGTGCGAGGGTTTTCTCTAGTTGCGGCGAGCGGGGGCCACTCTTCATCGCGGTGCGCGGGCCTCTCACTGGCGCGGCCTCTCTTGTTGTGGAGTACAAGCTCCAGACATGCAGGCTCGGTAGTTGTGGCTCACGGGCCTAATTGCTCCGCGGCATGTGGGATCTTCCCAGACCAGGGCTCGAACCCGTGTCCCCTGCATTGGCAGGCAGGTTCTCAACCATTGCGCCACCAGGGAAGCCCCGAAAAGATCTTAACCATGGAGGTAGGGGACAGAAAAGGCAAGAGAGAAAGAGGGAGAGAGACACTTAAAGAGAATCAAGAATGTAAATGGCCTTCTCAAAGCTGGAAGACAATAAAATGATGCCTTGAAATTCTGAGGTAAAATTATTATTTTCAACTTAGATTTCTATCCCCAAACTATCACTCAAGCATGTGGGTGTAAATAAAGACACGTTTAGATATGCAAGATCTAAAAACAATTCATCTCTGATGCACTCTTTCTTAGGACGTTTCTGGACCATGTTATTTACATTTTTTAAAAAAAAGGAAAAAAAACCATGAATTCAAGGAAAGAATCCCAAACAAGAGACAAATAAAGGATGACAGCTGTGCAGCAGGCTTAAAAAGCAATCAGTAGGGACTGGAGCAGGTCAGAGGACTTTAGGAGGAATGTTTTCACAGGAAAATAAAGGAAACTGAAAATTCCTCTGATGTATTTGTATGAAGAATAGTATTCAGAGGGTTCTACAACTATATTGGAGATACTAGGAAGTATACGTGATAATGTCACAGTTAGGTAACAGAACATTAATTTATGCAAAGAGGATACACTTTTATTGGGAGAATGAAGGGAAGATATGGGCGTGTGAGGAACTGAATGAAAACTAAAGTTTATTTATATACTAAGTCAAAAAATGTCTAATACCAGAAATGAACTTATTACTGATTTTGCAGAAATAAAGAGGATTTTAAAAGAGTACTATGAACAACTGTATACCAACAAACTGGATAATTGAGATGAAATGGACAAATTCCTAGAAACATACAACCTACCAAGACTGAATCATGAAGAAATAGAAAATCTGAGTAGACCTATAACTAGTAAGAAGATTGAATCAGTAATGAAGCCTCCCCACCCCTCAAAAAGCCCTGGAGCAGCCCTAGTGAATTATACCGAACATTTAAAGTAGAATTAACACCATCCATCTCAAACTCTTCTGAAAGACTGAGGAAGAAGGAACACTCCCAAACTCATTCTATGAAGCTAGCATTGCCCTGATACCAGTCAGGCAAAGACACTGCAAGAAAAGAATACTGCAGATCAATATCCCTTACGAATACCAATGCAAAATTCCTCAACAAAATACGAGCAAACTGTTATCAGCAGCATATTAAAAAGATTATACTGGGCTTCCCTGGTGGCGCAGTGGTTGACAGTCCGCCTGCCGATGCAGGGGACACGGGTTTGTGCCCAGGTCCGGAAAGATCCCACATGCCGCGGAACGGCTGGGCCCGTGAGCCATGGCCGCTGAGCCTGTGCGTCCGGAGCCTGTGGTCCGCAACGGGAGAGGCCACAACAGTGAGAGGCCCGCGTACCGCCAAAAAAAAAAAAGATTATACACATGACCAAGTGGGGTTTATTCCTGACAAAATTCAACACCCTTTCATGATAAAAACATCCAACAAACTAGGAATAGAAGGAAACTATCTCAACATAATAAAGGTCATTTGTGAAAAACCCACAGCTAACATCACATTTTGTGATGAAAGACTGAAAAATTTTCCTTTAAGATCAGGAAGCCAAGAATGACTGCTTTCACCTCTTCTATTCAATATACTAGAAGTTCCAACCAGAATGATTAGGCAAGAAAAATAAGTACAAGGCATCCAAATTGGGAAAGAAGAAGTAAAATTATCTTTATTCACAGATGACATGATCTTCCACACAGGAAAATCTAAAGATGTCACACACACACACACACACACACTAGAATAAACAAATTCAGCGAAGTTGCAGGATACAGAATCAACACAAAAATCAGTTGCATTTCTACACCGTTAACAATGATGCTCAAAAAAATTAAGTAAACAATTCCATTTACAATAGCCTCAAAAAGAATAAAATACTGCAGGGGTAGAGGGGAAGAGGGAATGGATGTTAGTGTTTAAAGGGTAGAGAGTTTCAGTTTGGGGAGATGAAAAGTTCTGATGATGGGCAGTGGTGATGGTTACAGAATAAGGTAGTTAATGCCATAGAACTATATGCTTAAAAATGGTTATAATAGCAAATTTTATATTTTACCACAATTAAAACTAAAAAAAACCTCTCTCCCAAAAAAGGGCAATGTCTAACACTGATTAAAAAAAAAATTGGAAGAAAAAATGTTTTTAATAAAATAAAAAATGAACTTACTGTGTAGTGTAAAAGTCTAGCCTCTTAAGTCACTCAGATATGGCAAAGTAATCTCTCTACCTCTCAGTTTCCCCCACTTAAAGTGGGGAAAATAATACTTTCCTTATAGTGTTAACTGAAGTATTAAATGAGGTGATGACCTGAGCATAACACCTGGCACACTGTATTATGTAGCTACAGATACATCTGAGAAATAAATACCTTACAAAACTGGAATCAAACTGTATATACTGCATATGTAATCATGCTTTACTGTTTTAGAAAGTATATAATTCTAATTAAAAAGTAGAAGTCACAAATCCCTCTAGTTTTTTTTTTTCTCCATTTCTTTTTGTTCTTTTATTTTGGAAAATACCTCTTAATTTTGGTAGTGGCATCTGGTTGCTGTTATGTATTGTTTTTAAAAAATACTTTTATTGAGCTCTAATTCACCTACCATACATTCTACCCATTTGAAGTGTATAATTCAATGGTTTTTAGTATATACACACATATGTGCAACCATCACCACAGAAAATTTTAGAAAAATCTCATCCCCTCAAAAAGAAACCCTGTACTCTTTAGGTATCACTTCCAAAATCCAGCCCTAGGCAACCACTATAACCTATTTTCTATCTCTATAGAGTTCCCTGTTCTGGACATTTCATATGAATGGAATAATATAATATGTTGTCTTTTGTGACTAGTTTCTTTCACTTAGTATAATGCTGTCAAGGTTCATCCATGCTGTAGCATGCATCAGTAATTCATTCCTTTTTATAGCTGAATAATATTCTATTGTCTGGATATACCACATTTTGTTATTCATTTGTCAGTTGATGGACATTTGACTATTTCTACCTTTTGGCTATTTTGAATACTACTACTGTAAACATTGGTGCACAAGTTTTTGTGTGGACGTATGTTTTCATTTCTTTTGGGAATATAGCTTGGAATGGAATTGCTGGGTCATGTGGTAACTTCATATGTAACTTTCTGAAGAACTGCCAGACTGTTTTCCAAAGTGGCTACACCATTTTACATTATTACCAGTAATATAGGAAGTTTCCAATTTCTCCACATCCTCACCAACACTTGCTATCTGACCTTCCCCCCACCCCACCCCCCGCCATTCTAGTGGATGTAAAATGGTTATCTCCTTGTGGTTTTGACGAGAGTGGAAATTAATGAAACAGAGAATATAAAAACAATAGAGAAAAATCAATGAAATCAAAAGGCGGTTCTTTGAAAAGGTCAACAAACTGACAAATCTTTAGCTAGACTGACCAAGAAAAAGATTCAAATTACTAAATAGAATCAGAAATGAATGAGGAGAAATTGGTACTGACCTTATTAATAGAAATAAAAAGGATAAAAGAATACCGTGAACAACTGTTGTGACAATAAATTAGATGACTTAGATGAAACAAACAAATTCTCAAAAAGACACAGACTACTGAAACTGACTCAAGAAGAAAAAGACAATATGAACAGACCTATAACAAGTGATGAGACTAAATTTGGAACTAAAAAACTACCTGCAAAGAAAAGCCCAAGCCCACATGGCTTCACTGCTGAATTTTACCAGACATTTAAAGAAGAATTAATATTAGCTCTTCATAAACAATTCCAAAAAACAGAGAGGTCACACAGTTTGCAAGTGGCAGGATCAGGATTTAAACCAGGCCATCTGGCTCCAGAGTCTATACTCTTGACCACTATATTAAACTGTCTCTGTGAATAACTGAATAAATCGGAGCACATTATAGGACATCAAATTGTTCGTTTGTATGATCCAACTTTTGTAGTTTATTTTGGTAATATGACTTATCTGGTCCATAGGGAAAAAGGTTGTCCTGGGGACTTGAAAGAAAATCATTTACACTATTGACAATGTTGCTCTATCTCATTTATGGAGCAAAAGCGTGGGACCTGCTAAAGCTCCTTATACGTTTTTTTTTGTTTTTTGTTCTCTGTTTTTGCGGTACGCAGGCCTCTCACTGCTGTGGCCTCTCCCGTTGCGGACCACAGGCTCCGGACGCGCAGGCTCAGCGGCCATGGCTCATGGGCCCAGCCGCTCCGCGGCATGTGGGATCTTCCCAGTCCGGGGCACGAACCCGTGTCCCCTGCATCAGCAGGCGGACTCTCAACCACTGCGCCACCAGGGAAGCCCTCCTTATATGTTTTTATTTCAATGACTTCTCAAAACAATCCCATGAGATAATAGGTTCTAGTACTACTCCCATTTTCTAGATGAGAAAACTGAGGAACAAGGCAGTCACCCAGATAGCAAATGGCAGGACCTGGATTTAAACCCCAATCTGTCTGATCCCTAGAGAGCCCCCTTTCCATTATGGAGAGCCTGTCCTCTGGTGTAGCCTGTCTCATGCCTGATCCCTGCAACACTGAGCTCTGGTGAGCAGATCCCCAGTCCTATTACTCACCTGTGTGTGCTTCTGGCAAACAGGCAGGGAAGAGGTATGTTTCTTCACTGTCTGCTGACTGAATAAACAACTGTCCCCAAATGACTGCTAATAACCCCTAATTTAAAAACTTCATTCCCACTCAATTATTGTTTAGCACCAACATGATGAACTGTAGGCTCTCTTACTCATTTCGCTGATTTAATATTATATACAGCTACCACATGTAGTTTAAAGTCATCAAACTTGAAATTTCAAAATAACAGCATGGAAATCTAGGGAATATTTTAAATAGGAAGATTGCTTTTGTTCTCCAAATTAATAATGCCTCCTACTATTTTGGATGTCTCCTCAAAATGTGCTTTTCGCCATGGGAAACAATAGTTGCACTAAATTAACACATGAAATTCCATTTCTTGATGGAAGTAAGGCATCTGACAGAAAACTTTACCTAGGAAATTTTCTGAATACATACACAAAACTTGTATTATCCTATAAATTACTATAGGTCAGTACTATAGGTTACTTACTATACTAACCTCTTCTCCTAAAGAGTTAGTGATGACTTCTTAAGGCAGTGATCCACATACTAGTCTCCAAGTCAGTCTCAACTGGAAACTGTATTAAATGCAAAATAACCCTAAATATTTGAAAAGCCAACAGTGATTTTCAAGGTAATTGTTCCTAAGACAAACTATAAACACAAGCATTTTAACCCCAATACTTTCACAGCTCTTTAGCTCTTCCAAAAATATATTTAAAAATTTGTAAAATCTATCTGCTTTCATCTTCAGTTAACACTAACCCTTATTTGCCGGGTGAAAGGGATGATTATTATACTGCTGCCTTAAAGTCAATGGTTGATCTAAAATCTGAAAAGTCTGCTCACCAATTTTACTGGTATAAACTGGCATTCGTGTACTTATTTTTTATTTTTAAAAATCCTTTCTTTAAATGTCCATCCTTTGATAAATCTGTGTCTTCACCTTAGAAATACGATTATTGGTTCAAAAACACAAATCTGAATCCTTCTAATGGCTCCTGTTTGCAGCATGATGCATGGTTTATTGGAGGAGCTCTGGAAGAAGTGAAACAGAACTGGGTCAGTGTGCCCTTGGCCAGTTACTTGTCCTTGAGCCTTGGTTTCCTCACCTATTAAATGCGAATTAGCGATCACACCAAACCTCAAAAGGTTGTTGAGGACTGAAGCCCTTGCAGAGGGCCTGGTACAGACTGAAAAGATCTGGCCCTACTTCCCTCCTTTACACCTCGAGTTGCCTGAACATTCCAAGCTACTTCATGTCTCTGTCCTGTCTTTGCATAGGTTTCTGACTTAGGATACCCTCCTCAGCATCTGCCAGTTTCCAACCCTGCTTCCTTAGGTCTGCCTAACAAATGATTACTTGCAATGCAAGACCCACCTCCAGGATTACCTTCTTCACATGGAGTTTCACGTCTTACCATTTTATAATTACTCCTTAACCAGGCCCAGAGAACACTAAAGGAAGGGCCAATGGCTCATTCACCTCCATATTTCTTAGCACTTAGCAAAATCCCCAGTACATGGAAGAAGGTCAACAATGACTGTAGAATGCACAGAATCCGCTTTCCACCATACACAGTATTAACAGAGTATCAACTGTGCAAGAAACTAAGAGCCTTTGACTTAAAACTATACTCACAAGCTTGACAAGCATCATTAGACTCTTAGTTTTTTGTTCAAAGTAAAATGTTTAAAGTCACCTCATCGTATGCAGCTAGGCCACCCTATTCATGCAAAGAAACTTTAGGAGCAAATGTTCTTGTCATTTTCATTTTTCTTCAATGGCAGCATCCTGCTTTGGATCTGGCTCACATGCTGACTTCATTGGGACTGTTTTGAAAGAACAGCACACACTGATGTACTTTTCCTTTTAAAAGCAAGGGTGCCAGCTATTTTGCTAGCCCCTGTCACTCACCTCAGCCACCTGCTGGGTCCCCACTCTGTGCTGAACCAGCCCCTCCATATTTGTAGCCATGGTGAAGCAAGATCATTAGAGAACCTGTTTGGAAAGATGTAGCAACTTCTATCAGGTGGAGAGAAACCAGCCTACTTGAAAAACATCAGTAATCAAAATCCTTTTTTGGTACCACCTGGTGCAGATTTTGCCCTCCACAGACAACGAGCTAGCAGACTAAGCATATCTGGATAGGCTGCACCGGCTTCTTCAATTACAGGTACTAATATTAATCAGTAGTAACATTTCAATTGGGAAACAAGACTTGCCCTGGTAAATACAGAGAAGATGAATCTGGAACTTTATCAGTTCTCTTGGGTTCTAACAGCTCAGTTCACCTCTCAGGCAGGTGGGAATCGCACCTTTTTGGATAGCTCCTTGTCACAGTGTGCTGAATAAGAAGGTGGCTATCTGAGAAAGGTGTAAGATCAACTTCAATACAGAGCATTAGATTGCTATCAGCAACTGTACTTCTGTTACTAGTGACCAAGCAAGGAGCAAAACCCTGCCCAGGTGCTAACACACCTCACTCATGGGTTTAAAGGCAAACACTATCACTAACAAAGTAAGAAAAGAAGTAAGGAGACTGCATTACTAAAGTGGGCTAAGAACACGGTACTCATAAATTTATCAATTTATATTTTTAAGTCCTCATTAAATTAGAAACCCAGATAATTCAGCTTTATATTATTAGAAAAATTATGCCATCAATTGCCTTAAATTGAGGAAGTTCATCTAAAGTCCAAAAAGCATGCTAGTCTCCTGGGTCAGAATCACTTGAGTGCAAGCAGTGTTGATGAAACAGACCCCTGGTCTCTTCAGGTCATGACATAAAGATCCCCTGAATAGTCCCTAAACCTTTTCCAATTAACTCTACCACAAAGAATTCAGGATAAAGGGATTCCACTTTGGACCTAATTCCTGGACAAAGCAAAGACTTCATTATTGACTGCACAGATCCTATGGTTAATAGGAGTTTAAAGCTCTTGTATAATTTATTTTCAGCATGTATACAAAAAATCGATATAGTCCTTCCAAGTGTGTAATGCATAAAATGCACACACAGTTTATTTGCTTGGCCCCTCCTCAATCACAAACTGGACTATTCTGCAATGCAACTTTACAAAACACTTTCCTATAGTTCTCACCTAAAGTATTATATTTATAAGCACTGATGTCTATAAACTTTTTCACTCTCTGGTAACTTTCTACGTTATTCTATCCAGTATTAGACAGCCACTTCTATTATCATTATTCAGATTATTTTATTGGCAAAATGGTAATGACAGAGAAATGGGAAACCCTGAGTGACAAATATAAAAGAAATATAAATATATAATATATAAATATATATTTATATATAATATAATATATATAAATATATATATATTTATATATATATAAATATATAAATATAAATATAAAAGAAATCGGCCCTGCCTTCAAGGATCAATATCCTCTAAGAGTACATACTGCATCAACTGCTATAACGATACCAGGTCACCAGTGCCAGTGAATCATCTTCTAAGAACAGGATTAGGACCAAGACTGGGGAGGCAGTGTTTCTGGCTATTTATTCTTTTAATAAGTCTTCAAGACTTTTAACTTTTGTTTACTTTTCTTTGTTTCTAGAAGAAAAAGCACAGAAAAACACTGGTCTTTTCCCCTACTCACAGTTTGATTCCAACTAATAAGGCATAGAGGAAAAAAGCATCACTTCACATGTACCAGAAAAGTCAATCAACTGTTGTTAAAAACACAACTATTGCATGTGAAAAGTCCAGAGTTCTAATCTTTTTTTCTCAAAACAGTAAGTAAGAGCTCTCTAAAGAATCAAATGGATGAAGATAGCAAATAGATTATATTAAGAAATAAAACCCAAATATGCAGCTGTGACTATTAATTTTATCACTTTTAGGTGTTATTAGCATTTCTATTGCTGTTAACTGCAGTTTTATGCAAGAAATACATGAACTTGAGTATTACAAAAATATTGTTAGGGAAATATTAGTGAGTATTAGAGTACAGAAATAACAAAGTATTAGAAAGGCATATCTTTCTATTGGGTTTCCCTAAAAGAGGTGCTTGATCCTCCAAGTTTTAAGGTATCACAATGTAAGAAGTAAGTAAAACAACATCGTCTGGTGATGTTAAGAAGGGAGGGAAAACATTTAACAAAGACTATGGGTGTCTGGATGTCAGGATATCAGGGAGTAAGATTCACCTGAGAGCCTGTTTTACTGGCTACCGCAGCCATAGGCTGAGACACATAGTGAGAAGGAAGGGTAAAGCTTTGGAATGGGTACTGGGAGGTGGTTATCAATGAGGGGGTGTCCTTCAAGAATGAAAAGCTCCAGGGAACAGTGGGTCGTGTCTACATATTCACTAGCACAATATAATTTTGCATTTGAAATTTGAAAAACAAAAAAATCCTATTGTTTTGCCAGTACAAACTAGACAAAGCACTTCAAAACAGCCTTGCTGGTAGAGCTGAGCAGGCTAATGTAAAGAGTAACTAACACTTACTGAGTGGTTACTATACCCCAGGCACTGTATTCATAAGTACTCTGGACTGAACACTAAAGCAGCTCTGGGAACAGAAACCTGAGTCTTCAAAGGCTGGTGCTTGACCCACTCAGCTCCTAACCCTGAAGGACTGCCCCCAAGGACCACAATGTTTCCCAATTCATTAACCAAAGAGCTATAAAACCAAGTACCTTAAGTTAAAACAAAACAACAACAACAAACACTACAGAATATTTTCCTATGGTGGTTTTAAACTAATCAAGTTCAACCACCATCAACCCTTTAAAAATAACTAAGCAATAAGTTGGCTGCTGAGAATTAGTAACAACAATAAGAAGGAAAAGAGGAGGAAGAGGAGGAGAAAGTCCTTGTCCTTGAAGAACTTAAGAAGGAAACTACTAAGAGCTGTGCCATGTAGATGCTACAGAGTGTCCGAAGGAAGAAGCACCTCTGAGAGCAATGACAGTTTCACAGGACAGGAGCTGTTTAGACTGGTCTTGAAGGAAAGTGGGAATTTAGCAAGCAAACAGAGGGCGGATGGGAGAGAATTCTAAGCAGAGCTCAAACTGCAGGTTATGAGAATGGCACAGCAGAGGAACAGCAGGCAATCTGGTGGGGATTGTTGGAGAGGTCATGGGAGGAGAGAGGCTGACACTGTAGACAATGAGAACTATCAGAAGTTTGGTAGGGAAATGTAGTGATCACATCTGGATCTTCAAAAAAAAAAAAATCCTTTGGGCGACAGTGTGGAGATGATAGAAAAGGACGGTCTATGGGAGGCCAGTTAGAAAGTGGTGGCAACAAAGACTATGGATGCAGGCAGACTCTTAAACTTAACCTGAACTAGTGAGTCCTTGCTGTATAGCACAGAAATGACAACAAGGCACAGTATATAAAAACTGTCATACAGACCACAGAATGGCACAAGTAAAACTATTATTGCTTGGCCTCATGTGGCAGTAGGTTTTATAACATAAATTCTTTCAAATACAAGTAGATCAATATAACTCTTAACAGCAAAGATACAGAGAACACAATGGTGACTTTAATCAACTCTTCCAGACTTACGAAAAGTGTACAGCTGACCAAACTTTGCAAACTTTTCAGCGGAGGGCTACAAACCCCAGTGACCTGCAGTGAAAGCTAGGCTCGGCCCAGGAGCACCTGAATCCCAGTGAGTTAGAGAACAGCCCAGCTATGCTCTCCACAGGGGCAGGCTGAGAGGCCAATGTCTCAAATAACAATAAACAGGGAAGATGGCAGAAGAGTAAGACGCGGAGATCACCTTCCTCTCCACAGATACACCAGAAATACATCTACGCGTGGAACAACTCCTACAGAACACCTACTGAACGCTGGCAGAAGACCTCAGACCTCCCAAAAGGCAAGGAACCCCCCACGTACCTGGTTAGGGCAAAAGAAAAAACTAAACAGAGACAAAAGGATAGGGACGGGTCCTGCACCAGCGGGAGAGAGCTGTGAAGGAGGAAAAGTGTCCACACACTAGGAAGCCCCTTCGCGGGTGGAGACTTCGGAAGGCGGAGTGGGGGAGCTTGGGAGCCGCGGAGGAGAGCACAGCAACAGGGGTGCGGAGGGAAAGCGGACAGATTCCAGCGCAGAGGATCGGGCCGACCGGCACTCACCAGCCGAGAGGCTTGTCTGCTCGCCCGCCGGGGCGGGCGGGACTGGGAGCTGAGGCTCCGGCTTTTGTCGGAGCGCCGGGAGAGGACTGAGGTTGGCGGCGTGAACACAGCCTGCAGGGCGTTGGTGCGCCGCGGCTGGCCGGGAGAGAGTCCGGGGAGGGGTCTGGACCTGCCGAAGAGGCAAGAGACTTTTACGTCCCTCTTTGTTTCCTGGTGCACGAGGAGAGGGGATTAAGAACGCTGCTTGAGAGAGCTCCAGGGACGGGCGCGAGCCGCGGCTAAGAGTGCGGAGCCCAGAGACGGACATGGGACGCTAGGGCCACTGCTGCCGCCGCCAGGAGGCCTGTGTGCAAACACAGGTCACTAGCCACACGCCCTTCTGGGGAGCCTGTGCAGCCCGCCACTGCCAGGGTCCCGGGATCCAGGGACGGCTCCCCGGGAGAGCGCACGGCGCGCCTCAGGCTGCAGCGTCACGCCGGCCTCTGCCGCTGCAGGCCCGCCCCGCACTCCGTGACCCTCCCTACCCCCCCGGCCTGGGTGAGCCAGAGCCTCCGAATCAGCGGCTCCTTTAACCTCGTCCTGTCTGAGCAAAGAACAGACGCCCTCCGGCGACCTACACGCACAGGCGGGGCCAAATCCAAAGCTGAGCCCCTGGGAACTGTCAGAACAAAGAAGAGAAAGGGAAATCTCTCCCAGCAGCCTCAGAAGCAGCGGATTAAAGCTCCGCAATCAACTTGATATACCCTGCATCTGTGGAATACCTGAATAGACAACGAATCATCCCAAATTAAGGAGCCCTGTGGATGAAAGGCTCTTGGTGCTGCAGCCAGGACTCAGTGCTGTGCCTCTGAGGTGGGAGAGCCAACTTCAGGACACTGGTCCACAAGAGGCCTCCCAGCTGCACATAATATCAAACAGCAAAAATCTCCGAGAGATCTCCATCTCAACGCCAGCACCCAGCTTCACTCAACGACCAGCAAGGTACAGTGCTGGATATCCTATGCCAAACAACTAGCAAGACAGGAACACAACCCCACCCATTAGCAGAGAGGCTGCCCAAAATCATAGTAAGTCTACAGACACCCCAAAACACACCACCAGACGTGGACCTGCCCACCAGAAAGACAAGATCCAGCCTCATACACCAGAACACAGGCACTAGTACCCTCCACCAGGAAGCCTACACAACCCACTGAACCAACCTTAGCCACTGGGGACAGACACAAAAAACAACAGGAACTACGAACCTTCAGCCTGCAAAAAAGGAGACCCCAAACACAGTAAGATAAGCAAAATGAAAAGACAGAAAAACACACAGCAGATGAAGGAGCAAGATAAAAACCCACCAGACCTAACAAATGAAGAGGAAATAGGCAGTCTACCTGAAAAAGAATTCAGAATAATGATAGTAAGGTTGATCCGAAATCTTGGAGATAGAATGGACAATAGAATGGACAAATTGCAAGAATCAGTTAACAAGGACCTAGAAGAACTAAAGATGAAGCAAGCAACGATGAACAACACAATAAATGAAATTAAAAGTACTCTAGATGGGATCAATAGCAGAATAACTGAGGCAGAAGAACGGATAAGTGACCTGGAAGATAAAATAGTGTAAATAACTACTGCAGAGCAGAATAAAGAAAAAAGAATGAAAAGAACTGAGGACAGTCTCAGAGACCTCTGGGACAACATTAAACGCACCAACATTCGAATTATAGGGGTTCCAGAAGAAGAAGAGAAAAAGAAAGGGACTGAGAAAATATTTGAAGAGATTATAGTTGAAAACTTCCCTAATATGGGAAAAGAAATCATTAATCAAGTCCAGGAAGCACAGAGAGTCCCATACAGGATAAATCCAAGGAGAAATACGCCAAGACACATATTAATCAAATTGTCAAAAATTAAATACAAAGAAAATATATTAAAAGCAGCAAGGGAAAAACAACAAATAACACACAAGGGAATCCCCATAAGGTTAACAGCTGATCTTTCAGCAGAAACTCTGCAAGCCAGAAGGGAGTGGCAGGACATATTGAAAGCGTTGAAGGAGAAAAACCTGCAACCAAGATTACTCTACCCAGCAAGGATCTCATTCAGATTTGATGGAGAAATTAAAACCTTTACAGACAAGCAAAAGCTGAGAGAGTTCAGCACCACCAAACCAGCTCTACAACAACTGCTAAAGGAACTTCTCTAGGCAAGAAACACAAAAGAAGGAAAGGACCTACAATAACGAACCCAAAACAATTAAGAAAATGGGAATAGGAACACACATATCGATAATTACCTTAAATGTAAATGGACTAAATGCTCCCACCAAAAGACACAGATTGGCTGAATGGATACAAAAACAAGACCCATATATCTGCTGTCTACAAGAGACCCACTTCAGACCTAGAGACACATACAGACTGAAAGTAAGGGGATGGAAAAAGGTATTTCATGCAAATGGAAACCAAAAGAAAGCTGGAGTAGCAATTCTCATATCAGACAAAATAGACTTTAAAACAAAGACTATTAGAAGAGACAAAGAAGGACACTACATAATGATCAAGGGATCGATCCAAGAGGAAGATATAACAATTGTAAATATTTATGCACCCAACATAGGTGCACCTCAATACATAAGGCAAATACTGACAACCATAAAAGGGGAAATCGACAGTAACACATTCATAGTAGGGGACTTTAACACCCCACTTTCACCAATGGACAGGTCATCCAAAATGAAAATAAATAAGGAAACACAAGCTTTAAATGATACATTAAACGAGATGGAGTTAATTGATATTTATAGAACATTCCATCCAAAAACAACAGAATACACATTTTTCTCAAGTGCTCATGGAACATTCTCCAGGATAGATCATATCTTGGGTCACAAATCAAGCCTTGGTAAATTTAAGAAAATTGAAATTGTATCAAGTATCTTTTCTGACCACAACGCCATGAGACTAGGTATCAATTACAGGAAAAGATCTGTAAAAAATACAAACACATGGAGGCTAAACAATACACTACTTAATAATGAAGTGATCACTGAAGAAATCAAAGAGGAAATCAAAAAATACCTAGAAACAAATGACAATGGAGACACAACGACCCAAAATCTGTGGGATGCAGCAAAAGCAGTTCTAAGGGGGAAGTTTATAGCAATACAAGCCCACCTTAAGAAGCAGGAAACATCTCGAATAAACAACCTAACCTTGCACCTCAAGCAATTAGGGAAAGAAGAACAAAAAAACCCCAAAGCTAGCAGAAGGAAAGAAATCATAAAAATCAGATCAGAAATAAATGAAAAAGAAATGAAGGAAACAATAGCAAAGATCAATAAAACTAAAAGCTGGTTCTTTGAGAAGATAAACAAAATAGATAAACCACTAGCCAGACTCATCAAGAAAAAAAGGGAGAAGACTCAAATCAATAGAATTAGAAATGAAAAAGGAGAGGTAACAACTGACACTGCAGAAATAAAAGAGATCATGAGAGATTACTACAAGCAACTCTATGCCAATAAAATGGACAATCTGGAAGAAATGGACAAATTCTTAGAAATGCACAACCTGCCAAGACTGAATCAGGAAGAAATAGAAAATATGAACAGACCAATCACAAGCACTGAAATTGAAACTGTGATTAAAAATCTTCCAACAAAGAAAAGCCCAGGACCAGATGGCTTCACAGGCGAATTCTATCAAACATTTAGAGAAGAGCTAACACCTATCCTTCTCAAACTCTTCCAAAATATAGCAGAGGGAGGAACACTCCCAAACTCCTTCTACGAGGCCACCATCACCTTGATACCAAAACCAGACAAGGATGTCACAAAGAAAGAAAACTACAGGCCAATATCACTGATGAACATAGATGCAAAAATCCTCAACAAAATACTAGCAAATAGAATCCAAGAGCACATTAAAAGGATCATACACCATGATCAAGTGGGGTTTATTCCAGGAATGCAAGGATTCTTCAATATACGCAAATCTATCAATGTGATAAACCATATTAACAAACTGAAGGAGAAAAACCATATGATCATCTCAATAGATGCAGAGAAAGCTTTTGACAAAATTCAACACCCATTTATGATAAAAACCCTGCAGAAAGTAGGCATAGAGGGAACTTTCCTCAACATAATAAAGGCCATATATGACAAGCCCACAGCAAACATCATCCTCAATGGCGAAAAACTGAAAGCATTTCCACTAAGATCAGGAACAAGACAAGGTTGCCCACTCTCACCACTCTTATTCAACATAGTTTTGGAAGTTTTAGCCACAGCAATCAGAGAAGAAAAGGAAATAAAAGGAATCCAAATCGGAAAAGAAGAAGTAAAGCTGTCACTGTTTGCAGATGACATGATCCTATACATAGAGAACCCTAAAGATGCTACCAGAAAATTACTAGAGCTAATCAATGAATTTGGTAAAGTGGCAGGATACAAAATTAATGCACAGAAATCTCTGGCATTCCTATATACTAATGATGAAAAATCTGAAAGTGAAATCAAGAAAACACTCCCATTTACCATTGCAACAAAAAGAATAAAATATCTAGGAATAAACCTACCTAAGGAGACAAAAGATCTGTATGCAGAAAATTATAAGACACTAATGAAAGAAATTAAAGATGATACAAATAGATGGAGAGATATACCATGTTCTTGGATTGGAAGAATCAACATTGTGAAAATGACTCTACTACCGAAAGCAATCTATAGATTCAATGCAATCCCTATCAAACTACCACTGGCATTTTTCACAGAACTAGAACAAAAAATTTTGCAATTTGTATGGAAGCACAAAAGACCCCGAATAGCCAAAGCAATCTTGAGAACGAAAGAAGGAACTGGAGGAATCAGGCTCCCAGACTTCAGACTGTACTACAAAGCTACAGTTATCAAAACGGTATGGTACTGGCACAAAAACAGAAAGATAGATCAATGGAACAGGATAGAAAGCCCAGAGATAAACCCACGCACATATGGTCACCTTATCTTTGACAAAGGAGGCAGAAATGTACCGTGGAGAAAGGACAGCCTATTCAATAAGTGGTGCTGGGAAAACCGGACAGCTACATGTAAAAGTATGAAGTTAGATCACTCCCTAACACCATACACAAAAATAAGCTCAAAATGGATTAAAGACCTAAATGTAAGGCCAGAAACTATCAAACTCTTAGAGGAAAACATAGGCAGAACACTCTATGACATAAATCACAGCAAGATTCTTTCTGACCCACCTCCTAGAGTAATGGAAATAAAAACAAGAGTAAACAAATGGGACCTAATGAAACTTAAAAGCTTTTGCGCAGCAAAGGAAACCATAAACAAGACCAAAAGACAACCCTCAGAATGGGAGAAAATATTTGCAAATGAAGCAACTGACAAAGGATTGATCTCCAAAATTTATAAGCAGCTCATGCAGCTTAATAACAAAAAAACAAACAACCCAATCCAAAAATGGGCAGAAGACCTAAATAGACATTTCTCCAAAGAAGATATACAGAGTGCCAACAAACACATGAGAGAATGCTCAACATCACTAATCATGAGAGAAATGCAAATCAAAACTACAATGAGATATCATCTCACACCAGTCAGAATGGCTATCATCAAAAAATCTAGAAACAATAAATGCTGGAGAGGGTGTGGAGAAAAGGGAACCCTCTTACACTGTTGGTGGGAATGTAAATTGATACAGCCACTGTGGAGAACAGTATGGAGGTTCCTTAAAAAGCTACAAATAGAACTACCATATGACCCAGCAATCCCACTACTGGGCATATACCCTGAGAAAACCATAATTCAAAAAGAGTCATGTACCAAAATGTTCATTGCAGCTCTATTTACAATAGCCCAGAGATGGAAACAACCTAAGTGTCCATCATCGGATGAATGGATAAAGAACATGTGGCACATATATACAATGGAATATTACTCAGCCATAAAAAGAGACGAAATTGAGCTATTTGTAATGAGGTGGATAGACCTAGAGTCTGTCATACAGAGTGAAGTAAGTCAGAAAGAGAGAGACAAATACCGTATGCTAACACATATATATGGAATTTAAAAAAAAAAATGTCATGAAAAACCTAGGGGTGAAACAGGAATAAAGACACAGACTTACTAGAGAATGGACTTGAGGCTATGGGGAGGGGGAAGTGTAAACGGTTACAAAGCGATAAAGAGGCATGGACATATATACACTACCAAACGTAAGGTAGATAGCTAGTGGGAAGCAGCCGCATAGCACAGGGAGATCAGCTCGGTGCTTTGTGACCGCCTGGAGGGGTGGGATAGGGAGGGTGGGAGGGAGGGAGACGCAAGCGGGAAGAGATATGGGAATATATGTATATATATAACTGATTCATTTTGTTGTGAAGCTGAAACTAACATACCATTGTAAAGCAATTATACTCCAATAAAGATGTTAAAAAAAAAAAAAAAAAAAAAACAATAAACAAATCCTGGGACAAGGAAACTCTGTCTTCACTGACAGGAATGGGTGAGCCTACCTTTCCCTTCACAATCAACTGATTCACATCATCCTTATTTACGTATTACGTGGCCCATAATCATATAACATTCAAAATATTTACTGCCTTGGTAGTTTCTCTTCTAAACAAATATACTGGGTTTAGAGGCTCTGGCAGGCACTAAGTTAATTTCTCTGATACTGAACTGCATGAAGTTATCATTAAGAATAGATCTTAATACATGGGGCTTCCCTGGTGGCGCAGTGGTTAAGAATCCTCCTGCCAATGCAGGGGACACGGGTTTGAGCCCTGTTCCGGGAAGATCCCACATGCCGCAGAGCAACTAAGCCCGTGCGCCACAACTACTGAGCCTGTGCTCTAGAGTCCACACGCCACAACTACTGAAGCCCGAGCGCCTGGAGCCCATGCTCCGCAACAAGAGAAGCCACCGCAATAAGAAGTCCACACACCTCAAAGAACAGTAGCCCCCGCTCGCCTGTGCGCAGCAACAAAGACTCAACGCAGCCAAAAATAGATAAATAAAATAAATTAATAAGGAAAAAAAAAAGAACAGATCTTTTTTTGTGTGTGTGTGTGGTATGCGGGCCTCTCACTGTTGTGGCCTCTCCTGTTGCGGAGCACAGGCTCCGGACACACAGGCTCAGCGGCCATGGCTCACGGGCCTAGTCGCTCTGCGGCACGTGGGATCTTCCCGGACCAGGGTACGAACCCGTGTCCCCTGCATCGGCAGGCGGACACTCAACCACTGCGCCACCAGGGAAGCCCAGAATAGATCTTAATACAATGTAAAGGGCCTAACACTGTGCCTGGCACACAGCAGGCATGCAATGCATGGGAGCTACTACTAGCACAAATTTCAAAGACATTTGAAAGCAACAACAAACTGTAAAATGCATATTATAATTAGGAATATGTCTCTCATTTTGACATAAGATCCACATGAAATTTAACTACATATGTATATGCATTATATGCTCATACAGCATTTATAACTGATTCTATTAAACTGCACAACTGAGTGAAATGAAATGGCTGAATTAGGATAAATCTCACAAATATTTAAAAATAAACCAATACCGAATAACTATTTGCAAAATACTACTGGGTACAGAACTTCTTGATAGGCACAAGGTATTCAGTGTAAGTTTTACTATGCTAAGATTGTCAGAATTCTCTTTATACTCATGGGAAAATAAAAACAAAAATATAAATAGCCTAAGAATTAAAAAATGAGAAATACATAGCTCAAGACTTGAAATCATAGATCAAGACTTGAAAACAGGAAATGGAAATCAAGTGACAGATTTAGTATAATTTAGTAGATGTTCATCAACATAAAAGATGCTTACGGGGATGTCTCTAAGGTCAAGTTGAGATATACATCCTGTCTGTCAGAAACCCTGACACTAGTTAGACTCAAAGATTACTTACCTTTTGGGTAAGGTGATATCCTGCCCCCACAGGAAACTTGTTTCTTCCATATTACAAGTCTGGGCTACGAGAAAGGGGCAGCGATGGTATGTGGGGGCTGGGGAGATGGGTGAGCAGTGACTTGCAGGGAAGAGAAGTGGCTCTCATCTACATGGAGTTCCTAGCTACCAGAGCAGTGCTACAGGTCTGTGTGTGGAGACCTTTCCTAAAATATCATTGTACAGTGTGGGTAGCTTTCCTGTTTCACCAAGGGCCCAAGTGTAAGGGTGAAACGCACCTTCTTTGTTTCTATTAGTGTGACCCAGGGGTAGACGGATGGAAGGAAAGCAGGACAGATTTTCTGAGAACCTACAACGTGCCTTATATCAAACTAGGCATCGTTTAATCCTTAACATACCTTCTGAGTAGGTATTATTAGCTGCACCAATGCAGACAGAAAAAAACGGAGACTCAGAAGTTTAATCAACTTGTTCCAAGTCATCCAGCTGGAAAGAGGTAAACCTGGGATTCTAACTCAGGTCTCTTTGACTCTAAAACCTCTGCACCAGGGACTTCCCTGGTGGTCCAGTGGTTAAGACTCTGTGCTCCCAATGCAGGGGACCCAGGTTCGATCCTTGGTCAGGGAACTAGATCCTGCATGCGGCAACTAAAGATCCCGTACACGGCACCTAAAAGATCCCGCATGTCGCAATGAAGAACCCCCATGCCACAAATAAGACCCGGCGCAGTCAAATAAATGAATGAATGAATGAATGAATGAGTGAATAAAATAAAAAATAAAATAAAAAATAAAACCTCTGCACCACAGCGCCCTTCAAAATAGTTTCCCAGAAGAGGAAGTCAAGAGAAGAGAATTTTAAAGAGTGACAGGAGACCAATTAATTATCCAAAGGAACAAGCTGCTTCCATCAATAAGCTTGATGATTTAATAACTCATTTATATAACCACTAATTCCTAAATATATGATTGATGTTTCAGTACTACTCACAGAAATTTCTGATCTAGCTCCACCAGGACAGTAACATGACAGTTCCTTTAGAACTTGAACACACCTTTCCCTTACAATTTTACCTACATAATAATCATATTGATTCAAACAGTGAGGATAATTTTATCATCATTTTTAAAGTAAAATTTTTTACTCAAGTATAACATGCAAACACAAAAGTGTACAAATCATAAATGAAACAGCTCAATGAATTTTCATTCAGAGAACACCACTCACATCAGAAAATAGAACATTACTAGCACCTTAAAAGGCTCCCTTGTACGCCCTCAGAGTCCCTTACTTCCCTTCTCTCCTGACTTTCACTATCGTGGATTCGTTTTGCTTGTTTTTGAGCTGTATGTTAATATATTTTTTGTGTGTCTGGATTCTTTTCCTCATTGTTGTGATAACCATGAGTAGTCAGTGCATTTTCATCCCTGTATAGTATTCCAACATATGACTATGCCACAATTTACTTATCCATTCTATAGCTGATGAACATTTAGACTGTTTCTAGTCTGGAGCTCTTATGACTGGTGTTCCTATGAACACTCCTGTACCGATGGTCCCTGACTTAGGGTGGCTTGACTTACGATTTTTCAACTTTATCATGGTGTGAAAGTGATATGCATTCAGTAGAAATTGTACTTTGATTTTTGAATTTTGATCTCTTCCCGGGCTAGCAGTATAAAGTTACGATCCTCTCTCATGATGCTGGGCAGTGCCAGCTACAGCTCCCAGTCAGCCACGTGATCAAACAACCACTACACTTACAACTGTTCTGTTTTTCACTTTCAATATAAATTACTGGAGATATTCAATACTTAATTATAAGATAGACTTTCTGTTAGATGATTTTGCCCAACTGCAGGCTAATGTAAGTGTTCTGAGCATGTTTAAGGTAGACAAGGCTAAGTTACGATGTTTGGTAGGTTAGGTATGTCAAATGCATTTTCGAATATATTTTCTTTTTTAATTAATTAATGGCTGCATTGGGTCTTGCTGTTGCGCGTGGGCTTTCTCTAGTCACAGCGAGTGGGGGCTACTCTTCGTTGTGGTACATAGGCTTGTCCTTGCGGTGGCTTCTCTTGTTGTGGAGCACAGGCTCTAGGCGCACAAGCTTCAGTAGCTGTGGCACACGGGCTTCAGCAGTTGTGGCTTGTGGGCTCCAGAGAGCATGCTCAGTAGTTGTGGCGCACAGGCCCAGGTGCTCTGCAGCATGTGGGATCCTCCTGGACCAGGGCTCAAACCCGTGTCCCCTGCATTGGCAGGCGGACTCCTAACCACTGTGCCACCAGGGAAGTCCCCTTGACATATATTTTCAACTTACAAATAACCCCATCATAAGTCAAGGAAGATCTGTACATGCCTTTTGAAAATTTTCCTACTTTAAAAAACTGTCTTTTACCTCTTCAGAAAAGAGACATATGTTATAAATTTAAAATTTCTTAAAAAAAATCTGTACTGTATTAATTATGTCATCAAACATATCCTAATTACCACTCTTTTCAGCCAAAGGCTGACATGCACTTTGAGATTTGTGCTTTTAATCTTGGTAAAAGGTGACTTTTCAGTAATTCCAGGCTTATTCACCTCATCAACCTAGTAGAAGGAAGCATTATTGCAGAAGCAATGGATGAGTGGAGAGAAAGAGAATGAGGGCAGTACAAATGACATTTCTGTAATGTTCTACAAATAATACATAATCAGATTCACTGTACAATAAATACCACCAGGGGAAATGCATCCTGAAGCCTGCTGGCATTGTTTAACTTCTTAAGAGCCATCCAATCTCAGCTGTCTATCTTTCTCAGTGGAGACCTGCCTGCCACATAGAGGTAGGCAGTTATTGGAGTTTTTATTGGAGGTGCATGTGTGGGCAGCCAGGTAAGAAACTTTTTTTTTGGCGTAGCTTCTATTCAAACATGAACAATAAAGGTAAGTAAGGTGGCTCCCAGTAAAACCATAAAACCTTCAAGTTTGTGTCTGGCCCTGCCAGCCTCTCATTTCTCTCCCCACTCTTTGAATAGCATTCACTTCATTTTCCAGGCCTCAACACCGTCTCTCATACCTTCCACTAATCCAGTGAGAGAATGATATGCTCTTCTATCATTGGCAGAAATTCCCCCCTATCAACATGTTAACACTTCCAGGGATTAGAATCATCAGGGTTACTGTCGATAATTTTGGAATGAAAGGTTTCACCTCCTATTATGGACTTCAGGCCTCTTATTAGAGTGGAAGAGGTATCACACTCTGTCCCTGAGGCTGGGTTTCATGATTATAGGCTACCTGGGGCCCAGGGGTAATCAGAAAGATAGCTGAGCATCTGAGCTAGCCTGTTCCTTTCCCATCCTTAACAATTCCCTTCCCATCCCTCTGCTCCAAGACTCCCAGATGCTGGGGTATGAATCTGCTCTTTCTGTCCCCCTAACAGTACCCTATGCCAATGCCCTGATCTGGACTTTAATGTCTTCTATCCACTCCCCCCACCATCACTGTGAGCTATGCTAGTTGACTGTTCCCAGGGAGTCTTGCCTTTTTGTACAGAGCCCCTGCCGCTTAAAGCTCTAGCACTCAGGGCACCTGAAGAAAGAATGGGAAGCAAGTAGCAGCAGTGCGTGACAAGGGATATGGGGAAGGAATGGCAGGATGGGACAGAGTCACAAAGAGAATCTCAGCCCCCAGGCCTATTAGGTTGAGGCAAGTGAAACTCCAACAGGTAAGAGGATATCTTTTACAACGTGTGACAGATTAGGTTAAAGATAATAATACATGGAGGGAAAAAGTCTACATCTAAGCTGCTCATAACCAGCAATAAAGTGAAAAGAGATAAACTAACCTCTGACAGGTGAGTTTTGCATCAGGTGTGAGGCTAGACTTGATGAGCCTTAAGACTGATTCCTTCCCAAATTCCCCCTATGCAGTATTGATTAAGGGGGACTAGTATCTGCTCTACGAGGTGCTTTGGGACTAAAGGAGCACATGGCACATAGGTAAGCAAACTCAGGGATAAAAATCCCAAATGAAAGCCCTTAATACGTGGAGACAGTCAGGCAGCTAGACACATGAGGCCAGTGTTCAGGGCCAAAGTTGAAGGTGGGCTGATCCACACAGGCCCACCTGCCTTGCTCTCTATGCCATCTGGATAACAAGTGGTCCCTGTTTCTGACCCAAATCTCAGTGTTGGCTCCCCGCCTCCCCATTTTACAACTGGGGAATGTATAAGCCTCAGAGAGGCTACCCACTCAAGATTCCAGAGACAGGCGAGATACACTGTCACTTGACTCCTTGGAGACACATGCTAAAACTTCCCAGAAGTCCTCATGAAGTGACGTTATTACACATAGGTTTTCCTTCTTTCTGTAAAGGCATGTGCATGAAAACAAAACTTCAAGGTCACCATAAATACAACTGTTGAAAGCAATAAATAAGTAATTTAATGTTATAAGATAATATACACATACATATAAATATATATATATATTTAGCTTTTTCATTAAACTATCAGTTCTTTGGTTACCCTGAATTAGGTAGTTCAAGGAATCAAAAGTGTTGGATTGAACAAGTGATACCAAAAAATCCTTCAACAGGATCGAAAAGAAACATCCAAAAATAAATAAATAAAAGGGTGGCTGTTGTTTTAAAAATACCACAACACTTTATTTGTAAAATCTGTATTATATAAGTCAACAAAAATTTTCTATTTACCATGCTTTTAAGCAGAAGCTTGATATATACCTGGCAAAATGTGCTTTTAAACTTGGTAAAGCAATCACAAGGTGATTTTCAATAATTCCATTGCATGAATCAATTTATCTTTGGAAAGATTTTTTTTTTTTTGCGGTACGTGGGCCTCTCACTGTTGTGGTCTTTCCCGTTGCGGAGCACAGGCTCCGGACGCGCAGGCTCAGCGGCCATGGCTCACAGGCCCAGCCGCTCCGTGGCATGTGGGATCTTCCCGGACCGGGGCACGAACCCATGTCCTCTGCATCGGCAGGCGGACTCTCAACCACTGCGCCACCAGGGAAGCCCAAGATAACTATTTTAAATTAATGGCTACAGAGGCTGAACTCCCAACTCTCTGCAAACCCATTAAGTCTTCTTCTCTGTTCTTTGATCTCCTGTGATAGAATAAGACCAACATTTTTTATTTCAAGAAAATCACACTGGTGCTTTGATTTTTCAGTTAAAGTAAATGGCATGATTATTTTTGGCTGTTTACTAATGAGTTCCATGCGAACTCATTAACTTTCATGTAATTTACCTTGTAATACAACTAATTATTAAATTATCTATTTCTTGTCTCAAAAAGACCGCCCATAAATCAACATATTAAGTGTGTAAAAAAGGATTTATGTGGGTTATCTTACCCATATTCAAGTTTGCAGGCAGTGCCATATCTGTGAGGAACCACTTCCTGAATTCATCCAAATACCATAACAGATATTTATTTTATTGCCGGCACTGCTTCTGAATTGCTAACAAGCCCACATAAAAAGGCACCATCAATGAGCAGCAACTTAGTTAGCAGTGATATCATAAATTATAAACTATTCATTCACTCAACAAGTAGTGCCAGGCACTCTGCTAAGTGCTGGAAATATAATGGTGCCCAAAATGATTCCTGCTCTCATAAGGTAAGGGGAACAGGTATCAATCAAACAATCACATTATGGAGTGTAACTATGAAATGAGATAAACGTTAAAAAGGAAAAGAAGGGCTTCCCTGGTGGCGCAGTGGTTGAGAGTCCGCCTGCCGATGCAGGGGACACAAGGTTCGTGCCCCGGTCCAGGAGGATCCCACATGCCGCGGAGCGGCTGGTCCCGTGAGCCATGGCCGCTGAGCCTGCGCGTCCGGAGCCTGTGCTCCACAACGGGAAAGGCCACAACAGTGAGAGGCCCGTGTATCGCAAAAAAAAAAAAAAAAAAAAGAAAAGAACACAATGTAAAGAAAAAGAATCTGATCTAGACTGGCATTGGGCATCAGAGAGCGATTCCCTGAGGAAGCGATGCTTAAGCTGACATTTGCAGGACTAAGGTGTATGGGGGGCGGGGGGGCAGGGGGCAAATGAGGACTGCAGGCTGAGGGAACATCATCTGAAAGGGCCTGGGGTAAAGGTAAGCCACACTTTCAAGAAAACTGAAGGCAGGCCAGTGTGCTTCATGCACAGGGAGCTAGGGATACAGGGATAAGAAAATGACGTAAAGTCTTAGAAAGGTTTTAAAATAGGGAGCAGGCAAAGGACCTCTACCATTATATCCTGCTAGGGCTTTAACACTATAATGCCTGTAAGAGAATTCTGTAAACTGTAAAGCACCCCACACTTTTGTTAATAGTATTAGTTACACTACTTTGTTTTCTAAATAAACTTTTGGTCTGGATGCCAAGTGACTAGCTGAAAGCAGAAGAGCCAAAACTAGTACCCCAGTGTTCTAATGCAGTGTTTTGCCCCTACACCACACTGCCTAAAAATCTCATTGTTTGCATCACTTAACCAGTCCAATGTCTTTACCAGACAGCTAGTGCTTCATGACAACAATAACTCCAATTGTGAGCATTTACTATACGTCACTTTTCTAAGCTCCTTATTTACATTAAACTCATTTAATCCTCAATTCTAGAAGGAAGGTTCTATTTACTGTCCAGATGAGGACAATGAGCCTCAAAAAAGTTAAATAACTTACTCAGAATCACAGGGCTAGTAAATATTGGCACTGTTACCCACAACACTATTTAGCTTCTGCCTACAACATTTGTGTGGGTATGTGTATGTATGCAGATGTATTAGGGAAAGAGGGAGAGAACAGAACTCAGGTGTATAGAACTATATTCACATACTTGACACCCACCAATGTCTTAGTCAACTAGCGCCTGGGTAATAGCGGGGTTCAGGAAATATTTGAGGAATTGAGGATGAACACAAGGGAATGACAAAGGATTTGAATCTGGAAGTAAAGTGATTTTCTGAGGCTTTCCACCAAGTCATGTATTCAACAGGTATTCATTTCACGGCTATATTTTCCTCGACTCTTTCGTTGATTATTAAATTAGAGATTTATTCTCCATCACCTTTGTCATATTTCACATACCTCAGCGTGGAGGTAGAGGGGAATAATGTACGGGACAACGAACGAGCTCTCCAGCCTCACTCACACCAAACGCCTTCCCTCCTGGGGCTTTCTTTGCATTTGCTGTTTTCTCTCTCACGCTATTCCTTCCTTGGGTTCCTCCATTCAAACATCACGTCCTCACGGAGCCCTTCCCCGACCATTCAATCGCAGCTGCGTCAGGCTTTCAACACATCCAGTTTCACTTCACTTACTTCACAGGATTTACCACTCTCCGAAATCACCTCTTTAATTGTCTATTCACCCTACCCCCAATTATAAGAGGGCAGGGGCCTGGTCTAGCTGGTTCTCTGGATGTATCCCCAGTGCCCCAGACTAAGCAAATACGTATGTAATCAATGAATGATAAGAGAACACTCCAGATTCTCCTCTGTTCTCTCAAGCCCTCAATATCCTTAGGCTTTCCACTCCGGGTGGCTCCACACTCCATTTTCAACAACAACACCATTTTTCCATTACTCTGAGGTTCGGAAAGTAGCCTGGACTCCATTTTCTGAGTTGAGCCCCTCAAACGATCTGAGAAGGGAGGTCCGGCCTGGCAAGAACGCCCATCCTCCCATTTCACAGTCGATGAAATTGAGCCTCATACGGGCAGGAGCCCTAAGGTGTCCAGATTCCAAAAAGCCCTTCCCACGAGCCAGCGCCCTGGGTTCAGGATGCTTCAACACCTTTATTACTATTGTGCCACAGCACTCATTCTGGACGCGTTCCACGCGGAGGACACGCCCGGGCCCTAGCCGCGCGCCTCACGCTCACCCGGCCGCGCCCCCGCCCCGCCCCCGGCGCCCTGGCCCCACGTCGCGCCCCGGCCCCACGTCGCGCCCCGGCCCCACGTCGCGCCCCGGCTTCTGCTCCCACCCCGCCAGGGCTCCCGCGACGCGCGGGGACCGCCCCCTGCCGACAGATCCAGTCAGCAAAGCCTCGGGGGGCGGCGCCGCGGGGCCCCGGCCCTCCTATCTGGGCGCCAACTGGCCCACCCAGCTGTCGCTCACAAGCTCGCGCCCGCACCCGCCTTCCTCCCTTTCCTCCACCCTCCCCTTCAGGAAAAAACGGCGGTTGGGCCGCAGCGGCCGCCAACTGCGGGCGGGAAGCGGAGGGTAGAGGAGCCGGGGAGCGAGAGAAGGAGGGACTGCAGAAAGGAGGAGGCGATAGAGGAGGAGGAGGGGAGCGTGGCCCAGCAGGAGCCATCTCCGCCGAGAACAAAATGGCGGCGTTGGCGGAGGGCCAACTGTGAGGCGGGGCCGCGGCCATCCCCCTCCGCCCCCACCCTCGTGCCGGCCGGGCCGGACAGGGGTAGCCCGCTCGCTCCGCCGGCCGCGGGCGGGGAGGGGAGGGGAGCGGCCCGGCCCACTATGCAAAGCGGTTGGCGCCGGCGCCGCCGCCCCGTGGCAAAGGTAAAAGGGTCGGGTTCAGCCGCCGCCGCGGCGCCTCCATGTCCGCGCGCCAGGACCGCCCCCTCCGCCGCCGGCCCGAGCCCGCCCCGGCCTTTTTTCAATTTTACCTCAGGATTTGGCGCCAAAGCGACCTCGAAGCAGGTCCCGTGTCTGCGGCGGGCGGCCCCCGGCGCGGAGGGCAGGGCGCGGGGAGGCCGGCTTCCCGGCGTCGGCGGATGGCGGGAGCCCCGGGCCGCGGGCTCGCAGGTCAGCGGGCGAGAGACGAGACGCCCAGGTGGGAGTGGGGCGGCGAGGGCGGGCCCGAAGGCGCCGCCGGGGTCGCGGGGAAGGAGGGGTTTGTTATTGTTTTTGTCAGCGAAAGGTCAGAGTTCGTGACCCCGGTGCCGCCGCCGCCGCCGCCCGCGCGCTGGTAGGAGGAGGGCGAATGTTCTTCTTCCTCTTCCCAGAGCCAGCCTCGCTGCGGCCGCGGGGGGCGGGCGAGCACGCGATTGGCTGAGGCGCGCGCGCGCAACGGAACGCGGCGGTCGCGCTGCTCCGTCCGGCCCCTTGGCGGCCCGGCGGCGGCGGCGGCGGCGGGCGCAGGGCGCAGGGTTTCGCGCAGTCGCCGGGGTGTGTGCCCCGGCTGGGTCCGCACCGCTGCAGGGCCACCATGTAGGTTAAATGCCGAGGTCGTCGGGGTAAGGGGTTGGTTGGTCGTTTTCGAAGGCCAGGAACGCCGGGTACCGTTATTCAGGGGCCAGCCCGTCCCTCCCAGGGGCCCGCGAGCTCCTCGAGGCCGGGTAGGGGCTGTGTTCTCGCTGTGACGTCCTCCACCCCGGCCCCCGCCGAGCTGAAACCTCTGTGTTGATTGAGGAAGCAATGAGAGAGCGGAGAGCCTGTAGGTCGGAAGCGGGTGGTTTGTTGGGTGGGTATTGAACTGTTTGTGCCCTACTCGGTATAGATGGTCCGAGGAGGCACCAGTTTCTGAGAGTATCAGGTCAAGTGCATAAAGAGTATCGCGATTTGAAACGAGTAAACCATGCTTAAATGTGTATTAAAAAACTCTTTGCAGGATTGCTTAAATTATATAAATACAATTGCTTCTCTTGAGCCTATGAATCTTGGGTTGTAGGTTTTCATTAGCTACTTCTCTCTTTTAAGTGGTTTTGACTTGCTTTGGAAGGTGTGGACCACTGTTTTATCAGGGATGCCCTGAAGTGCTTAGGCCAGACTCCTTGATCACCATGCTTTCTCTGTAGGCCGAAGATCCTCTGCTAATTGATTTTTTTCCTGCACTTTTCATCTTTATTATGATTACTGACTCCAAGGTGGATGGTTTAAGCTTTTTTCTTAAACAGTGGCCATTTGGGCTTTTATCAGTGTGACCCCAGATTTGAGTATTTTGTCCATAATCTTGTAAAATTTTTATTTGATAGGAAATGCTTTAAACATTTTCCTTCCTTGTTTTCACCTTGCAAGGAAGTAAGTGGAGAAAAGAGTTAAATTTATAATGTCGTGGTGAACCACAGATCCTGAAGCTGGAAGGGGTCTCAGAGATGATATGGTTGAATCCTCTTCTGGCAGAAAGATTTTACAGGAGAGGCAGATGAGACCAGAGAGGTCAAATGATATGCCTAAGGGAACACAGTGCTTTGATGGTAAATCCTTGTAAACATGGACTGCTTTGTAATTGTGTACTTTTTTTCCCAAAAATTGTTTTTAATGTTATATAATACTTACAGATATAGTTTTAAAATACACACTTAAATGAGTTTTAAGGGTTTTTTTGGCAAATTATAATTGTTCTAGATTTTTAAATGAATACTAAAAATAGTTAATGTTTCTATGATGGCTTATAGTTTTCTTAATTTTCTCCATTTAATACTCAGCAATTCTGGAGCAAGGCACTGTTATTTCATTTTACTAAGGCGCAGGAACTGACACCCAGATAAGTTAAGCAACCTTCCCAGTGCTACAGGTGCAGAAAGTGAAGCCAGGGCTCTAATCTAGTCCTTTTCACCTTAAGGTTTATGTTGTAAACCATGCTGCATCAGTTTGCTTTGTTTGTAGTAGTATTCAGTAAAATTTCCAGTTAAAACAGGGATCCTCAACCCCTGGGCCATGGACCAGTAGCAGTCCATGGCCTGTTAGGAACCGGGCGCACAGCAGGAGGTGAGTGGTGGGTGAGCAAGCGAAGCTTCATCTGCCGCTCTCCACCGCTCCCCACCGCTCTCCGTCGCTCACGTTACCGCCTGAACCACCCCGCACCCCTCCTTCTGTGGAAAAATTGTCTTCCATGAAACCGGTCCCTGGTGCCAAAAAGGTTGGGGACCACTGGGTTAAAAGGTTAGTTGTTCAATATTAAAAGTAATAGCAAAGTTCACAATCTTGATGGGCTTGAGCTCTTTTCGTCCCCTGAAGGACAGAAGCACATGTACATACACACACAGATTGCAAACAGTATCAGCAGGTAAAAGGCTTCTGCAAGCTGAGGGCACCACTGCCATAGTGCTATTTTTTGTTCCATTGTGTTTTTGGTAGAAGCTTTTAGTGAGAACTCTTAAATGGCTTTGTAACACTTGATGGACTTTATAATCACAAAAATATTATACATTTTGTGTTATACTAGCTATACTTTTTGACTGTTAATATGATGTATCCACATTTGCATTAACAGTGCTTTTAACGTTTTATCAGCCTTTAAAATAAAGTGTTCTTAATTGCAGAGTGTACTTCAGAACTGCCAGGCCCCCCGTTGGGTCTGAAACTGTAAGCTTTGGGTGGGGCCTGGCATCAGCACTTGTACTGAGCATCACAGATCATTCTGATGCACACTACAGGCCCAAATCACTGATCTAATTCCAAAAATGTGTGGCAGAAAAAAGAGACAAAACTTTTTGTTTAACCTTTTAAAAGAATCTTTTTTAACTCCTTAACTATGCCTGAAGATTACTCATTGACAGGGCCAGTGGCTCAGTGGGAATGATATATCCAGCAGTACCCAGCCCTTGTGTGTGCATCGCCTCAGCACCTACCCATCCTGAGCCCTGTATCGAAATGTGCCTTGTCCTGCTCTGTCTCAGCCCTTAACACAGTACCTAGTACAGAAGTACAGAATGGGCATGAAGTGGGCATTTCCTTTTTTTTTTTTTCGGCCGCACTGTGCAACATGTGGGATCTTAGTTCCCCAACCAGGGATCAAACCCGCACCCCCTGTGTTGGAAGGTGGAGTCTTAACCACTGGACCACCAGGGAAGTCCTGCAGTGGGCATTTATTGAATGAATGCTTTTCACAGCAACAGTGTATGGTAAACAGTGTTCATATCATCATCCCATTTTTACAGATGAACTCTGTAAAGGTTTTGGTGACTTCCTGGAGCTGAGATATGAGCCTGGGGCTTCTAGCTCCCTACACAGTACTTGTGAATGAGATCGAGGTGTTCCCTCCTCTGGTCCTCGGGCAGGTCTTTTTTCCCACAACACTTAAGCAGTCTGTTCTGCAGTCATTAACTGAGAGCAGGAACTAGATCATGCGGTTTCATTTTGTACCTAACAGAGTAAATGTTTTTTGCCATCCAAGCTTATTTTGAATTTGCATTTAAATGATAAATGTTGAGTCAATGAAAACCAAGTTTTGACTAAATAGTTGTAGATGTGCTAAATTTTTAAAATTACTATTATCTAGTAGAGATTTTTTTTTTTTACCTGTAAGGGTATGGCTTTTGTGATAGCATAAGTAATGTTTTTTTTATTTTCATAGACTAGGAAGACAATAATTACCTTTGTAAGTACTTAACATACATCTATATGTCAATTTTTCTATAATAGCTTATGCTTTATTACTATATACAGTAATCAGTTTCTGAAACTTGTTTCTCATTTGTATAATTGACATGTTTATAAAATAAACTTTTAAACCTCACGTAATTGTTGCTAGCCTTTTTTTTTTATGAATTTGGTATCTGAAGAGACATAATCATTGAATACCAGATTGCACATTCCTTACACTTACACATTATCCTGTTTAATCTTCATAATAACCCTGTGCAGTAGATAGTGTTATCTTTTTTCTTTTTTTTACAACTGAAGAGGCAGAGGCCTTTAACAGAGTAAGAATAACTTCTCCAAAGTCACGTGGCTAGCAGGTGGTGGAACGTTTATTAATAGTTATTTCTGCTTATTTCTTCTCTTTTGTCCTTGAGGACTTCGAAAGGAAGAAAACCCTCTTCTGCCCATCTCTGTGATTCTGTCACAGTCAAGCTCTGTCACAGTAGAAGGTTACTTGCGGAGGTCTCAACCTCTGTATCAATGGCCCTTGTTCTTCCCAGGAAGAGAAAGACCGACCCTGCGGTGGATGGATGGTTCTGGAACACAGGAACACTGCCAAGTGAGTCCTGAGCCCCTCCAGAATGGCTTTTATTGAGAGTTATGACCGTTTGGTTTCTGACCTGGGGCTTCCCATGCCTTAGTAAGTTGTACTTGGCTCAGGTATCTTGGAAACATGATAGAAAATCAGATTATCAGAAAAATGCACCTGCCCTTAGTCCCATTTTAGAATATGCTCAGGAGAATGTCTTGTTTTTAAATGTCGTCTAATTGGGACTCTCAGTGTTTAGGCTGTGGCCTCTCCCGTTGCGGGTGCTCCGGACGTGCAGGCTCAGCGGCCATGGCTCACGGGCCCAGACGCTCTGCGGCATGTGGGATCTTCCCGGACCGGGGCACGAATCCGTGCCCCCTGCATCGGCAGGCGGACTCTCAACCACTGCACCACCAGGGAAGCCCAGGCCTGGAGTTCTTTACTAACCCAGCACCACCTCAAGAGCTAACCCACGTGGGACTACCAGCCTTTCACTGATGAAGTCTATAAGTTAAATAGTAGCATTCCTTGAGTTTCTTAAAGAAATTATTTCCACCCCACAGCCTGTTCACTGCAGGCCAGGGAATGCACCTCAAAGCAGAAGTTCTTTGGAAAAGCCTCTCCCTTAAGTGCTTTGCTTTGGATCCTGCCCTTTCCCTTGGGGAGAGATGGGATGCTGCCTGAGGCTTCTGGCTTTCAGGAGCCTCTGGTTACACTGTTAAGACTGAGGGTCTAAACAACAAATCCCCTTGGTTTTACCCTCAAGTTTGGCCCCTCCTCTACTGGTCCCTAGTTTAGGTCTTATCTTCATCTCTATGCCCCTGTGTAGTTCCGCTGTGTAGTTTCCTAGCCTTCCTAACCAGTCTAACTAGCTGCCTTCCTCATTCATTCATCCTTGCTCCCTTTGTGCTGCTGCTGAAACAGAGCCTCTCCTAGCCCTCTTCTATTTATGAAGGTCTTTAATAGTTCTGCATTGCTTAGGGCTGAAGTAAAACCTCAGATGCCTCAGGTGGGGCCTTGGGGGAGGGTGTAGGAGTCTGGCAGACAATCTAAGGGAGGTTAATAAACTGATACAAACACAATTAGTATGTTAAATGGTGGTAGTGACACCTGGAGAGCTCAGTACCCACTTAAAGGGGTAGAGCCCCTCATCAGCTCCTGGAATGTGGTCCAGAGATGACGCATCTCAGATTTCTCAAGAGAAACCAGAAATCCAGATTTGTAAACATAAAAATTTCTTAACTTTAAAATGTTAGCAATTTGCAAATGGTTTTTAAACTGTGCAGGCCAAGCAGCGTCTCTTAAGCATGGTTCTGGGCCTCAGAACCAGTTTAGGACCTTGGACTAATCATAAAATACAGACTCCTCAGTCAGGGCAAATGAAAGTCCTTCATAATGGGTCTTTTCAGCCACCTTCAGATTAGAGCGTCATTCAGGGGTAGTCTCCCAACAAAAAAACTGTTGAACTCAAGAATTTTGATTCCTTCTATTGAGCACACATTTTCATCTCAAGGAACGGGAACTTCGCAGGCAGGAAACAGGAGCCCCCCGTTTAGAAGTTGAATCCAGGGACTTCCCTGGTGGCACAGTGGTTAAGAATTCGCCTGCCAGTGCAGGAGACACCGGTTCGATCCCTGGTCCAGGAAGATCCCACATGCCGCGGAGCAGCTAAGCCTGTGCGCTACAACTACTGAGCCTGCGCTCTAGAGACCACAAGCCACAACTACTGAAGCCCACGCGCCTAGAGCCAGTGTACCTCAACGAAGAGTAGCCCCCACTCACTGCCAACTAGAGAAAGCCCGAGCGCAGCAACAAAGACCCAGTGCAGCCAAGAATAAAATAAATAAAATTTAAAAAAAAAAAAAGTTGAATCCAAAGTGTGTTTCCTGTCTCCTTCCAGGGCAGTCACTTGTCTGTAGGGTGGAGTCAGGGGATGAGGGTCTCATGACTCCTTACAGAGACTCCACTGGTGCTCCTGTTGAGTCCCACCATGGCCTTGAGTCCCACCATGGCCTTCCCAGATACGGTGCCTCCGGCTTCCAAGCCTCTCCGGAGGCAGGGGCTGATATGTCTCACTGGCATCTCTCCCAGGGGTCACTATGGTATTAGCTTTCTCCTCTGCCAAGTTAGCTGCCACTGTCCACGCATGTTATATCTTCCAAAAATGAGCTGGCCATTTCCATACCCTATGCCTCTTGGATTTTCTTTGTCCTTTAGGTTATATCTCTTTATTCATTTACTGTCCTTTTAGTAGGTTTTGGGAGGAGCCAAGAAATGCATGTTTCGCGATTATCTAGGTGTTTCTTGAGACTCAGGTTTCAACGTGAAATTTGACTTGTTCACAGACGTTTCAGAAATGACTTAGGTAAATCAGCATTTCTCTGTATTAGGAAAGTCATTGTTTATGAGCGTATCAGAGTTTCAATCAGCAAAGTCTGTCTTTTCACCACAGGATGTAAAGTCAGTTTCCAGAATAACTGAAAGAATCTGGGTAGCTTTTCCATGAATTTTATATGTTTTCCTCTTTGTAATATTTTGAAGCATTCAAAAAATAAAACTGGAAGTGTCATTACATTTGAATATGTGTCTTTAGTTCTTCTGCTTTGGCTCATTATGTGTCTGACTGCAACTTTGTGCTCTTTATTTTTTTTTCCTTACCTGATACTCTTAGGCTAGTGGTTTAAAAATTTTTTGACCGTGATCTATAAGTATAAATACATTTTTATCAACAAGCAGCATATCACATATAGTATATACATAAACGTATGACTGAAACAAAAATGTCATAAAATGGTCCTTAAGGATGATGGAATATTCTGCTGCCTTTCACTCCGCTCTTTGGTGTGTGGGGCAGGGGTCGGGTCCTGGTTGTGACCCATTACATTGATTCCATAACTCACTTGGAACTTGGGGGATACTGTCCAGTTTGAAAAACAAGAATAAAAGAAACTCATTTATGGTGCTTTCTTCCTTTTTTCTTTTTCTTCCTTTTCTCTTTTGTCTTGTGCTTTCTTAATACAGATTTTCTCTTGTCCAAGCCTCTCTTTTGCTCTCTACACTGGCTCTAGTTTAACGGCACCCTTGAAGGATGATCAAAGTAGAGAAGAGGCCCGCCGTCATTCTGCTCTGTCAACACAGAATGCCCTTCCCTGTAAGACATCGTCAATTATCTGTGCACCGAAAAGACCCAGACCATGTAGAGAACTCGTCTGCAAAATCACTCCAAGATCACCAGGACATTGTGAGGGTGGCCACGGGGCCTTAAGCTTCTCCAGAGAGAGATCTGGTGGAAGGGGATGTTGTGATGCTGGGCACTGCCTCTGTAGTCCGGCGTCTGGCTCGGTTAGGCTGGTTTCCCCTCAGATGTTCACTACCTTAGTAGTGTATTCCTCCTGATAACGTTTGGCACAGTGTGGAATTCTAAAAGGTGCCTTGCAGTCCTGTCTGACGATAACTAGTGACAGCCCTTGTGCCTAAAACATCATTTCAGACACTCTCGGGTCTCATTTTCTTCAGCTCAGGATCTGACTATACACTGCAGATAGACCCTGTACACTGGTACCACAGACTCCAAGCCTGGCCACAAGCTGAGGTCCCTGCCCACGGACTAAGTTAAGTTTTTACTCTGAAAACCTTCCCAGACCCTCCCAACCCTGGATCCCCAACTTGCCTGTCCACAGTTTCCTGAGGGCAGTTGTAGACCTAGAGAGGGGCACCCCAGAGGAGAGGGGTGGGCCGCGGGAAGAGCCTGAAGCCACCCACACATGCATAGTGGGGCAGCCGTCTCAGACCACAGAACCTATGCAGCTGTCCCCAGGGCCAGCTCTCCCTCTGCTGTTCCCCGCTGCACCCCAAGGGGGCAGCCTTGGTAAAGTGGCCCAGGTTCTGGCTGCAGCAAGTTGTACATTTGTGGTCTGTCACCCCGACACACTGCTCTGGCTTCACATGACCAACACGCCCCGGGCTGTGCATTGCTTGCACTGGCTTGATTTCACTTCTGGAAATAGCCCCCTTCCCTTAGGGGTGCAACCCCCCAGGACACAGAAGTGTTCTGTGAACACGTGCTCTCTTCCCCTTGGAACTGGTGTGGCAAGGATATGATGGCTTCCTTCCCAAAATAAGACTTCTTGTCCATTCTCATAGGACACGTGTTAACTATAACCTTCGGGCTTGTCTTTTCACCACAGGACGTAAATTCATAAAGGGTTTGAGAATAGCAAGTAATTGATCAATTTTTAGGTTATTATTTATAAATCCATCATAGGAATTCTAAGCTATTCCATTATGTGAGAGAAATGGGCTGAATCCCCAAGGTTACTTACCTTAAAAATCCCTCATATTTGAGTATGCATTCTAACATGTCAATTATTGAATAACCCTAGAAATGTGAAATGTTAAATTATTTTTAAAGCATGTGTACTTTGGGTTTTAAATATCCAGATCCCCATTTTAAGTTGAGGTAAATCTTGTGCATATGATTGCAGAAAAAACAGAACTGTATTCATTGTTGCAATTAGTATATCGAAAACACTGGATTATGTACATGGATGGTACCTTACGTGACAACATCTAAGGATTCTGCTTGGAGAAAAAAATGCACAATTTTTCTCTGACTCAACATTGTGTTTGTTATACTGTTGGAAAAAAGGTCCTACTGATTGGTCCTGGGCAGTTAGAGATTTCTGTTGATTTTAGGAGGGACTTCATGTTGCAAGTGTCAGAAAATTGCTGAGTATCAGCTCACACACATTCGAGGGAGGCACCACAGGGGAGCAGTTACAAGCATGGGTTTGCCAACTGTGAGTGTGTGACCCCGGGCAAGCGACCTAACATTTCTATTCCCCAGTTTCCTCATCTGCAAAATGGGGATAATAATAGAAAAACAACTCACCTCAACAGGTCCTTGGGAGAATTAAATGGAGGAGCGGGGTTAAGGTGCTTAGAGCCCTTCGTGCCGAGATGTTTGCTATCATTTGTTGTTAATCACACAAAGGTCTTCTACGAGCCCATGAGAGATCAGTGCTGTTTGGCTGCTGATTTAATAATTGTGTTTATTAGGGGCTTAAAATACCAATAACATCAAACCAGCCTCCCCAATGCCACTTACAGTAATATTCAGCAAATATATAATAGATGCCCCAATGATGGCTGTGTAAGTTACTCTATCACAGAACATCCCCCAAATCCATGGCAAGGCACAGCCCGTGCACTACACTAATCCAAACCATAGTCTTCTTTCCAGAAGATGTGGTCCAGAGAGTGGCCACTGTGGGTGAATCCCCCCAGCCGCCTCCACCAGCTCCCTCTCCCCCAGCTGACTGGTCTCTGCCAGTCATAGTGGTGCCCTTGGCAGTGACAGCTCAGTAAGTGTGGTCCTGGAGCCGTGTGGAGGGTCTTCTGGGTGCTTCTAAGAAGAAGCTACAGGGAGCTGGGCCCCCTCCTTGGGGGCTGTGAATAGGCCAGCGGTAGCTCGCATCACTGGGGGCGGTCACCGGTCAGCCTCTTGGGAACCAGCCCTGGAATCAAGCTGACAATGGACGACAGGTCAGTAACCCAAAGAGCTTGGAGCTTGGGGGATACTCTCTAGCCCTGAACCTGCCCTGCTTTCCCACTTCTTGTTGAGCTGATTTCCTAACTGTCTAAACCAGCGTGAGGTTGGTTTCCCTTTACTTGCTATTGGAAACAGACGACTTAGTGTGGATACATTTGTCCTCTTGACTGACACTTAATACGTGGAAGCACAGAAGTTTCCCTGCTCACAGCAGCCGCGTATCACAGGCTGAATCCGTGAAGGGAAGAATATTCCAGCATGTGGTTGACTTTGCCCCACAGCAGAAAGAAACTCGGGGGCTTCCCTGGTGGCGCAGTGGTTAAGAATCCGCCTGCCAATGCAGGGGACACGGATTCGAGCCCTGGTCTGGGAAGATCCCACATGCCACGGAACATCTAAGCCTGTGCACCACAGCTACCGAGCCTGCACTCTAGAGCCTCCGAGCCACAACTACTGAGCCCTCATGCCACAACTACTGACCCGCGCGCCTAGAGCCCGTGCTCTGCAACAAGAGAAGCCACCCAATGAGAAGCCCACGCACCGCAACGAAGAGTAGCCCCCGTTCACCACAACTAGAGAAAAGCCCGCGCACAACAGCAAAGACCCAATGCAGCCAAAAATAAAAATAATTTTTTTAAAAAAGGAAAAAAAAAGAAAGAAACTCGGGTTCCATCAGCTCCTACCACTCCCACCCCAGGTGGCCTCAGTCCCCACGTAGAGCCTCAGTGTTCAGTGATGCCATTTATACTGTCAATCAAACGAGAGGCTGAACTAGATCGGAAAAGGACTCTGACCTGGTTCTGGGGCTACAGCAGGGCCGTCAGGGTCGGTGCACACCAGCACACCACCTGGGCATCAGCCCCTCACGCCTCACCTGCCCAGGCTGCTTCCAAAAGAGAACGAGTGGTCAGGGAATCTATCAGCCTCAGCAGAACAACTCAGAGTATATTTCTGACATGTATTAATAGAAGACTTATTAGGACCCAGGAGCTCAATCAGTGTCCCGGGTCACTACCATGTTCCAGTGTGCTCTGCGTTAGTGACAACGAACAGAGTTCTTCCTGCTTATGAGTCCAGACTGGAGAGACACATCCAGTCTCAGGAAAGCTGTGAAACCACCAGAGTGTAAAGTAAGTGCTACCTGCTTTCCAGTGTCACAGCCTTCGGTCCACTTCTACAAACGCCAGGTGTGCGCTGTGTCCCCTGATCTCTTTGGGAAGCTGGAAGGGTCTCCGGGTGACAGGTGAAGGCACCGGGGCTCAGGGCTCCTGGAGTGTGTTCTGGTTTCTAAGCCACAGCACAGCTTCCTCTCTAGAAACACAGCCTCTGCTGGGGATGTGCCCAGGGGCTTCCCTGTGCCTGGGGAGAGCAGGTATCGTGGGGCCTTGGGCAACTACTCCTCCAGCCTCTGGGCCCGAGTTACTCTGGGCTCACCCAGTGGACAGACGGTGACATGAACATGTAAGATGAGCTGGCCAGAGAGAAGGGCAGGGGAGGGACAATGAACCAAATCAACCAGTAGAAATCGGATGAAATGAGTCCACGCAGAACCATGGGGAGGCCAGGTGAAAACAAGGCCCAGGTAACCAGGCAGATCCTCACCCAGTCACACGCGAGCTGTGCAGGACCTCTGTGGCTACTTCTTTGACAAAACCCAACCAGTATGTTTTAGCTACAACCCAGGTGTTTTTCTCAGGGTTAACTATTCACTGAGAATAAAAGCCCTATCACATCTTCTTTACGGAGTATCAGAAGCAGGATGTTATACAGTAAAAGAGGCCTTCCAGATGACTTCCAGACATAATTCTACCCGGAGCTCAGAAACTGACAATGGGCAGTGGCACGGGCAGGTTGGAGAAGCGCCCACTTCCTTGTGCTGAAGTCTTGTTGTGCTTTCTAAAGGCTCAAAGGGTCTAGAAGGCCCATTTCAATATGTCTGATGATGAAAATGAAAGTCCTCAAAAATTAATAAGAAGGCCTCTCTAATCACTTACTTTGAATCATTAATTAAATGTTTGACCAAACATTTTAAAAGAACTGCAAACTAGAAAAAAAAATTCCCCTAAAAATATTTAATGTAAATAACTCCTGGAGATGGTGCTTTTTACAAAATGTTTGTCAGCAAATGCCTTTTTCAGGGGACAGGGCAGCAGGAAGATGGGGACAGGACATCAGAAAGTGTGATGATGGTTTTTTATTTCGATGAGAGTAACAAGGAGTCCCCCCACCACTCTGCTTTATGTAAAAACACGTCCAGCATCATGAGCAGCAGTCATCAGCGGGGAGGTGACTGAGCCCCAGGCGCCCAGAGAGGATCTTCAAGCCACTATTTCTGTGCTCCCTCACTGTGTCCAGAGCCACTGGCCAAGACCACGAATTCACCTTCTGATTGCATCTTGTTTTCTCTCCTTTTGTCTCTTTCAAGGCTTCAGGAATACAGCAGAAGGATCACCGTGTCGAAAACAAGAAGAGTTCTCACAAGCGTAACGACGTCAGCTTGTGCGGGGTAAACTCAGGAAGGCACACAATAAATTAAAGCAGACCTCTGTCTCTTCGGAGGGTCTGCAGTGACCTCTGGGGGCGGGGGCCGGATCTGCCAGCAGTGGAGTTTCCCGCACTACTCTGGCGTTGGGACTGCTGTGGGGAGGAAGGAATATCTCCTTTCGGAAGCCCTGTCGGTCTGCAGGTCGAGTGGGCGGGCGGGCACTTGGAGGAGAGAGTCCTCCCCTTGTGCTCCAGTGCCACGTGGCCCTGCACCCTCCGTGGTAAGGGAGACCCTCCTGGTGTCGCCTCCTTGCGCCACAGCCAGTACTGGTGGCAGATTAGTCCACAGGACTCCATCTACCATTTACTTAAGTAAATCCCTTGGAAAAAATAAAACTGGAGGTTGTTGCTCAGTAAAACAATAAAGTGCTTTTGATGAGAGTAGCTGTTATTTGCTGGTTGTTTCTCATTTCACCTGAGGCACTGACATCAACAACGTGAAAGGTCATCATGTTTACCAGGAGTAAAAATTGTAAAAGCTTGTTTCTACTAAAAAGCTTGCATTTCTAAAATGTACTTCTCTATTGGTTTCCACGTCTTCATGTTACTAAATTTTAACTCACTACTGGAAAAGGAAATAGTTTATGCCTGGGGCGGGGGTGGAAAACACGAAGACAGAAAAGGTCCATAAATATCCCTTAAGGGTTCCACTTGTGAAGGTGTGAGAGAGGGGTTACAGCAAACAAGGTCAGCCCCCATGCTGAATCGAGATGTGTGTCCAGATGAGTGGAGACACAGATTGGCTTCTGGAAGGGTCCACGCATCAACCTAAGAGTGTACTCTGAGTCCACGTGCTTGATAACTGCTATAACACACTCGCATCTTCCATGGCTTCGATCCACCTGCAACACAGAAGAGAGGGGACACTTGGTGTTGAGGCTCTGCCTGGAACCCTGGTCACGGAACCCATGAATGATGAGACTACGTTATTATTAGCCTGAAGTCAGCAACCGTGTCCTACTATATTTGTTTCCCTAGCATTTAGCAAAACGCCTAGAGTACAGTGCAAAGGTTGCTGAATCAATGCACACCTGTGTGAATGAGTCATAATACAGGCAGACCTCATTTTATTGTGCTTTGCTTTACTGTGCTCAGAGATACTGCATTTTCTATAAGTGAAGGTTTGTGGAAACCCTATGTCCAGCAAGTCTAGCAGCACCATTTTTCCAACAGTATTTGCTCAGTCTGTGTCTCTGTATCATATTTTGGCAGTTCTCACAATATTCCAAACTTTTCCATTGTTACTGTATTTGTTATGGTGACCTGTGACCAGTGATCTTTGATGTCACTATTAGAAAAACATCATGACTTGTTAAAGGCTCGGATGATGGTTAGCATATTTTAGCAGTAAAGTTTTTTCAAATCAAGGTATGTACATTTTTTTTAGATGTAATGCTATTGCAGAGGTAGCAGACTACAGTATAAACGTAACTTTTTACGCACTGGCCAACCAAAAAGTTTGTGACTCGCTTTGCTTCAACATTCGCTTCACTGTGGTGGTCTGGAACCGAACCCGCAATATGTCTGAGGTCTGCCTGTGAATTTAAATCTGCTGTTCTGCTGTGGCCCGAGGGGACTTGAAAGGACAGGATGGATGGAGAAGAACAGAAGCCAAAGCCCAGGGCGACAGCTCGTTCCCTTCTGAGAGACAGACTAGTTATTTTGGTACCTCTGAGCCGAATTGGTATCCTCTGCTTTGAAGCTATAAAATACGGTTTTCTTGTGGTAAAGGTGAAAAATAGGTCCTACTTCGCTGCTGCCCTCCTCCTTTTCTGGCGCAATGGTGAAACCTAGGAGGGGCATGCTCTCCAAGGCCACTGTGTCCTGCAGGGAGGCAAAGGGAAAAGTGATGTTAAACACGGCAAGATACCCAGTCAGCAGCTTAACAGTCACTGATGCTTCCAATGTAACATGCACGACGAGCCCCTCTGTGTGGGGCATCTCTGGCAACGGTGCAATTATCACACACATACTCTTCACTCCCACTTCCCCGCCAGCACCAGTCACGAGGAAGAAAAGAAACTTAACATTTTGTGACAGCATTTAGGGTCCAGGCACATTCACTTTCATATTATCTTGTTTAATCTTTGTACCAATCATAGAAGGTGTCACCCCCATTCTAAGAAGAAACTGAGGCTCAAGGAAGGTAAATAACTCCCCAAGATCACCCAGCGAGTAAGGGGCAGAGCCAGTGTTTGGACTCGAGACCACTTTCTAAAACCCCACATTCTTTCCACTGACTCGATTTATCAGTGACTCAGATTTCTAGTGTTACCCTCGTTAACGTATTCTGTACTCATTCCCCCAGGTCCTCTTTCACAGCGCTTCAATATGGAGCACTCAGGGTGTCCGTGCTATAGAGCTGCTTACAATTCAGTGAGATGCACCCAGAGAACACAGATGAATCTTAAAATCACAGTGCTTAGTGGAAAAAGAAAGAGCTTTTTATATATAAAGATATTTTTATACACACATATTTATGTAAAAATACATGTTCATAAAGAATACAACTTTATAAAATCACATATAAACAAAGATATATAATTAGTTAAGCACATTAGAATGATTGTGGGAGGAGGGGGGGAGTAGAGTTTGTGTCTAAAAGGGAATCAATTTTCAAAGACTGCTAGATCAGTGCTCCTTTGGCAGCACATATACTAAAATTGAAACGATACAGAGATTAGCATGGCCCCCGAGCCAGGATGACATGCAAATTTGTGAAGCGTTCCATATTTTTATTATACAGCAGAAACTAACACACCATTGTAAAGCAATTATACTCCAATAAAGATGTTTAAGAAAAAAAAGACTGCTAGATCAGAAAAAACTTTTGACAAAATTCAACATCCATTCATGATAAAAACTCATAGCAAACTAGGAATAGAAGGGAACTTCCTTAATCTGACCAAGGGCATCTATAAAATACCTACCAGTAACATCATACTTAAGAGCGAAATAGTGAATCCTTTTCTCTTAAGATTGAGACAAAGCAAGAGGATGCTCACCCTTACCAATTAAATTCAAAATTGTACTGAAACCTCTAAAAAGAACAAAGTTGGAGGACTTACATGACCTGACTTAAGGCTTACTATATAAAGTTATAGTAATAAGACAGACAGTATGGTATTGGCATAAGGTTTGGTAAATATATCAGTAAAACAGAATAGGGAGCCCAGAAATAGACCCACACTTCGTCATTTAATATTTAATAAAGACACCAAAATAATCCAATAAGAAAAGGAAAGTCTTTTCAACAAATGGTGCTGGAACAACTGGATATCCACAGGGGAAAAATTGAGCCTTGGCCCCTATCTCACACCATACACAAAAATTAATTTGAGATAGACCTAAATGTAAAAGCTAAAACATTAAAGTTTTCAAAAGAAAATATGGGGAAAACAACTTTGTGACTTACAGTAGTCGGAAGTTTCTTAGGACATGAAAGCAACAGCCAAAAAGGAAAACATTAATTGACCTCATTAAAGTTATAAACTTCTGTTCACCAAAAGATTGATTCATTCATTTAAAAAAATGAACAGACAAGCCACAGACTGGGAAAGAATATTCACAAAACATCTATCTGATAAAAGACTGGTAGCCAAGGTACAGAAAGAATTCCTGTAACTCAGTAACAAACAATCTACTCTAAAAAATGGGCAAGAGATCCGAACAGACACTTCTCAAAGAAAAAAATATATATAGCCAACAGACACACGAAAAATATCATTAGTCACTAGGGAAATCTAAATTAAAACCACATTAAGATACTACCACACCCTCACCAGAATGGCTAAATTAAAGACTGACAATACCAAGTGCTGACAAACACATGGAACAACCAGAACTCCCAAATTTACCTACACTGTTGCAGGGACTGTTAAATGCTACACCATTCTGGAAAAATGTCTGCTAATTTCTTAGAAGCCAAATATATACCCTTCTGTGATCCAGAAATTCCAATCCTAGGTATTCACCCAAGGTGAAATAAAAACTATTTTCACACAAAAGCCTGTATGCAAAAGTTTAAATTGGCTTTATGCATAACTGCCTCAAATTGGAAACAACTCAAATGTCCTTCAACTGGTGAATGGACAAACTGGTATATTCACAAAACGGAGTACTACTCAGTCATAAAAGAAATGACCTACTACTGAATGCAACAACATGAATGAATCTCAAAAACATGCTGAGTGGAAAAAGTCACACATGATTCCATCTGTATGAAGATCTAAAAGAGATAACTAATATGCGGTAGGAAAAAAATCAAAACAGTGTGTTGCCTCTGGGGATAGGGGTGAGGTGGGGATTTACAGGGATATTCATTAGTCAAAACTCAACAGATAGTATCCTTAAGATTTGTGTACTTCATTATATATAAATTGTACCTCAAAAGAAAAAAAAGATACAGAAATATTGAACTCTTAGGAGGAAGTATACTTGAAAAGCATCAAAAAGTAAGACGGATGAGAGATGAATAGATATTTGTTCAAGGAAGTATAATAAAATGTTAATTGTATAATCTAGTTGATGCTTATAAGACCGTTCACTGTAAAATTCCTTCAACATTTCTTTATGTTTGAAATTTTTTAAACATAATAATAAATATATTAACTAAATAATAAAATATTGGAAAAAATTTAAAAGATTCCTATGTATTTCTGATAGTCACTCTCTCCCAGGACTGTTACTGACAGCAAGTTACATCTGGTTTGGGTTACCTCAGGGTACGTGACGGGGCTCATGGTAGTGTAGACAGTGAAAACTGGCTATCCATTTTATCAAATTTTTTTCTTTGATGGAATTTGAAAGCTTGGTCCTGTCATTGGTTTAGGCTTAGTGAGAAACTGTACAAGTTCCTCTCTCTGAAGAAGTGGCTTTGGAAGCATACTTAAATCCGTCTTTTAAAATTAACCCACACTCTCACTTCCATGACAACTGTTGCTCGGGACCCGGGGCCTCTGGGTTTTCCATTCTCAAACAGGATCCACTCTCTTTGGTGGTTGGTTAATTATCACTAGCCTTTGTTCATCTGTCTAAGCCAGTATTTCTTCCCCAAGTGTGTTTTCCATGAGATGCTCTGTGAGGAAGGGCCTGCTGTCAGGCCACCTTGGGACTCTCCACATCCTGGGGACCCACAACACGCCGTTGTTCGTTAGAGACTCAAAAGCACTACTGTGAGGAAGTCCCACAAACTGTCTACTCAGGGTTCTCTCAGAACCCAGTTCTCAGAGGGCCCCTGCGAGTGTCCTGTGGAATGCCTCCTTAGGAAGATGCCGCTCTGGGTTGCAGCACATTTCAGATTGTTCCAGAAAGATCCACATTCTCCTCAGCACGGAGAGCCCCATCTGTGGACCCATAAGCGAAAGGCCCCCTCAGGGGAGGGCTTGCCTCACACAGTGCCCGAGTCACTCAGGCCCACAGTGGGTCCCCTCTGTGTGTCTGCGTCCCTCCTGGCCTCTGGGATCCCTGAAGATGGGGCTGACTGCAGCCGGCGCAGCTGCAGGCCCCTCATGAGGGAAGCTTTATGCCAGGAAGAAGGCAGTGCCTTCTGCCCGGATGCCAGCATCTGTGGTCAGGGGAGAAGGGCCAGCCCTGTGCTGATGTGCACATCCTTGTGGGTAAAGCACCTACCCTGTGCAGCTGGGCAGAATGCATTTAAGTCCCATTTTCAAAGCGGATTTTGCCTGTGGAAACCATCAGATGGTGGGGCCTGGACACAGAAATCTTTCACATTATCCCACACGTTCAGCCTGGGCCAGGACCAGAGCGCCCCCTGCTGTACAGCCAAGCTCACACCTATCTACTCCAGAAGCAGGCTTGATCAAGGCCCTCTCTCTGATATTTTAGTAGACGTAAATGTAAGATGTTCCATGATATATATATATATATATATATATATATATATATATATATATATACACACACATAAACTTGAGTTTTACTTAGCAGAAGAGTTACCACAAGGCAATATAGTTCCCTGACAAATGCACAGACAAAAAGTAAAGAAGTGGGACTTCCCTGGTGGTCCAGTGGTTAAGAATCTGCCTTCTAATGCAGGGGATGCGGGTTCGATCCCTGGTTGGGGAACTAAGATCCCACATGCCATGGGGCAACTAAGCCCGCGCGCCACAACTACTGAGCCCACGCGCCTCAATTACAGAGCCCAAGCACTCTGGAGCCTATGCGCCACAACTAGAGAGAAGCCCATGTGCTGCAATGAAGATCCAGCATGCCGCAACTAAGACCTGATGCAACCTTAAATAAATAAGTAAGTAAGTATGGTAGCTTCCTCCAAGCTGCTGAATTTTGTCTCAAACAACTGAAGCGGAGAACACAAAGGCGCTCTCTTTTAGGGAGTGCCAGCTTGTCCTGGATGCTGGGGCTGTGATACCCAAATGCTATGCTGCACAAGCTTGCCTGCTGTACCGCCTTAGCCCCACAAAGAAACAGTAAATTACTCAGATTGGAAATGAACGCATGGCTGCATATCCACATGGCGTCCCTCAGTAAACACCTGACCGACGTGGGAACTGACGTGGGAACCAGATGCTAGACTCACACCGCCCTCTGGTGAGGCACAGTGCACACCCCACATAGACAGTCTGAGGCACAAGCTTAACCCACGGGCCCTCACGGGAGAGGAGAGAAAGCAGGAACCACACTACCTCACTGGCCATGTAGGTGTAGAGCACTTTGCCTTTGATGACAAACCAGAGCTTCTTCCAGTGCCTCTTCCCTTTCTTACAACGGCTGAGATAACCGCTGATGGCGGAGCCCTCTCCGGAGGCGGCCACCTGGCAGACGGAAGCAGGGCGGTCAGGGCACCAGGTAGTAGACACGGTTTACACAGAGCCAAAATGACACTGCGAACCCGCTGGCAGGGTGTTTATACTGCTTTGGAATCTGAGACTTGGATGATCTCGGGATCCACCCAGCACCTCAAAGGCAGCAAAACGGTACCATATCTGAGAGACAGGATTTACTGACAGGATTTGCGGATCCTAGACACTGGAATCAAAAACTGCCTGCAGGAGTGCTGCCCCCTGGTGGAGATTCAGATTCCTGGTTCCCTGCCCTCAACCCCCAAGCCCCCAAATTACAAAACTGCAGATATTTGGGGGAAAGTTTCTTCCTTCTAAAATTGATTCTTATACTTTTCAGCTTATTTCTTTCTTATATTTAAGAGGGGATCCCTTTTGTACTGTTTATCTGAAAGGTTTTATGACCTCCTGCCTAATGAGTTTGTTAACTCCTCTAAGTAGTAGTAGTAGTGGTTGTGGTCTGTTGAACAGGCTTCATAATGGGGGCTAAGAACACAGGCTTGGAGTAGGACCAATCTAGGGCTCCAGCACAGGCTCTACCAGCTACTAGAAGGGTAATGTCAGGCCACTTACGTCCTCAAAGTCTCAGTGTCCTTACTAGTAAAACTGGAATTAAGTGACATAAGACGGGTACCTGTCAGGTACAGTGCCTGACCCACAGTAAGTGCTCCATAAATATTCACCCTACTATGAGAGCAATAAAGCCAGGTTTTGAAATCATTTCATCTTTCTCATTTTACAGGTGGGGAAACTGAGGCCTAGAGGAATGGAGGGATCTACCAAAGGTCAAATCCTGACTTAGTTGAAGAGAGGGTAAGAACTCAGATCTCTCAGCAAATGCTCTGAAGGTCAGCTAACTTCAGTGTAGGGAGAGGAAGCTACAACCAGCCGGGTGTTTTGAGAAGTACCAGGAAAGGAACCTGCCCCTCTCCGGGTCCTAGGACTTCTAACACCAGACTCGACTTCTCTCCCCACACTTGACCTGCTGGACCAGCTCCAGAGTGAGAAAGGCAGAATGTACAGAACACATCAGGGAAACCGACTCTGCGGTCTCCCTCCCTGACAGATGCTCCAGAGGCAGCATTCCTGCAGACCTTCCCATGGGAAGCAGATCTCACTGCTAAGGTGGAGCTCCTGGGGGAAGAGGAGAGGGCGGAGAGGGACGGGCGCCCATTTCTTCTGGGGCTGCTGCAGAGCCCACGGTGTAGTCTTTGCTGAATAACAAAAAGGTTGTCACTTTGGGCAAAAACTGCCAACCTGGCTGGGGCAGATCCACACAGCACCAGGATCACAGTGCCCGGATACCCAAAGAGTGAGAACGGTTCTCGAACTCTGCACCCACAGAACACTCAGGTTCTATGAGCTCAGCTCATGCAGACACCACAGTGTGAGTGAGAAGGTGATCTTTTCTCAATTTGTGGAAAGGGACTAGTTAAATAAATGATGAGACAGCCACACAATGCAAGAAGTGTGAGATTTATGTGTATGAACTACTGTGAAATAATAATACTGAAGATAAATTAACTGGAAGAAATGTACAGAGGACCCAGTATATCATCTTTTGGGTAAAAAAAAAGGACCTATGATCGTCTATCTTTATTATGTATATGCACAAAAATTTCTGGAAGGGTCCATAAGAAACTTGATGGTGGTTACCTTTGAGGGGTGGGACTGAAGGAGTCTGGGGAGGGAGAGAAACTCACTTTTTATCATATAGTCTTCTGTGTTGTGAAAAAATTTTTATCGCCTATGTGTTATTTACAAGATTTTTAAAATGCAAAAGGAATTAAGTTAATGGACAGAACTGTACTCATTTAAAATTTGCATCCCCAACACTTTTTTATTACCACCTGCTACTCAATAATGAATATTAATGAAAAAACTTGGAAACAGCTGATCACTCTTCTTTTGACAGCATGTATATTCATGGCACACATTTGTTTGTGGTTGTGATTAGAATACAGACATGTAATCTGGTCCTGTTTCCAGAATGGAATGTAGTTTAGCTAATTCTGAGGTTTCCTGCAAAGAGCCCCACGACCCTTAGGAGGCTCACCACCTGAGCCCGTGTGGGACCCCCAGGGTGAGTGAATGGTGCAAAGCTCGGGGGCGGGGGGAGGGGGCAGGGAAGGGCTGACGGGGGAGACCTGAGCCAGGACAAACAGCTTTAGACCCAAGTGCCCGGGTGATCTGTGCAGTAACCCTGGGGACTAGGTCTAGGCTGCGGGGACAGGTGCAGAGAAGGATGGGAGAGATGTCTCCTAGCACCACCTACAACCACTTGGGCTCCTGTCCTCTGTAACCAACAGGTGTCTTCTCGGTCACCCAGGAGACGGGCCTGTGCTTCAGGGCTGCCTTTGTTAGCGTGAGTCAGGACACCTCCCATTAGGGATCCTCTTTGTCCTGAAGAGCCTGGTCCAGCTTGGGTGGGGGGTCCGTCCCTGTCCACTGAGAAGGACCGAGAAACGTCTCAATCCCCAGCCTCCCATGTAGGTAGCCCCACCTGCCTCACCTCGGTCAGTGCCGAAGGGACTTTTTTCTGCTTCTTGAAGGCTGAGGGGTTGATGCTCTGGAAGACGGATGAGAAGGCGCTACTCGAGAAGCGGGTGGAGGACAGGGGGAAGCTCATGCTCACGGGCCGCCCTACATCAAGACAAGCGCCGGAAAGGGAGGTGAGAGTCCACGCGGATGGGCACAGAAGCCACGTGTCTGTGAAATCTGGGCTCCCGTCCCTCCCAAGATGGGACCCAGCCTCACTGGGGCGGTTCAGCGTGACTAGGAAGACGGGGACAGCCCCCTCTGCTAACACAAAGGCGGGGCTGGGGGCAGGCCTTCCCTGAGTGCTGGCTAGCCCCTCTTCTCCAAGTCTCCATGAGGCTGGGCTGTCCTCTCCCATGGCCTCAGGTGGCCCTGGGGGGTGGGGGAGGGGGAGTCTGGTTTTAGGCCCAGGATCCACCTGCTTTCCTTCCAGCTGACCCTGCTCTGCCGAAGCCTGTCCCCTGAGCAAGGGCTCTCACAGGCCAGCTCAGCTGCCTCGGGCTCCTTTACTGGAGGACCCTCAGCCCCTCCGCGACCATGACGCCTCTGCTCTCCATCTCGTCATCCTTACTGCAAAAAGGCCCCACAGAACACAGGCCTGCAGAGAGGGCCGCTACGCAGAGCAGACGTGAGCGCCGGCCAACCGTCCTCGCCACAGACGCGTGGACCCAGCGTTTCCCAAACTTAGCTGTCCATGGAACCCTTCCCCTGGGTGCACCTATGCACCTTCTACAGAACCAACGTTTGCGGAAATGGTTTCCTCCTTGAGGGCTGCTTTTGTTCAGAGCCTCCCCAGGAAGGTGGCTGGGAGAAGCCACGTGGGGAAGAAAGGGAGGGTGGTCCCCGGTACCTCTCATCAGGCCTGGGATGTCCCCGCCCCTCTTCTTCAGCTCCCCGTAGCAGCCGTCACACACCTTGGCCATGCGGTCCTTGAGGTACTTCAGAGGGTACTTGTTCCTTGAGCAGTTCCGGCAGACGATCTGGTGGGGTGATGCATGTCAGAGGGTCTCACCCTCCCAGCACGCACACAGCGACGCGTCCGCGCCCCCTGCCCACTCGCTCCCACCTCCTCCAGGGCCCCGTGCTCTGAGCACAGTAATTATGTTTCTGTGCAGGTGCTTATCTGTTTTTCTTTTCTAAAAATTTCTAAAATACATAACATTATTTTAGTTTCAGGTGTACAATGTAATGATTCAATATACATATATACAGTGGGCCCTCCATGTCTGTGGCTTCCATATCCCTGGATTCAACCAACTGTGGATCAAAAACATTAAAAATATTCCAGAAAATTTCAAAAGCAAAATGTGAATTTGCCGTGTGCTGGCCACTGTTTACACGGAATTCATGCTATGTTTATAACTATTCACATAGCATTTACACCGTATTAGGCGTTATAAGCGATCTAGAGGTGATTTAAAGTATACGGGAGGATGTGCGTAGGTTATATGCAGCTACTACACCATTTTACGTAAGGGGCTTGAGCATCCTCGGATTTTGGTAGCCACGGGGATCCTAGGATCCTAGAACCAACCCCCTGTGGATATCAAGGGAGACTGTACGATGAAATGCTCACCACAATGTCCAGCTAGCATCCATCTACCACATACAGTTACAATTTTCTTTTCTTGCATGAGAACTTTTAAGATCTACTCTCTTAGCAAGTTTCAAACATACACTACACTTTTGCTAACTATCATCACCATGCTGTAAAGCTGATCTGTTTTTCTGATGAGCCCGTGCCCTTAACCGTGACAGGATGCTTTTCATCCCAGGAAAACCACCACATCCGCTACGACTTCCTTTTGAGAGCTTGCTGGTGTAGTGGGATGGGCCTGGGATCTGGAGTCCTGGTGGGAGGGTATCAGTAAAAGGGGAATTAACTTCACAGGGTTGGTGTGAACATGCCCCACTCTGGGCCCGACACGCAGCAGCTGCTGGACGCCCCCCGGTCCCCACCCAACGCTGCCGCCACGCCCACGGCCCCCGACGGGGACTCACCTTGCCGCAGGCGTGACAGTGGTGGCGCCTCAGGGTGAGGGAGAAGTCACAGCCACAGTTCATGCACATCATCACGTGTGTGACAGGCACTAGGGTCGGGGGCCTCTCCCCCAGGCTGACCCCCAGCCTCTCCCGTATCTGGAACAGCGGAATCGGACAAGCAGTGGGGTCAGGAGACCAACTGGATGGACACCCCCCTACCCCGTACGGGGTGTGCACGTGTGTGGGCGGGGTGGACTCCTCTTCTACAGGCTCCCCTGCAACCCCCAGGGAGCTGACCTCAGTTACAAACGGAGCCGTAGGTGCCAGGCTCTGGGCTGCACAGTGATTATCCTGAGCCGGGCACAGGGAGGACCCAGGGCCCTGATGGAAGGAGATGCGAGGCCTCGTGGGTGTGCAGGGGCCCCAGGGAAACCCAGGTCTGTGAGACGGGTGCCCCAGAAACCCCGCTCACCTCCACGCTATGCTGGAAGGCAGCCAGAGCCTGGGCCTTGGAGTCCTCAGGGAGGGCTCTGCTCAGACAGCTGTGCCACTCGTCCCTCTCTGCACAGGAGCTGTGGGCATGAGCTGGAGTGAGCGAGGGGTGCACGAGGGCTCTGCCTTCTGCCCTCTGGGGGTGGACCACGCCCTGGTGGCCCCGCCCCTCCCCCACACCAGAGCCTCTCTCCCCCACGCCTGAAACCCCACTGGCCAGCCCAGCCACCTGCCAGACGGGCCAAGGCTTGCACCGCGGCACCTCTGCTTCCGAGCAGGCGGCCCCAAATGTTACTTGTATTCGGGCTCTGCCCGTAACAAGGGAACATCCAACACTGCTCCTCTAACTCCCAGGGCTGTTGTAGGGACCAAATGACACGTGTGGTGTGGAGGACTCTGTCGAGGACACAGCACCGTGCAAAAGCAAGGGGTCCCACACTTTAGGGGGGCAGGCTGGCAGGGGGATGAGGGCCAGGTACCACTGCGAGGGTGGGTGGATAAATGCTGGCAACGGTCACCGTCCCACTCTCTCCATCTTCCTCCTCAGTTTCCCACACAACTTCCCACTCACTCATCCAAAACGAAGACTTCCCATCCCTGCTCCGAGCCTGGCGGGGTCTCCTGAGTGGTGAGAGCCACACCTGGCCTGAGCTGCCCCAGAGCAGCTTCAGAGTGGAAATTCTCACAGAGCCCCCTAGATGTCATTCCCACCCCGTACTAAGTGTGTGGACTCAAACTAGAAGAAGGGACCGGTTTGGCCTGGAAGGGAGGGTGGTGGGCAGCCAGATGCCACATCCCTAAAAGGAGATGCATGAGTCCCCTGGAAGCTTCAGCATGAAGTATCTGGGGCTAGCAGGAAGGTGACTGGCCTGACAGTGACAGTGGCTCCTTGAGGCCACTGGCCAAAGGGCAGTGCCTCTGCCTAGGAGAGACAGGCAGCCCCACCTGAAGCGCTAAGCATGGCTTGTCACTACCCTCACTTCACGGTTGGGCAAAATGAAACCACACCCTGGGCCTCCTCATGCCCCTGATTTTACCTAGAGATAAGGAGAGGAGAGGCCATGGAAACCCACCCAGGCATCACCTCCTCCAGGAAGCCTTCCCTCACTTCCCCAGATGGAGGGGTCACTCCTTAGAATTTCCAAGGCTACTTTTTCCCCCTCAGGCAGTAGATAGTAGTGGAGAAGTGCTCTGGCTCACACAGTCCTGCGTTTGAACACCAGTTCTGCCTCACATGGATGTGGAACCCCTCTCTAGGCCTCAACTCCCTGCACATGGGAGGAGCTGCAGGCCCCACCTCCGAGGGTGGTGCTGAGGATCCGAGGAAGCGCCTGACACCTGGCAGGTGCCCAGTGTATGTCACCTTTGTCATCACTACTATTACAGCAGTTATGCTCTGCTAGGTCATAACTTTCCAACCTGTAAAGTGGGCTCTTCTGAGCAAACCAAGGCTTAGACAGTTTGTATCCTCAGCACAGGACTGGGCACTGAGGACGGGAAAGCGCATCTGTGACAGAGCGTGTGCGTCAGGCCGGAAGTCCCATCCCACACCCAGAACCACGCCCACAAAGGGACCTGCTGCCGCCCGGGTCACACGCTGGCTGGGAGGGAAGACACTCCAACCTGGGGAACTCTGTACCCCTACTCTGCCCAGAGAGGCCCCTGGCAGGAGCCCCCGCTCCCTGGTTTCTGAGCCCCTCCTCCGCACCCTGGCTTGACCTGGCATTGCCCCGAAAGAGGGAGGGGGGAGCCCTTTCTCTGCCAGAAGCCAGCGAGGAGGGGTCCCCGGGGCAGAGCTCGAGGGCCTAAAGAAAACAGCCATCTCTGATAGAAAGGCCTTACCCCCAAACAGGGAAAGTAAAATGATGAATGCTCACTCCTTATTTTTCTCTTGCTCTCCAGACCTGGAAGCCTAAACGCAGACCATTTTGTAAACTAAGGTGCACTACGCACTTTTCATTGGCTGTAACTTTTCTTACTGCTGCAAAGACCCAATAATCCTTAGGGTTTTACAACGATGAGATATTTTTATATTTAAGCAACGGGCTCTGGAAACCCCCGAGATTCTATGTAAAGTTTTATGTGTATGCTCATTTTTTTTTCTGGGGAGAGAAGCCATAGTTTTACCAGATTCTCCAAGAGGTCTGTGATCCCCAAAAGGACAAGAAATAATGAAAAGACAAAAGTCCTTTACCCAAAAGGATACCGAAATAAAAATGACAACACTTCCAGCACCTGTGATTCCAAATGTTCCCACCAGCAAAATCCTGCCCCTTCTGCCCCAGACCGTCCCTCCTCTCCCCTCCTCCTACCTTGCAGACAGGGTCAGGCAGGACTCGGAAGTCTCGATCTTCAGGGCATAGGGCACTTTCTCCATCACAGGGCGGCTGACCTGGAAACCAACAGCGGCCCCTCAGGATGGGGGCAGGAGGGGTTCTGCCACTGCCCCACTCTGAGCCTGAGTTTCCTCATTGTAAAGGGCAAACCTTTCTTACGTGGAAGATGGAGGGGTGTGTGTTTGTGTGTGTGTGTGTGTTTGTGTGTGTTTGTGTGTGTGTGTGCACAGGCGTGCGGTGAGGGCTCGGCTGCCGACTCCAACTCTGTGGCCACCAGCCCACACCCAGGAAGGCTACGAGCATCCCTCTTAGAACCCATCGTTCTGGACAAGTACCTGTCCAGTGGCCACCCTCCCTCACGGCCTCCGTCACAGACTCCTGAGCAGAAGCTTTGGTTCAAAAAGGGAAGCCGCCTCCCAGCTGAACGAGGTGCTTCCCTTCCCCTTCTCCAGGTTAGGAGCCTCAGGAGCGGGAAAGCCCCTGCAGGGCCCCTACAGCATGTTCCCTCCCATCCCTCCGCCCTCCCAAATGACAACCCACACCCAATTCCCCCACTTGAGTGCTCGCCCCTCTGACCCTGTCCCCACGCTGAGCTGGAATTAACTTCCTAAAACTTCCTACTCATTGAGAATCCCCTTCAGCTCCCAACCAGCCCCGTATTCGGGACCCAAGTTACAGCAAGTGAGGTCACAGCTGTGTCACTTTCCCTTCTCTCCAAGCTCACCCATGAGAATGTCCAGCTGGGCTGGCATCTCTCTCACATTTAAGAAATACCTGCCACTTGAATAGGTATTTGCACTCCCATGTACATTATTCACAGCAGCCAAAAGGTGAGGGCAACCCAAGTGTCCATGGATGGATGATGGGTACACAAAGTGTGGTCTACACATACGACGGAGTATTGTTCAGCTTTAAAAAGGAAGGAGATTCTGACACTTGCTATCACATGGATGAGCCTTTAGGACATTATGCTCAGTGAAGTAGGCCAGTCACAAAAGGACAAACATCGCATATGATTCCACTTATATGAGGTCCCCAGAGTAGCTAAATTCACAGAGACAAGAGAGTAGAATGGTGGCTCCCAGCGCCTAGGGGAGGGGGGATGGGGAATTAGTGTTTAATGGGGACAGAGCTTCACACTGGAAAGATGAAAAGAGTTCTGGGGTGGATGGTGGCAGTGGCAGTACAACAACGTGAATGTACTTGATGCTGTCAAATTGTACACTTAAAAATGGTTAATTTATATTATGCATATTTTACCACAATTAAAAAAAACACCTGCTTGTTTCCTCCCTCCAAGCCTTTCCTTATGCATTTCCCTCCTCCTAGGACCCCCTCCTTCTTTCCCTTCCCTATTTGTCCAAATATTATCCACTCTAAGGGACTCAGCTCCCCCACCCAGGAGGCCTCCCTCAGCCTCACTCTCCCTGGACTACCTACAACAGAATCCTGCTGTAACTCACAACCCAGGCTCCCTCACCTCCGCTGGTCTGTGAGCTCCACAAGCAGGGCTGTGTCTCTGCCTCCCCTGGGGTCCCCCCGCCCACCCCAGGGCACCCACCCCAGGTATCTACCTTCATGCTGGCCACCGCCAATGCGTTCTTCAGCCGGTACTTCCCATCCTTCTGGGGATACGTGTACAGGAGCACATCACTCATCTGGGGAGAGGGGAACCCCATCAGACATGTCTTGGCCCCAGAAGGCTGTGCTGGGTGTGTCCTGGAGCATCACTGAGCAGAGGCATCTTGCATTCCCCGTGACCCACACAGGAGAGCAAAACCACTCTGGAGTGAAACAGGACACCCTTCCCCACAATTCCACTCTGACACAGACACCCAGGAGGAACAAATGCAGATGCCCACAAAAAGTCAGGTATGGGGGGGTTTCCCTGGTGGAGCAGTGGTTGGGGGTCCGCCTGCCAATGCAGCGGACATGGGTAAGTGCTCCGGTCTGGGAGGATCCCACACGCCGCAGAGCGGCTGGGTCCGTGGGCTGTGGCCACTGAGCCTGCACATCCGGAGCCTGTGCTCCACAGCGGGAGAGGCCGCAGCGGTGAGAGGACCGCGTACCACAAAAAAAAAAAAAAAAAAAAAGTCAGGTATGGGAATGTTCCTAGAGGCTTATTCATAACAGCCCCAAAAGCAAACAACCCAAACGTCCATCAACAGGTGACTAGACACAGAAACTGTGATTCATCCACACCTCACAGCCACACAGTAACCACAGAGCAGACAGATACATGCCTGATGACAGGGTTCAACCTCCAACACATGCCAGGGAAAGAAGCCAGACTCTGGAGTACATGCTGCTTCATAACATTTATATGAAGCTCCAGAGCAGGCAAAACTAATCTATACTGATGGAAACAAGGCCAGTGGTTGCCGGGGGTGGGGGTGGGGGAAGGTGCCTGACAAGGGGCACAGGGCAACTTTCTGGGGGCTGGATATGTTCTGTACCTTGACCCAGGTGGTGGTCACACGATGATATACAATTGTCAACACATACTAACACGTACACTTAAAATTGATGCATTTAACTCTATATAAATTAAGCCTCAGGGACTTCCCTGGTGGTCCAGTGGTAAAGAAGCCACCTTCCAATGCAGGGGACACAGGTTCAACTCCTGTTCGGGGAACTAAGATCCCACATGCCGTGGGGCAACTAAGCCCGTGCGCCACAACTACTGAGCCCACGCGCCTCAACTAGAGAGAAGCCCGCACAACTAGAGAGAAGCCCACGCGCTGCAATGGAAGATCACGCATGCCGCAACAAAGATTCCACGTGTCGCAACTAAGACTCAACACAGCCAAAAATAAAAATAAATAAATATTTAAAATTAATTAATTAAGCCTCTACCAAGCAAAGTGAAGGAAGGAAGGGAGGGAAGGGGGAAGCTCCTTGGGGACAGGGAGCTGGTGTGTTCTATTCACTGCCGTACCTCCAGCAGTGCAGTAGGTGCTCAATTCATATTTGTTGAATGAACAACTGAAGCTTCCTGCCCTGAAGAAGGGCAGAGATGAAGAAACATAAGGAAAGTCACTTCTCCTCCGGAGAGAGTGCTTCTGTTTGGCTAAAAGTTTACAGCTTGAAGAGCCGATGTCACGCTCTGGGTGGGGCTTTGGGCCGTCAGTCCTGACCCTGCTCTGCAGCAGCTCTGTGAATTTGGACAAGCCGTTGCCCTCTCTGAGCCTCAGCCTCCTCACCTGCCAAGCGGAGGACATCCCTACCCCCACATCACTACAAACATTGAGAGTGGTCCCCAGTGAGCCCCTATGCGTGGGAGCCAAGGCAGACTAGGGGTGTCCTGAGGATAGAACAGGACAAGGCATCTCGGGGTCTGAAATGGAGCAAGAACTCAGGATTTACACTCCTCTCCCTGCAGACAGAGTCTGCTGAGGGGACAGAATGGGTGAGTTTTCCTGCCACCAGCTCTCCTGGCGCTTCTGGCCAGGGTGGTGCGGGAGACCCGGCCTGGGCACTGAGCTGCTGTGTGACCTCAGGCAAACCCTTCCTCTCTCTGGGCCTCACTGTCTAAACAGAGTTGGAATAGACCAGGGTTGGCAATTTTTTCGTAAAAGGCCAGATAGTAAATATTTCAGTTTTTGTGGGCCAGATGGTCTCTGTCGCAACTGCTCAACTCAGCTGCTACAGCCTAAAAGCAGCCACCGACAATCATAAAAGAATGCGTGAGGCTGCGTTCCAATAGAGCTTTCTGAACAAAACAGGCAGCAGGCCGACCCCTGGGTCAGAGGAACCTTCAAAGCCCCTTCTGGCTCTGTTCTTCTAACACTGACAAGAACTACTGGGCATTCCACATGCACTCCTGGGCAGGCCAGGTGCTGGGCTAAGCCCCCGGAATGATCTCAATTCATCCCCCAGCAATTCCCTCAGGCAGGTGCTGTTATTATCATCCCCATTTCACAGAAGGAGAAACCGAGGCACAGACTGGCTAGACAACCTCCCAGGATCACAAAGCTCATCAGCGGCAGAGCCAGGGTCATGAGTAAATGAGGGTGCCTCCAAGTGTGTGCAGGGTAGTGTGTTGGTGGTGGTCACACCCCGCCCACCATGGGGAACCCTCCTGTGTCACTACCACAGCAGTTCCAGCCTCCCTGCGGCTGCCCCTGGAGCCCCTGTTGCCATGGCAACGCCACGAGCACCCAGGGCTCTATGAGTGGTCCAGGACCACGCTGCCTGCCTTGCACTGCAGCACCAGTCAGCCAGAGGGAGGGGTTCTCACGGGAGGTGACAGGTGGCTGCGAGGAGGGAACAGAGGGAGAAGAGCCTCTAAGCTCAGCGCCCCTTGTGCTCTATGAGGAGTGGAGTGACCCACCGAGGTCGGGCTGGGGCCTTGGGACACGTGCCACAGAGGCTCCCCAAACCCTGATGGGCAGCCGCAGACGTGCCGCTTCGGTCAGGCTCAGGATTCCCCTGCTCAGGACCATGAGCCCTCTCTGGAATTCAGTCCCCAAGTGGCAGAGGGTCTATCTGAGGCCTGGTGTAGACCCAGCTCGTGAGTGGAAGACCCCATCTGCAGCCAATGACTCCACGAGACTCACAGAGGTCCTCCAGACACACCACGCTCCTCCCGCCTCTACGTTTGCCCATGCTGTTCCCACTCCTCCAATGCCCTTTCTTTGTCGGCCTGTTCCTACACACTGACTCAGAGCCTCTCTCCTTTTACTCTGCACACAATTGTAACAAAGTGTAAGGAGACTGTTAGGGCAGCCACAACTGACAGTAACAAGAGATGACAGCTAACGGCGAAGGAGCAGAGAGAAAAATTACATCCAGCAGAGAGAAGAACTTAAAAGGCAAAACTACTTGCGGGGCGGGGTGGGGGGGCATGGGCTGGGTCTCAGGACTGGGGCAAAGAGCTGCTTGTAGCTCAGTAGCCACTGAGGTTGATGTTACTATACCCCAGGCCTGGACACTCCCTGGTGTTCCAGACTGTGGCGGTAAATCATCAAAAATGTTACGTATATCCCATCCTGTGCACAGTGGAGAAAGGGCTGGGCTCGGGTCAGAACCCTGGTTCCGTTCTGGACCTCTGCCACCAACCTGCAGGGAGATCCGGCCAAGTCAACCCTCCTTTCTGGATCTCAGTTTTCTCGCTTGTTAGATAAGGCAGTTGAACAGCTATTCCCGGTTTAAGAACTTCTTGGTTTTAGGATGGGCACCTGGGTAGTTAAATTTTGGCAACATTCCCCTCAAAATCGTTCAAGTAATACATTAGGGATGGATTGTAAAGCCCTCAGCTTTCTGGAAAGCTCGGCTATTCAGAATGATCCGCACCCTAAGGATTAGGCTCTGGTCTAGTCTCCCCTTTGCTTGCAGCTGTCCTTGAGTACTGCCCCAGAACACTTTACAGAACGTGACAGTCCTGGGGCCTGGATGGGGGCCAGGTACTTACCAGAAACAGGTGTCGGGGGCGTCTGTTTTTCCCTGTTACTTTCATCAGTGTCCCTTCTTTCAGAAACTCCTGTGGGGAGAGAAGCAGACCTCCGTGGTCAGGCTGACACCCCCCTATGTCCTGGAGAAGGGTGGGGGGAGGCCCTTTAGTGGGAAACAAATTACGGCACCTCCCAGAGTACCAGAGAGCAACTCGTGGGAGAATTCCCAGCTTAGGAGACGTGCCCCGTGTTTGGTGGAGCAGCTCTGCGGACAGGCACCTGGCCTTTCAGGAGCATCCACCTTGAATTACACCAACCCCAGACACTGTTCCAGCCACAGAGTGGTCCAGACAATGACTCGCTTGCTGGTTCGCTACCACAAGGGGTCCAATTGGAACAGAGCCTTTGAAAGTTTGCTAAAATGGCTGAAGACCTGTGAACAGTTGCTACAGCCCCCTCAATTCTGGAGGATACAAATAGATGTTTAATAAATATTCACTAAACTGATGACTCGGGCCAAAACATTAGGTGTGACTTTACACCTAAGTGCAATCTCTCATTCTTTGTTCCTTGTCCTTCATGGACTGGAACAGGTAATAAACATATTTTTGACTATTCTTGAGCTGAGTTTTTTTTTTTTTTGCGGTACGTGGGCCTCTCACTGTTGTGGCCTCTCCCGTTGCAGAGCACAGGCTCCGGACGCGCAGGCTCAGCAGCCATGGCTCACAGGCCCAGCCGCTCCGCGGCATGTGGGATCTTCCCGGACTGGGGCATGAACCCGCGTCCCCTGCATCGGCAGGCGGACTCTCAACCGCTGCGCCACCAGGGAAGCCCTTGAGCTGAGTTTTATGTTTTCCATTTGGAAGCTTAAAGTGGATAAATTTGTCTCTTAAAAAATGTTATTTCTAAATTTATTTATTTATTTTTATCTGCACTGGGTCTTCTCTGCTGTACACAGGCTTTCTCTAGTTGCGGCGAGCGGGGGCTGCTCTTTGTTGTGGTGCATAAGCTTCTCACTGCGGTGGCTTTTGTTGTTGCAGAGCATGGGCTCTAGGTGCACGGGCTTCAGTAGTTGCAGCACACAGGCTCAGTAGTTGTGGCTTGCGGGCTCTAGAGCGCAGGCTCAGTAGTTGTGGCACACGGGCTTAGTTGCTCCGTGGCACGTGACATCTTCCCAGACCCGGGTTTGAACCCGTGTCCCCTGCATTGGCAGGCAGATTCTTAACCACTGCGCCACCAGGGGAATCCCCAAAAATGTTACTTTTAAAATGCTTTGTTGGGGTTCCTGAGAGATGGTTTCCCTGATTTCCCAGCAACTGGACTAAACTAAGAATACTGGTGTCTCTTTTTCTCAGAGGGACACGGAACCCAAATGGCACTGTTTCTTTAAAGGCCCTGAAAGCGGGAAAAGCCCAGGGGAGGCAGCTGGGGGGCCTGGGGAGCCCAGCAGAGCCCTTGCCCTCCCCCCACCCTCCTGGGTGAAAGGCACCTGCAGCCAGGCCTGCCTGGGGCCAGCCCAGCTGAACAATGGGGCTTATCAAGGCCTCGCCTGCCTGCCGGGCTGCCCCTTGCCCTTGCCCTTGCCCTTGGCAGCAGTGGTGGCACTCACCCTTCCTGGCTGGAGGAGATCCCCTTGGCCCCGAACGCTGTGCTCGATGTGGACCAGCTTCTGTAGGTTTTCCTGCGGGCGGGAGCAGGGCGAGGGGGAGATGGTCAGGACGCCTCATCTCCTCTGTAAGGACTGGCATTGTTTCCACTTCAAAGAAGGAAATGCAGCCCAGAAGGGACTTGCTTCCAATCTGACCTCCTGTCGGTGGCAGGACCAGGAGTTGAGCCTGGGTCTGCAGGATGCCACCTGTGTGGACTGCCTACAAGCAGGCTAGTCTCTCTGGGCCTGGGGTCTGACACTGCCATCTTTCTGCAGGCCGTGGAGATGGTCACGTGGCCTCACTGTGCCGTCCGATACCTGTTTGTCTCCCGGCCTCTGCTCCTACTCTAGCCTGTGTCCCCTGTAACGCCTGGAGCATCCGGACCTCAATAACCCAGACGTGACAGATGTCCAAGGCCGGACTGGCTCTGTGGGCTTGTGTCCTTTGTGGGGGTGGGGGGCGGGCAGGGCCTGAGAGAGAATAACGAAAAAACCGTAGCACCTGTGGAGGAAATGCTCTGTACTCCCTCAAGAAAAACAAGTGTGCCGGGAGCTCCCTGTCGGTCCCTCACTGGGAATCCACAATACGTAAGGTGACATGCCCCCCAGGCCTATGCACACCATCCCGTAAAATGAGAAATGACAAGCACCTAACCCATGGGGCACATGCCCCTTAACCTTTTGCAGGGTTGTTTCTAAAGCCAATGAACAAGGTGAAAATTGTGTGTAGAGAAACTGTCTTGAATTTCAGGCCTTGACACTGTCCCCAGTTTAGGGCATAAAATCCTACCCATTAGAAATGTATATAAGTTGTTCCACTTCTGCTTATCATGTAGGAGCTGCAAGGAAACCATGCCCCCAACCTAACAGGGAGAAAAAGCCATATCATCTGCAAAAGCATAACTCTTCTTATGCCTATGGGAGAGGTGGGGTCCCAAGGCCACTGGGTGAACTGAGTCCCAAAGACGGACCACAGCCCCACCATGGAAACACAAGAGGAACGAGCTATTCTGCCTTTGGCAACACATGGGGGAGGAGGTGGTCGGCATAAAAAAGGTGAGAAGAAAGCAGCTAAAATGTTGATAGATTCTTTTTTTTTTTTTTTTTTTGTGGTACGTGGGCCTCTCACTGCTGTGGCCTCTCCCATTGCGGAGCACAGGCTCCAGACGCGCAGGCCCAGTGGCCACGGCTCACGGGCCCAGGTGCTCTGCGGCATGTGGGATCTTCCCGGACCGGGGCACGAACCCGTGTCCCCTGCATCGGCAGGCGGACTCTCAACCACTGCGCCACCAGGGAAGCCCTGTTGATAGATTCTTAAAGGTCAGGTGTGGGCTGGTGGGACAGCTCAGAATAACAGGGAGCCCCAGACACAAGGGGCATCTGCAGTCACTTGCAAGCTCTTTTCCAGGAGTTTCTGCCAGATACTTACAAGGAAGACTGGGGCCAGAGAGAACCCCCTCTTGGTGGTGAAGGCAAGCAGGCTACCACTGGGGGCTGGAATAAAACCCTGCCCACTTCCACAGGCCCCTCTCTGGTACAAAACCCTTCAGTCACTGGGGGAGGTGGGGCAACCCTCCCACTCCCAGAGCCCAGGCAAAGAGCCGCCCACTGCTTCTGGGGAAAGGGCAGAAGCAAAAGATATCTGTTCCAAGAAGAGGTGGGTAACCTCTCAGGCCCAGGATTGTGCACCAACACAAAGCAGAAACCTGTCAAAGACCCGCCACAGACACACAGCAGAGTTTTGCCACCATGCAGAGGAGGGGCAGGAATGCTGAGAGAGCCTGGCTCACAGGCCCTACTTAAGACTGAGGCTTGTCCAGGAGAGCTGTGACCTATGAGCCTAGCACGGAGTAACAGGAAACAGTGGTCTACCCCTGAGAAGGGGAAGGGGCAAGAACAAGGAGATCTCCAAAGATGGAGCAGGAACATGAGAAAAACTCTCCAGCACCTCAGGCCCAACACACAGCATCAGGTAACAGCAGCCCCCTTCTGGAGGAGCGTGAAGTCTGTGGGGCTCTGAAGGCGAGGATGGTGACAACAAAACCTAAACCCAGCTCAACTACTGACTGGATTGATGCAACTCCCACCCTCGACATGAATGGCATGAGTAAAAAAGAAGCGTGTCCACTTCTGGAGGTAGACACTATTTCCCCCAGTCTCTACAGTTCTTCTACACATAATGTCTGGTATTTGATTAAACATTACGGCAAACACAAAAAACAAGAACAAACCCCAACTCATTTTCAAGAGATAAAGCATTCAAGAAAACCAGAATGTGAGGTGACACAGATGTTGGAGCCATCAGACAGGGACATTAGAATGACTATGATTCATATGTTAAAGGAGCTAGTGGAAAAGGTAGACAGCATGCATGAACAGACGGAAATGTGAAAAATAAGAAATGTGGTATCAGAAATGAAGAATTCCTTTGACAGGCTTAACAGCAAACTGAACACAGCTGAGGAAAGAATGAATGAACTTGGAGACAGGTAAGTTGAGATTCACCAAACTGAAACACAAAGAGAAAATAGAGTGTGGGGGTGGGGAGGAAGAACAGGGCATCCAAGAGAATTTTCCAAAATTAATGAACAACAACAAACCACAGGTCCAGGAAGTTTAAGAATCACAACAGGATAAATGCCACACCCCTCCAAAACACACATACTTAGATATCATAGTCAAACTTCTGAAAGTCAAATGTAAAGGGAAGATCTTGAAGGCAGCTAGTAAAAAAGGGACACTTTACATAAAGAGGATAAATATAAACATTGCAGCAGATTTCTTATCAGAAACTAGGCAGGCCATAAGACAGTGGCATGGCATCTTTGAAGTACTGAAAGAAAATATTGGTCAACCCATATTTCTATACCCAGGAAAAATATTTTTCAAGAAGGAAGGTAAACTGATCAATTAAATAAATGGATGTTGGATGGCAGGAGCCAGGTTTCTCCCTGTTGGAGTGGAAATTTACAGATAAGCCAGGGAAGGAGGCTGGAATGATCCATTTGGTAAGAATCAGAGTTGAAGACATCAGTAAGAACTCATATCTAGCTTAATACAGGTGGTTATATATAGAAATAGCTGTAAATATGAGTATATACACAGGTTGGTATATACACATTACTTTGCTCTTTAGCTAAGAGAATCTAGAAGAAATGATACCCCAATAGCAATGAGCAAACCTGGTGCCCAGATCTTGGTTTCTCATACCATTAACCAATTAAAGGAACCAAGCCTCCTTGGAGAAATAGCTGATTCTAGGACTGGGGCAGGAAATATACAACATGAACCTGGACCATCCAGTAGTGCCAGAAAGTAAGGAAGTGCTCAAAAAATAAATAAACAAAATAAAAATCCCCACCCAAACCCACATCAATGGGGGTATATGAAAGAGGCACAGGAACCAACTGGCCAGGTTCTCAATGGCCAAAGATGGAACAATTTGAGAAATAAAATAAAGTAGATGGGATTAGAACTCAAACATAAAATAAATATACGTGAATTCTTACTGATATAAATAATTTATTTAGAATTAGTGAATACATTAATAAATGAGAGAGAAGAGACAAATCTCCCTTGCAGAAGAATTCCAAATAATTTAGGTAGATACTCTCCTCTCAAGGAGAGGGAGCATTATTCCTCACTCCTTAAATGTGGGCTGTGCATAAGTGACTTTCCTCCAAAGAGTACGGACAGGGCAGGTGGGGGTGGAACTTTACATGGAGAAATCCGACAAACACAACCTTGGCCAGGTGATCACAGTCAACATCAACAGTCATACAACAGGTTGCCAGTATGTACCCTTCATATGCTATGATGAGAACAGTACTTTCTGTGATCTTCCGCCTAAACTACAAACCTAGTCTAATCATGAGAAAAACATCGGACAAATCCCAACAGAGGGCATCCTACACTATAACTGATTGGTATTCTTCAAAACTGTCAAAGTTATCAAAAACAAAGAAAGCCTGAGAAACTGTCACAGTCAAAGGAGCCTAAGGAAACGTGACATCTAAAAGTGACGTGATAAATATCTAAAAATCTTATATGTTCTGGTATACTGTTTAAGTCATAATTCTAGTTATTACTTTAAAATGTATATCTCAGAAATAACTAAATTTCCTTGTCAATTGCATTATTACGAACTTTCATCAAATCTTTAACCGTGGTCATTTTTAAGTCTTTTGTCATTTACAGACAGTTCTGGGTATACTCTGATGCTTTTGCAAAAATGTTCCTATAAAAGGGTTTCATCTTCAAGGAATTCATGGAAAAGACTCTGACAAGTAAAGGTTTCTGGTAACTGACCATACTGCTGAACTGGAAGAGTAAGCATTTTCAGAACTCTAATGGAAAACTGATGAATTCATAAAAGTGCTAACAAAAGATCAAGAATGAAAAAGAAATTAATTACATGGGACTGAGTGAACTGATGAGGATGATTATAATTTTTGTGACTTTCTGTTTGAATAAAAAAAAAATCCCACAAGGACTCAGAGGCAAAAAATATACAAATCAATTTTCACTGCAAAGTAAAAGAGCTGTTACAGTGGAGGATTACTGGACTGAATGTCAATATTATGACATAGTGTGAGTGTGTTTCATGTTCGGTAATTGCAATCATTGTTGCTTGCTTTTGTTGTGGTCACCCATTTACAATGCTTGGTGTCAGTTTATTTATCTCTTGTAAAATAAAATACAGTGTGTGTGAAAAAAAACCCAAAACAAACAAAAAAAATAAAAATAAAAGTGATGCAATATCCTGGATGACAACCTGGAGAAAACATTAGGCAAAAATTAAGCAAATCTGAATGGATTATGGTCTTTAGTTAATAATACTACATCAATATTGGTTCTTTACTGTAACAAATGTACCACGCTAATATAAGATGTTCGTAACAGGGGAAACTGTGGCACGCGTGCGAACTTTCTGTATAATCTTCTCAATGTTTTCTATACATTTAAAACTGTTCCCGAAAAAGCTCTATTCAGAAAGCAGAATGGTGGTAGCCAGGGGCTGGGGAGAGGTGGGGATGGTGGTGTTTCACACTGTGTGTTGGATGGTATGTGGGTCCCATTTTGGATTGGCGGCGTGGTGGGATCTGGCTTTTCCTGGAAACCATACCTCCAGCTATGACCTGTGTGAGGAACTGTGGTAATGGTTTGATGTGAGCATAAACCCCAAACGAACGCTGCCCTCCTCCAAGTAGCCTTCGCTGGTCCTCACAACCAATAAGTACTTTCCAGATTCTACTGAAGGCCATCTAGATTCATGGAAGACTTTGCAAAAAGGGGTTCTGGCACCATCAAACATATTTTAATAGGATCACTCTGGCTGCCAGATGGAGAATGGAATGGCAGAGCTGGGAGGTGATGAGGCCTGAGCTGGAGGGGGACCAGGGGGGAGGGGGAGGCAGAGCCCCAGTCCATCTTTCAGGAACACTCACAGCCACTGAGCTCTGCATCGGGGTTGGGTTATCTGGACCTGCCCGTCCATGGCTCAGGCAGAGTCCTAGCCCGATCCCAGCAGGCGTGAGGTGGAGGCCACTAGTCCAGAGCAGGCCTGGTGCAGTGTCCACAGGCAGCTGGAGAGACAACAGCCAGCCTGCATCTTGGCGTAGCATCAAGCCTGGCCCTTGGAGAAAGCCAGGAGGGTGTTTGGCCGTGGGCTACTCCAGTTGTTCCTCCAGGCAGGGGCCATGTGCAGGAGCTCACCACAGGAAGGAAGACACAGCCCTTCCTGACCTAGATTTTCCCTTTTGGAAGCAGAGGCATATCCCTCCTAAAGGGAAGTGTAGGCAGCCCAGCCCATCTGCTGCTACGTCACGACACGGCGCCGACTCCAAAGCACCTCTGTTTCTTGGCTACAGTGAGGGAAATCTCACTGTATGTACAAAATGCCAAAATGCCAGAGAGCTGGGAGCCCACGGACACCGGAGGGGGGTGGGTGCTGATGACAACAGCGTGTCTGACCCCCTGGATTTCGCACCCAGCTGTCTTCAGCCTCCACACTTGCACATGTCTCCACCAGCCACCTTGACTTCTCCCCTCAGACTCTTTTCCGACCGCACCTATGCTGTTCCCATCTTCCAGCCACGCTGGGTGACCCTCTGAACTCTGACATGTCTGGCACTTTCCCATCTCCATGCCTGTGCCCAGGCCAGGCCCTCTTCCTGGACCACCCTTGCTCCCTCTGCCTTCATGGCACACGCACATTCCTCCCTGTGTGGGCTCCTCCTGTATCACTGCTTCTCAGTGATCTCCCTGCTGGAGAGATGAATCCCTTCTCTGAACCTTGTAGCACTTTCTCTCTCTCCCTCACGATGTTTATCATGGTTCTTCATGTCCACGTATTTACTGCTCCACTAAGCTGTGATTTTTCTCAAGGGCTGGGATTCACGTCTTAGCTCTGCATCTCCAGACCCCAACACAAGACGTGACATGCAGCAGGGGTCCAAGAGACGTTATTTCCTTTCCCCTATTTCTATCTGCTGATGACTGATTACATGGATGCTCTGCATACCTGCCACAGCAAAGCTGAGCAACAGCTCGGCATACACACCACCATCACTCCCACCTCTGCCTGTGGAAGACATCACTAACCGATCACTGAACTCTTTCCCACTGGCCTAGGACTCGGCCTCAGAATCGTTCTTAACACACAGCTCTAGCATATTTACTGCTTAGAGGAGCAGAAAATATGTGGACACAAGTAACTGTGGTAACCACTGGAACAGAGTTGGGAGGTGGGATAAAACTGGCCATCCTGGACAGAAACGCAGTAAGCATCTGATCACCTCCCGAATGCAGAGTTATACACTGTCAGAACCAGGCGTGCTTTAGAGCTCACATGTTCTCGTGGATGAACGGCTCTCAAACTTTTGTGGGCCATTTATTTGGGGTGCTTGTTAAAAATGCCTATCTCTGGACCCTACCCCAGAAGTTCCAACTGGGAAGACCTAAGGCGTGCCTAGGAATCTGTAGTTTACAGACCACTCCAGGTGCTAACGCAAATGTTCTCAGACTACAGTCTGGGCACTACTTATCAGGTCTGTGCAAGTCTGCAGCCTCCCTCACTATTCAAATAAATGGTGAACTGGAGACCCAGAGAGGGACACACAGTACCTGAGGTCACACAGCACATGTCAGCGCCAGAACCCATGGCTTGTTGCAAGATCCCATGAGATAAATGGTTGCCTGCGCTCCTCACCAAGAAGTGGGGTATCACAAGGCAGACCTGTGCAGGGCGGAGGGGCTCCTGGAACCTGCAGCCAACGGAAGCTACCCAGGGCTGGACTTACCCCTTGCTCCATGCTGTCATTGGCGCGGTCTGTGACCTTGGAGATGAGGGTCAGCGAACCTACAGAAAGAAGCAGAGCCGAGGGCTGGGCCTCCTGGGGCGGGCCGGGCTAGCTGCCACCTCCTCGCCTCTCCCCACGCAGGATCCCCGCAGGGCCTTGTGTATGGGTGGCACCAATTCTTCCCATGGCCGGATCAGGTCACTGGCCCAATCCCAGCTTGGCCACTACCACCTAAGTGACCTTGACAGTCACGTGACCACCCCATGCCTCAGTTTCCTTGGCTGTAACTAGAATATGTTAAAATAGGGACTGCCCCGGCAGGTCGCATGCAGGGACAGCCACACAGAACTGGGAGGAAACAGGGAGTCTGGGTGAGATTTTTAGACCTGGCACTACCTCCTATCACTGAATTCTGATCACCTCCTTCTCCTCCTCTGACTGGACGTCAGCCCATCCCAGGGAGTCCCCATGGTTGAGGTGAAGGGGAGTCACTTGGCAGCCCCGGAGGCCTCACGTCCCCTGCACACCCAGCTGGGGGGAGGGGGCTGTGTTGTGTGCCTGGCATCTGGTGTAGAGTCCAGAGTTGGGGAGAGGGACCAAAACAGGAATGTATCCCCTTCCTCTGGGTTCACACCGGACTTACCCTGTGTGTTATCGTACTCAGCCGAGTCCGGGCAAAGGTTATTTAAATAGTCTGCAGACAGAACAAGAGCCAGGAGTCAGTTTGCCCTGGGGAGGCCAGCCCCTCGTGTCCACAACAGGAGCCCCTCTGTCTCCAGAGACGGAATGAGACTTCCAGAAGAATGAGGTGCCCACCCTCTCTTCTGTTAGCCCATCACAAGAACACACTGGCACAAAACTGGGCCCCCAGAATCACCACCAGCATCACGCCCACCACCGCTAGTCATTTATTCACTCATTCCACAAATATCTATTCAGCACCTGCTGTGTGGCTGGCACTGTGCTATGCCAAAGAAGCACACAGTCGGCTGGGGGAGACAGCTGTGGCCACCAACATGGTAGAGTGGGAATGTGTCAGATCCTTAACACATTTACACGCGTAAGGCTCGACACGGGCTGGTCTTGCTCCAGCTACCTCTCCATGCCTCTCGTTTAGTGGGGCAATGTAGGCATTCTTGCTACTTCTTGAACGTGCCAAGCTTGCTCAGACCCCAGGGCCTTTGCACTTACTATTTCCACCACCTGGTACTCTCTTCTTCCAGATCTTCATATCGCTCATGTCCTCACTTCACTGATATCTCTGTTCAATGTTACCTCCTCAGACAGGTCATCCCTGAGGGATGGATCTAATACAGCATCCCTGTTCCCCTGAATGTCCTCAATCTGCTTTATTTTTCTGTAAAGCTCTTATCACGGACATATTATACTTTTACTTCCTTATTTGTTTGTTCGAGTATAAGCTCCATAGCGTCACAGAGTTTGTTTAATTCACTTCTACCTTTCCAGCATTTAGCACAGAGCCTGGTACACAGTAGGTGATTCATAAATACTGGTTGAATTAGATGAAAAAATCCTCCATCTCCTGGCCCTAATGTCTTTTCTTACAGCCTGGTTGGTCCCTGGAGTTACATGCCTGTCTCTATGTGTGTAGTTCCATCTTCCCCACCAGAGCACCAGCTCCTGAGCCAGGGGTCTCTGTCCATTTAGAAGGCAGTTGCTCAGGACAGAGGTAAGAGTGTTTCTGGCAGGCAGAGGTAGGGGAGGGGATGACGCTCCTGAGGGAAGTTTGTATAGAAGGAAGAAACAAGGACCTGGGGCAGAGCCCCAAGAATCACTGACATTTATGGGGCCGTGGAGAGTGGCCAGTAGAGATGGAGAGGGAGCGGTCAGAGGGGTCAGAGGGAGGCAGGGAGAGAGTATACCACAGAAGCTCCGGGAGGAAAGGGCTTCGAGAAGCAGGAAGTGGTCAGCGGCAAAGCCACAGAGAGGGCCAGCAGGTCCAAGGGGGAAAACATCCGCTGATTCAAGAGGGCTTTGGTGATAAGACAGCTTTAGGGAAATGAGACCCACTGAGCCAGGGAGCAAATGCAGCCCAGGGGAAGGTGTGAGTTCCTGTGTGTTAGGACGGAGAGGCTTAAGGGAGACGTAGCAGGTGGCCACTCGGGCAAGTTTCCACATGGCAGCAGGGGATCCAAAGCTCAGCCGGAGGGAAGGTGGTGGCTGGGCCTGGCACCTCTGCAGGGGGTGACGGCATTCTTCCTCTCACCCCTTCCTGCTACAGTGGGAGGGGAAGTCTCATCGCATACCTTGCCAGGCCTCCCCCACCCCTCTGCAGGTGCTTCCCCTCCCCACACCAGCTCGGTACACCTTGACCTCCTGTGGGGCCCACCTGTGAGGAGCACTTGGTACTGGAACAGGCGCTGAACCACCCTCAGCAGCCGGTGCTTCACGTTCTGGCCACCTCCTTGCTGACTCTGCTGCTCCCAAGAGACAGGAGAACAAAACTCCATCAGAGACCCCTGCCTGAGGTCTCCGGGCTTACGGCATCCCACATGAGCCCATCCACACATGTTCCCTCCATGCCTTCTCCTGCCAGGCTGAGCATCTCCAAAACCAGGTTCCCCTCCTCCAGGGTGTCCTCCCAGATTAGCACCGCCCCACCCTGACAGTTCATTCTTTCAGGCTCACAGACTGTGCTACACTCAGTTATACATCGCTCCCAGACCCTGCTTTGCACCTAATGTTAGTGGTAGAACAAAGTCCCTGATTTTGCTGCCCAGTAACTGGATCCCCAGTTGGTGGTCATTTGTTGGGCACTCCAGTGGCTTAGGGCCCCAGCTTGCTTTGTGCTTCTCTCCTGGACAGAGAAACAGCTACTAAAACTCTCCCCATGGCTGGTGCTCATGGAGTTGTCATCAATGGCCCAATAGGGGATGTTCTGGGTTTCCCCTCCTGCTGGGTCACCCTCTCCACCCTACCCCCAGGTCTGCCCATCTGCCCCACTAAGAAGCCCCAGTGATTTGCATTAAGCCCTTCCATGCCCACCCCCACCCCTGCATCCTTAGAGCGGGTTCTTGGACTACCGACAACCCACCTCAAATTCTCGGACGGCAGCTGCTAGCCGGGGGGCATGGAGGCAATTCTCACCCAGCAGACTCAGGTACCTATCAAACTGCTGGATGTGAGCGGCATGGTGCTCAAACTCCTGCTCCCGGGCCAGGAAGACATCAGCCACCTTCTGCTGGCTCTCCCTGCAGCCAAGGAGGGGGCGGACAGGACAGCAAGAACTCAGCCTTGTGACCACACGGTGTTGGACGGTGAAGGTTGGCATTGCATCCCCGGTCGACTCTCCCACGGTTGTTTTACTTTGGGTGAACGACCTAACCCCTCCGTGTCTCAGCTTCCCCACCAGTCAAATGGAGACACCATTTCACATGGTGGGATTTTTACCCCACCTCCTGCATTCCCCAAGGCAACGAGGTGGGGACGGGGGTCCGGGGCCACTCACCAGTGTGACAGCCTCTCCTCCAGCTCCTCCAGGATCCCCTGGTGAAGGTCGCGGATGGGTGGGAGCTCACTCAGGCCACGTCGCAGCTCCTCCCTGGCCAACGTGTCCTTGCCCTCTTGGTCCATCTCATCCAAGGCCCCCATGACAGCTCCATGGAAATCCTGAAACCCCGAGAGGCCTGTTATGCATGAGTCGACTGGACTGAGCACAGTCCCCCAGGCAGCTCCTCCGCGGCTTTGGAGCCCTGGGTACATACTGATGGCACAGGACCTCACACCTGTGTCTCAGACCCTGTGAAATGGGGGTGACAACACGCACCTGGTGATCACAGGTAACTGATGCCCAAAGAGCCCCCCACGGCTCCCAGTATGGAGTAGGTTTAAAGCATGCTCATTCCTCCCCTTCCTTGTGGGACCTTGGGTGCACACTCTTCTTTTACAAGATGGGTAAGAAGTTGGGTAATTCCTTCTCTGAAGAAATACACAGCTCCTGCTTTACAATTATCCATCTCTGAAGAGGTTCATGGGCTGTTCTTTCAAAACAAAGTCTAAAGAAACTATAGGCATCTGCTCCCTGGTGTAAAAATGGTGAAGATGATGACTGTAAAAACATTCATGCGTAGTGCTAAGAAATCAGGAAGGGGTACAAAGCTGTCTTCCTACCCTAACACAGCTGTGTAAAAAATGAATAAAGGAAAAAGCTGAAAGGGAATGAAATGTAAACAGTTACAGTGTCAGGGGTATAGAATTAGGAATGATTATTTTCCCTTGTTGCCTCTGTTTTCTAAAATTTCTGTATCATGATTACATACTTTAACAATTAAAGTAAATTTAGGGAGTTCCCTGATGGCGCAGTGGATAAGACTCTGCGTTCCCAATGCAGGGGGCCTGGGTTCGATCCCTGGTCAGGGAACTAGATCCCACATGCATGCCGCAATTAAGAATTTGCATGCCACAACTAAGGAGCCCATGTGCTGCAACTAAGGAGGCTGCGAGCTGCAACTAAGAAGCCCGCCTGCCACAACTCAGGATGTCACATGTTACAACTAAGGAGCTGGTGAGCCACAACTAAGGAGCCCAAGAGCTGCAGTTAAGGAGCCTGCCTGCCACAACAAAGACGCAGTGTAACCAAATAAATATTTTTTAAAAATTAAAGTAAATTTAATAAACATTAAGATTATAAAGAATGTACGACTTCTTTCTCACAACAAAAATGTCTGATCTTGGGTTTCCCTGGTGGCGCAGTGGTTGAGAGCCCGCCTGCCGATGCAGGGGACACGGGTTCGTGCCCCGGTCTGGGAAGATCCCACATGCCGCAGAGCGGCTGGGCCCGTGAGCCATGGCCGCTGAGCCTGCGCGTCGGGAGCCTGTGCTCCACAACGGGAGAGGCCACAACAGTGAGAGGACCGCAAAAAAAAAAAAAAAAAAGTCTGATCTTCAAATAAACATGCTCTTACATGAGACCCAGTACTACGGTTTTAAATACATGGACTATCCTGAAACCACCTTGAATCCTGAAGCAATGCACATCAGGTGAATCTCAGCATCAGCAGCCATGGTCCGGCCCAAATCCAGAAGGTGACGTCACCTTGTCAACATTCAGGAAGGACGACCACCCTGCCTGTTCAACTGCCTCCCTGATGGGGAACTCATTATGGGCAAGACAGTTAACCCCATTGCTGAACAGTTTTTACTGTTAGAAAAGTTTCTTTACATAGAGATCTGAAAAGGGAAAGTGCCTGAGAGGCAGGGAGGTGGATGGGGCAGACGGAGGCAAAGGTGGAGAGGGAACGAAGAGAGCAAAGAGAGCAGAGGGAGGGGTGCTGATGGAGAGAGCGAGACAGAGAACGGGAGGGGCAGAGACCCGGGGAGACTCTCTGGCTGCCCCGGAACATCTGTAAAGAGGCCACTGTGCTCCAGGAAGGGCAGCAGATGTGGAGGTTGCAAAGGTCCCCACTTCCTCAACACCTCACCCCGTCCTGCGTCCGGGAACGGCAGGAGGGACACGGCAGGAGGGCCACCCTGGCTTGCACTCCCAAGGAGCGGGGATGAGTTGGTCCTGTCTGAGGCCGGCCCTAGCCAGCCCCAACACTCAGGTCGGAAACTGGGTGGAGAGAATGTGTGTCCTTAAGTGGAGGCCACACTCTTGAGCCATAATTAGAAACTGAATCGCATTGTACCCGAGCTACCAGAGCCTTTCCTGAAAGCAAGTTTAGGAGGATGGAGAAAGTATGAATGACAATGAAAGGGCAGCTAGGTGGGGATGGCAGCCAGCAGGTGGTGCTACTGAATTCTTATTTCTGCCTACAGCTGGCTCTGGGACACTTGGGGTCATCCTGAACCTGGAGGGGAGGTTTCTCTGTTGACCTTGACCTGGCATGGGAGGGCCCACCCACTCCTCCCTTCGGCGTCTCTGTGTTCACTAGGACCCAGTCTCCAGCCCTGCAGGGTCTTCTCAGCTGCGGCATCCCACAGAAAGAGAGAAAACGTGCTTGATGAGGCTGATAACCCCTCCTGCCTGGCAGCTGGTGGACAGAGGACTTTAACACACCCCCTTATCGGCTCAGTGCCAGGTTCCAGCACAGCTACCCCAGAGGAGGTCACGGGCAAGCTGTCAACCTATCTGAGCCTCAGTCTCCTCACCTGGAAAATGGGGATAACAGTACCACCAGGTATCTACAAAGTGAGGCTCCTGAGAGGCTCATCCTGATGTTTGAAACTGCTTTGTAAACTATAAAGCGCTATTCCTGCGGCAGCAATGGTTCAATTTTAGATATGACATCTCCAGAGCAGGGCCACATCTGTTGGTTTCCTCCCATGCTTCTGAAGTCCAGCAAAGCATGCGACACAGAGGTGTTTTATAATACTTGCTGATGGATGCACTGCAGCGCCCTTATTTACCAGAAAAGGAGAATGAGTCACGGGGGAGCCAAGACCCGAATAGGGTCACCCTGATACGCAGACCACAGTACACAGAAGGGGGTGGAGAGGGAGAGGGAGTGGGAACACGAAGGACAAGCAAAGACAAGGCTGATGGCTGCATTTGCATCACACTCCAGGGAGCTTAAATATTAATGGCTTTGCAAGCTGGCTTCTCATCTGTAATTAATTCTCACTCAATTGACTCAGTCCCAATGGGCAGGACGGCCACCAACAGCATGACTCATTCCTTGAACTAGAGCACAATCGGAACCGTACAGACATCCTTTCTGCAAACTCGCATCGGCTGGAAACGTGAGGGCCCGCCGCCCCATCCATTGCTCCCTGAACGGTTTCTGCCATCACCGCACCTGGGGGCCTGGCAGCCACCACAGAGGGAGGAAGGGGGTAGAAGATCCGTGGTCCTCATCTCCTTATCACTCAACAAATATCCTGAGCGCCTGCTCTGCCCCAAGCCCTGAGGGGACAGTGGGAACAGGAGAGATGCTGTTCTGCCGTCAAAGAGTTTGCAATCTAGGGGAAAAGCACTGAGCAAAACGATGACGTCAACACAGGGGTGTAACTGCTGTGACGGGAAAAACACAGGGGCTGTGCAGACCACGGGAAGGAGACCCGGCTTATCACCAGGGAGGCAACGCCCACACTGAGACAAGAGGGGGAGTGTTCCAGGTGTGGGGACAGCACATGCAAAGGCCCTGAGGTGGAGGAGGAACCGAGTTGGGTGTGGTTTGTGTGCCGTGGGTGTGTGCACGCATGCCGCATGCAGGACTGGAGCATGATGAAGCTGGAGGGTCAGACAGGACCCATCCCACAGGGCCCTGCAGCAGGCTTAAGGGACTTGGGTTTCATCCTGGGGTGGTGGGGAATCACTGAAGGTGCTAAGCAGGGGAGCAAAGTGACCAGGTTATCTGTCTTTAAAAGTTCACTTTGTTGGGAGAACAAACTGGAGATGGCTGGAGTGGGAGACCAGTGAGAAGGCCGTTCCAGTCGTCCAGAACAGGGGAGAGGCCAGGACCCAATGGTGTCATTGTGGGAGAGAGTGCACGGACCAGAGTCGGTAAGGAGTACGAAGTGACTGGACCCCATGCCTGCAGGGTCCAGCCCAACCCCCTGGGGCACCGGAGGCCTTCCTGACTCGGTCTACCCTCTCACATACACGCCTCCCCCGCTCTGTGTGGAGTTCCTGTCCCAACCCTCGAGGGCTCTAGAGAACGAGGACGAGTCCTTGTCTATCTAGACGGTTGCCTCCATGTGACCTGGGGCAAGTCACTCCATCACCATGGACCTCAATCTCCCCCTCTGCTAAATGCGGACACACGTACCTCTGCACAGGGTTTGTGCAGACCTCCTTCTGTCATGTTTTAGGAAGATTCGTTTCTGGGCCTTGCTTCTCCCCTAGACTGAGTGGTACTTATCTCTGTGCCCTGAGCACCCAGCCCAGGGCAGGTGCTCAACAAACAGCAACGCTGATGGTTACCGAACGCTTGCATTATTATTATTTCTATTTTACCAATAAGGGAATTAGGCCCAGAAGGATTAAGTAACTCTCCCAAGGCCACCAGATGGTGAGATTTGAGCCCACGTCAGCCTGACTCCAGAACCCTGGCTCTTCCAGCTGCTTCACGCCAATTCCTCCTCTTATGACTGGCCCAGACAGGTAAGTGACTTGCTCAGGTCAAGGAGGGAGACTGGAGCCCAGATCTCCAGAATCCTGGCCAGGGCTCTGCCCAACCTCAGAGACCCTGGGGCAGCCTGGGAGAGAGGCAAGGACGGCCTATGCCTCTGGAGCCCAGACGAGTCTCCTGGGAGCTCACGGGGTTCCCAGGACCCTGCTCTGGACATGCCTGCAGTGGATGCAGGGACCTCACATTCAGGGGCCTGGTCCCCTGGCTCCTTTCCCCTTCTCCAAACCACTCACTGCATTTTCTGGGTGACATGGCATCTCCATTCTCTGGGCTAAACAGTTAGTGGGTGGCCAGAATGTCCTGCTCCTTGCAAGTGGTCAAACCACTGATGGTGCTGCCAGAAGTCAAGTGGACGCACTGGAATCCCATGAGTCCAAACGTACACCAACATCAACCTTGACCCACCTACGTTATAACTGCGCCCTGGCAGAAGCCGTGAGCTGTCCAGGGCACATGACTTCATTTGACCTGGCCAATCACCGGAGGATACTTTGGAACCCTGAATATGTTTCTGTGGGGCACGCAAAGACTTTTTAAACCGTATACAAAAAGTACTAACCATACAGAAAAAAACTGTTAAATTGGACTTCACGTTAGAAGATGAATATGGAAAAATGGAATTTGGTTGTTCTGTGTACTACTCCTAATCTTGTTACTTTTCTATAAATTTTACTTTTCATTTCATTTTATTTTTTGCCATACCACAAGGCATGCGGAATCTTAGTTCCCCAACCAGGGATCGGACCTGTGCCCCTTGCAGTGGAAAGACACAGAACCTTAATCACTGGATCGCCAGGGAAGTCCCTTGAATTATTTTAAAATAAAAGGCTAAGAATAATTTTAAAAGTAAATAAGATGAGAAAGAACAAAATGCTTAGGAATAAATTTAACAAAAGAGGCATAGAACATGTACTCTGAAAACAACAAAACATCACTGAAACTAAAGAAGACCTAAGTAAATGGAAAGTGTCACATGTTCACAACTTAATATTGTTAACAGGTCAGCACTCCCGAGTTGAAAGACAGATTCACATCAACCCCTATCAAGACCCAAGTTGCCTTTTTTACAGAAATTGACAAGCTGCCCTAAAATTCATATGGACATGCAATAGCCCAAACAACCTTAAAAAAAGAACAAAGTTGGAAGACTCACACTTCCTGATTTCAAAACTTCCTATGTGGCTATAAGAATCAAGACTGTGTGGTAATGATGGAGGGACAGACATTTATATTAATGGAATAGAAATAAACCCTCACATTTACGGTCAATTGATTTTTGACAAGGGTGCCAAGAAAATTCAATGGAAGAATAATCTTTTCAACAAATGGTGCTGAGATATTTGAATATCCATATGCAAAAGAATGAATTTGGATTCCTTCTTTAGATCATACACAAAAATTAACTTAAAATCAAAGATTAAAGGTAAGGGCTAATACTATACGGGACTTCCCTGGAGGTCCAGCTGTTAAGACTTCACCTTCCAGTACAAGGTGGGTGGGTTCGATCCCTGGTCGGGGAGCTAAGATCCCACATGCCTTGTGGCCAGAAAACCAAAAAACATAAAACAAGCAGTACTGTAACAAACTCAATAAAGACTTTAAAAATGGTCCACATCAAAAAAATCTTTTAAAAAAAGAGATAATACTATAAAACTCTTTAAAAAATGAGAGTAAATCTTTGTGATTTGGGGCTAGGCAAAACTTTCTTACCTATGACACCAAAAGCACAAGCAAGGAAAGAAAAAATAGATCAATTAGAGTTCATCAAAATTTAAAACTTTTATGCTTCAAAGGATACTATCAAGAGAGTGAAAAGACAACCTACAGAACAGGAGGATATATTTGCAAATCATGTATCTGATAAGGGACTTGTATACAGAATTACAATAAAAAGACAACCTATTGAAAGATGGGCAAAGGATTTGAAAAGACATTTCTCCGAACAATATATACAAATGACCAAGAAGCACATGAAAGGATGCCTAACATCATTAGTCGTCAGGGAAATGCAAAATCAAAGCCACAATGAGATACCATTTTGCACCCACCAGGATGGTTATCATTAAAAAGACATATAACAAGTGCTGCAAGGAAGTGGCGAAATTGGAAACATCATACTACAACGGTGGGAATGTAAAATGGTGCAGCTAACTTTGGAAAACAGTCTAGGAGTTCCTCAAAAGGTTAAAGAAAGGTTACCATATGGTCCAGCATACGCTCCGAAGTATATACCCAAGAGAATGGAAAACGTGTTCATGTAGGAGTTTGCACATGGATGTTCACAGCAGCATTTTCATAACAGTCAAAAAGTGGAAAGAACCCAAATGTCCATCAACTGACGAACGGATAAACAAAAATATGGTATATCCACTCAATGAAATTTTACTTAGCCATGAAAAGGAATGAGTCAATGACACACACTACAACATGGATGAACCTTGAAAACATTATGGTAGATGACAGAAGCCAGTGTCAAAAGACCAAAAATTGTATGATTCCGTCTATATAAGATGTCCAGAATAGGCAAATCTATAGAGAAAGAACTGGGCTGGTGGGTGCCTAGGGCTGAGGGGGGTGATAACTCAGGGGTATGGAGTTTCTTTGGGGTGATGAGAATGTGCTAAAATTGACTGTGGTGATGACTGTATAACTCTGAATATATTAAAAAGTATTGAATTTTATGCTTTAAACAGATGAATTATATGGTTATGAGATTTATATCTGAATTAAGCTGTTGAAAAAATTGAATAGGGAAGCCACAGATTGGGAGACTATTCACAGTACACATATCTGAAAATGGACTCGTGTCCAGGATACTTAAATAGCTCCTACAAATCAAAAAGAAAAAGACAGACAACCCAATTGAAAAATAAGCCTAGGACATTTTTCAAAAGAGGATTTCCAAATGGCTAGTAAACAGAGGAAAGATACTCAATTTCATTAATCATCAGGGAAATGCAAATTGAAATCGCATGAGAAACCACTACACGATCAGCACAATGGCCATGAGTGAAAGGACTGACAGTGTGGGTATGCCGGCCAGTGCATGGAGAAAGCACTAGTCCTACACATCGCGAGTCGGGGTATATATTGCTTCGACCATGCTGTAAACCTATTTGGCAGCTTCTAATAAAGCCAAATCTATGCTCACCCTATGACCCGACAATTCTACTCCTAGGTAAATATTGAGGAGAAATGAGTTCCCTAGAACATTCATAGCAGCTTCGTAATAGCCTCAACTGGAAACAACCCAAACGATCTTTAACAGGAGGATAGATAGACCAACTGTGGGAGATCCATACGAAAGAACACTGATACACGGAAAACTGGTATGTATCTCACATTACGTTGAGCTAAAAAAAGCCAGAGACAAAAGGAATACACAATTCATGATTCCATTCAGATGAGGTTCAGGAACAGGCTAAACCAACTGAACGTGATGGAAAGTAAAATCGTGGTACCCTCTGGGGGGATGACGTCGACTAGGGCAGGGCACAAGGTACCTTCTGGGATGATGGGGATGGTCTACCTGGGTGGTGGTTACAAGTGCACACACAGGCATGTATTAAAAATTTGACCCCCACCCTTGAGATGTGTGCACTTACCTGTAGGTAAGTTACAAGACATTTTTTAAAAAAGCAAAACAGTTCTCTGAGGCCCCTGGGGGGAGTGAGGACACGCAAGAGCTCCCCACTGCTTTCACGCTCCTCCAAACCCCTCGCGGCCTCTCCTGCCCTCACAGCCAAGTCAGTCCGCTTGGCCAGTCGCTGACGGCCCTTCAGGAGCTGGCCGCGCTGGTCTCTGCAGCTGACGCTCATTCCTTTACACCAGTGGGGCTCCAAGCAGAGTGTGCATCCAAATCTCCTGCCTGGCTTATTCAAACCCAGCTTGCTGGACCGCAGCCCCCGAGTTTCCATTCAGCAGGTCGGGCGAGGGGTTGGATCATTTAACATTTCTTCCACGTTCCCTGATGTCGCTGCTGCTGCTGGTCCCGGGCCCACACTTTGAGAACTGCTGCTTTATAAGAATCCTCTTTCCCAGCCTCTGTGTGTTTGTTCTGTGCCTCCAGCATCTGATCCATATCTTGCTCATCTTTCTTTCTTTAACAGACCTTCATTGGAGTATAATTCCTTCACAATACTGTGTTAGTTTCGGTTATACAAAGCTGCTTTCAAACGCCACCTCCGTCATGAGGCCTTCCTGGGTTACTTCCGCAATCAGTCTAAGGGACTCTCAAGTGTCCTAGGGCCTCCAGAAATCCGGGGTCACAGCCTGAAGGGAGCCACCCCGATCTCAGAATGTCTCTGAAGTCTCATATTTTAGCTTAAAAATGAATGCATATTTTACATTATTCTCCAAAATATACCCAATTTAATTAATTTAAAATTTCACATCGAGAGCAAAGCGGAGGCTCTTAATAAATGTGCCGTGTTTATCCCGTGGCCTCAACTATGCCCCAGGCACCTACTGCATACCTGGGGCAGTGTAACCTGTATCCCAGCCTGAAAAGTAATGGCTTTACAAGGTTTTGCATTGTCAGGCTATTCACCTGCTCCGCATGTTTCTATTATCTTCCCTCCAATTAAGCAGAGAGCAGGCTGTGTCTACCCACTTTTGTTTCACCCTTGGATTGACCCGGCTTTGTTCACAACTGTGCTGAACAAAGCAAAATGTTTGCTACTTTCCCACTAGGTTCTCCATTTCAGGTGCAAACTGCAATCACCTGGGGAGCGTTTCCACTGGTTTCCATGACCAGGCTGCACTCCAGACCAATTAAACACAAACCTCTGAGGGTGGAACACCAGCATCCATAGTTTTTTAAAGCCACCGGGCCTGTGCGGAGGGAACTTACAGGATCACCTGTCTGTGTGTCTCAAATGTTAGTACTGCCCGGAGGGTTCTGAAAACACAGATGGCCAGGCCCCACCCCCAGAGTGTCTGACTTAGCAGATCTGAGGTTCTGAGGTGGGATCTAAGACTATGCATCTCCCACAAGTTCCCAGGTGATGCTGATGCTGCTGGTTCGGGGACCACACTTTGAGAACCACTGATGTAGATGAGTCTTTCTCACACTGTACCCCGTGGAGACCCAGGGCCAAGGAAGGTGGAGTCAGAGCCGACTTTGGCCTCCACCTGCCTCTGAACAAAAGTGCCTCCACTTTCATCCACTCTTCATACTGGCATTCTGAGTGAAATTCCTTTGAAAACAAGCTTCCATGGCTAAAAATGTCTGAGTCCCATCAGCCATCTCAGGGTGAGGCATCAAGGAGAAAGAGACCTTCCAAGGTCACACAGCAATTTCTTTTCCTGAACTGAATGAAATACAGAGGGAAGAGCCACACGCCTAGCACAGGAAACTCCTCTACTGAGATGCCCCCAACAGCCACCGAATTCGTACCTCCCAAAATGGGGAGCTCACCAACCCCCCCGGCACTTCAGGGGGAAAGCGAGCACATTTTCTCACACGCAACTGAAATCTGCTTCTCTCTGCTTCTCCCAAAGATCAATGTGCTCTCTGCCAGCAAAGACTGAGAAACAGAACCCCCCCAACCCCCGCCAACTTGATTAAAAAGTATTTCTTAGTGGGCAGGGGCTGCAAAAATAAGTAAGAGACAGCCTCGTTCCTGCCCCTGAAAAACAGCAAATCTTCCTGGCTATACATCAACTTCCCCAGCATGAGGCCGTCTGGGGGCTTAGTCTGGGTTAAACTTGTGGTCCTCCAGCATCGCCCCCTCCCACCAAACCCACCAGACCAACCTTCCCTACAACTCCCTCACTACATCTGCCCTGCTCGAGTCCTCAGGGCTCCCAAATTCCTATGTCTCCTTTTTGAAACACGACACATCCTGGCATTCAGGCTCTGCCTGAAGACCAGCTCTCCAGACTCTTCCTGTACACCCTACACTCCCCAAGCCCTCCCATCTGTACACTTGTTTCTGTGGCTGCTACCTGCCAAAAGGCCTGTTTCTACTTCCTGTCCATCCATGTCCATCTCAACACCTCCTCTTCCAGGAAGCCTTCCTTGACTTCATTCCTCCCACTCACACTGACTCCTCCCTCCTCGGGCTCCTTGCCACCTTACTGGACTGTTCCACATTTATTTGTCTCCTCCCCCTTCTCAGGGCTCTGGAGTCAAACAGCCCTGGCTCCACTTCTCACTGGCTGTGTGACTTTGGGTAAGTCACTCACCTTCTCTGGGACTCAGTTCTGGATCCATCCAACCATGTGAGAAATATTAACTGAGCACAAACTATATGCAACTAAATGAGCTAACGTATGTAAATTGCTAAGCACACATAGGAGCTCAACAAATGCTCTATGGCTGGGTGAGAAAAGAGGGGACTAGGGGGGCCAAACTGACAGCACACCAATTTAGATGAATAAACTCAGAAAGTCGCCGAAAAGTCCCTCTAGATCCTCTGTTTGCCCCAGTCATGTCAGCACCGAGGCCACAGCCAAATTAAACTCCTACGTGCTGATAAGGAAGGGCTTCTGAATGACTCTCCTCTTTCTCCGAGCAGTCTGAGAAGTCGGGCTGTGTCCTGGGGTGCTCCTTACGCCCCTGACACCCTTTCCAGCGGTTACCACCGCTGAGAAAAGCAGGCGGTGCTGTCAGTGGGAGGGGCACAGGGAGGATCCATGAGCCTCTCCCTGCCCTTCTGTACCATGTCTGCCTAATACCCCTCCCAAAGTCCTTTCACCCCTTCATAAAAGCCTGCCAGTCGGCAGGCTCCCCCCTCCAGGGCACCTCCTTCCTCCCAGGATCCCTGAGAGCCCTCTCCTGACACTGCACCCTCCCTTGGGGAAATCTGAGCCTCTCCTGGAGCTTCAGTTAACTTCTCTACACTTGACCGCTTCTGGTGCACATCCTGCACCCAGCTGACCACTAGCACGTCCTTCCCCAAGACCCTCTCCCTCGACTTAACCCATCATCTGCCCCCAAGCCTAGCCTGACCCCCTCCAGCACTTGCTGTCTTAGTGAGTCAGCAAGTCAGCAAGCCAGAAATCTGGGGTCAGCCTGGAGCCTGCCCTCCCCCTCCCACACTCAACGGCCCACCAGTCCCAGGCACACAGTCCTCAAATCTGCCTGCAGCACCGCAGCCCACTCTCACTCTTGCTAGAATCACCCAACGGCCTCCCACGGACCTTCAGCGGATCAAACCCAAACCCCAAGCATGCCTCGCGGGCTCTCCGGGCTCTGCCCCGGCTGTGCTGGCCTCAGCGCTCACCGCTCTCTTACTCACAACGCTCCAGCCAGGCTGAACTTCTTTCCGTTCCCAATCACACCATTCTCCAGCTGGCCTCTGGGCCTTTGTACATGCTGATCCCTTTGCCAGGTGCAAGCCTTCCTCACTGCTCCCCACCCAGCTAACTCATCCCCATCCTTCAAGTCTCAGCTTAGACACGTTTCCTCTGGGAATCCTTCTTGGACCCCCAGAGGCCTGGGGCGGGTACCTCCCCTGAGCCCCTGCAGCCTTTGGGTGCCCCCCACCACTGTATTAATATTGTTTCCTTCATGCCCACTTCCCTCCTGGACTGTCAGTTCCTGGAGGGCAGGGCCCTCCCGCTTGTCATTCCTCCATAAGTCCCCCGTACCCACCCCACAGGAGGTTGCTCAGGAAATAATTTTGATTGAAGAAATGGTAAGAACTGACCCCGCCATCATTTATTCATCAGGCATTTACTGAGCACCGACAGCATCCCAGGCATCACAAACCACTGGGGATGAGATCTGACAAGAGCTTTGCCCTCAAGCAGCTCCAAGTCTAGTGAGAGAGGCAGACAATAAGCAAGCACCTAAAAGCCCTGAAATGCACGAAGCGAAGCAGACAGAGCTGAAGGGAGACATGGAGGACGCAACACCCACAGGTGGAGACTTCAACATCCCACTCTCCGGGACGGACGGAAGACGAGACAGAGAATCACAGGGTGCAGCAGACTTGAAGAGCGCTACCATCACCCTGACCTCAGTGACATCTACAGAACACCCCCCACACACATCCTTTTCAAGTACACACGGAACATTCTCCAGGATATACTATATGTCAGGCCATAAAACAAGTCTCAATAAATTTAAAAGGGCTGAAACCACACAAAGCACATTCTCCAACCACAACGGAATTAGAAATCAGAAGCAGAAGGAAACGGGGGAAATTCACAAATATGTGGACACTAAATAATTTTAAATAACCCATGGGTCAAAGAAGAAAGCACAAAGGGAATTAGAAAGTATGTGAAAGTGAATGAAAATAAAAACACAATATAACAAGTAAACAAACAGATAAATTCGATCATTTCAGATAGTAAAAGGTGCAGTAAAGAAAAGAAAATGAAGCAGGAGGGAGCACAGAAGACAGGAGAGCTGCGGTTCCCTGCCCTCTCTGCATCCCCACCCTTGTCACGGCCTCATCGCAGGGGAGAGCACATCCCTGTCCCTTGCCTCTGGGCCTGGCCATGACACTTGCTCTGTCCAAAGCCACATGGGAAAAAGCGACGATGCGCCAGTTGTGAGCGTGAATTTTAGGAGCCCTCTGGTGTTTCTACTTGCTCTCCTACCATCACTCTGGGAATAGCCTCCCCCGAGGAACCTGCTGTACCTTCAGACTGGGCCCCAGAATAAACACACAAGAAATACAGCTGCTGACTTGAACCCAACTTTGACCGAATGACTCCCAGTTGACCCAGTTTCCCTTGCAACGAGGAGTGCCAAATGAGATGAAAGCAGAAGTTGTCCAGCGAGGCTTTCAGGAAATTGGTCTCAAGTAGACTAACTCAGCCAGGAGCATAACCTTTTGATTCCCCCCATTTCCTTCTTCCTGCCTGGGACATAGATGTGATGGCTAGAATACAGCAGCCATCCTGTATTCATGATACTCCTCCCACTGAATGGTGAAGACTATGTTCCCTCCCCTTGAGCGAAGGTGGACTTTTGTGACTGTCTCAACTAACAGAGTGTGGTAGTAGTGGTGCTACTTTTATGACCTGGCTTTGTCCAAGGCTACATCATAGAAATGTCACGTACTTCCTCCTGGCTCCCTCTTGGGACACTCATTCTTGGAACCTAACCACCATGCTGTGAGGAAGCCAAAACCTGCCCAGGCAGAGAGACTACCAGTAAGTGTTCTGGCTGCCAGCCCAGCTGGGGTCCCAGACAATAGCCAGCACCGAGCAGCAGCTGCTGGTGTGAAGGCACCTCTGGTTGATTCCAGCCCCTGGTCATCAAGTCACTCCTTGATTTTAGTCTTCTCCAGACATCATGGAGGACAGACACACTCTCCCCACCTTGCCCTGTCCAAATTCCTGGCCCGGAAAATCTGTGAACATCATAACATGGTTGTTTTATGCCACTAAGTTTTGGGCACCACCTTTGAGAAGCTGACACTTGAACTGAGACCACAATGAGAAGGAAGAACTTGGCTGTGAGAAGAGCAGGGGCAGGACATGCCAGTGGAGGAAAGGACAAGTGCAAAACCCATGCAATGTGACTGCGTTTGTAGCACCTGAAGGACAACAAGAAGGCCAGTGAGGCTGGGGTGCAGGAAGGAGAAAGTGGTCAGAGGAAAGGGCGCAGACGTGGATGAGGATCAGATCGCATAGGGCCTCTTGGGTGAGGAACCTCCTCCTGGGGTCTCAGATGGCGACAGCTTCCACAGTCACCTCTCCCAGTCAGCAGACTGGCTTATGCACAGGCCTACAATGCTTCGGCCCAAAGGAGGGACCCATGGTAGGAATTTTCTGCAACTGCTAGTGACACGGAGCAGGACCCTATGGTCCTCGCCCACCCCCTACCCCACGTCCTCAGTCTGCCTTTTGTCTGTGGAAAAATTTTGGCCAAAGAATAAGTTTAATCAGAGAAATGAGAAAATGCAGAAACAAATGAAAACAGTCAAAGGAGACCAAATAATAATAGTTTAGTCATTAAACATAGTCAAGGACCTTTAGTTCCTTAAGGGCTATAGATAATATCCTGAGCCATATCCTGTGAGCTGTCTTATAGATACTAAAATGCCCACCAGGTGGAAGAAGTGAATTACATCATGACCAGGCTGTAGCCATGACATAAGCTGCCACAATTCCGAAAACTGGCCTCAAAGAGATGGAAACAAACCGAACCTGGAACTGAAGATTAACTGTACCTAATACAATCAAGATGCTGCTGGTCAGACCACTGAAGACCAATTTCAAGATGACTGTCAGAGCTGACTGTGCTGTTTCTGCGTGTAGCCCCCTCCCTGTGTCTATAAAAGCTCTTGCCCCCGACTGTCAGTGGTGGGGAGTTGGCCTTTGGATAGGCGTCCGCACTGTGCCACTGCCCACCCCAGTTGCCAGCATCCAAAATAAAGCAAACTTTCCACCAACATGGCCTCTTAATTGGCTTTTGAGTGGCGAGCAGCCAGACCGCACTTTTGGTTACACTAGGAGAGGGATTTGTTTTAGATGACAAAACAAGAGAATTAAAGGTGTCTAGGGGCCACACCAGTTTAAAATCTCCAATGACTCATTATATGCAAGGAAAAGCAGGAGGCTTCTAGCTTGGCATTTTAGGTACATCTCAGTTTGGTCCTAACCTTGGTTTTGGACCCATCACTTGACCCACTTGGAAACCTGCCTTTCCAAACGTATCCATGTTCTAACGACGTGTGATGGTGCCCTGTTCTCCACACATATCACGTTCCTTTAGGCCTGTGAGTGTTCTTATGCTGACGACCTGCCCTCCTCTACCACCTTGGCCTGGTGGCTCCCTCAAAGTCCATGTCAGTGGCACCTCTTCTGCCAACTTTCCTGGATACCCCAAAGGGGAATAAGCCTCTCTGCCCCCCATGCTCGTGCAGACTTTTGCACAAATTATACTTACCACAGAGTAGCACAACTGTTCACATATATAGTTCTCCTCCCCACCTCCAACCTTTCCCTCAACAGAAAAAGGAGACCTACTCAAGGGCAGGTGGGGGGCCTTTTCCCTCTTTGGGGATCCAAGGCCTATCTCAGTGTCTACGGTGTTGTAAACATCCTGTGATGTTCTGTCCAGAAGGAACGGGTAAGTCAGATAGATAGATGGATGGATGGATGAACGGATGAACGGACAAATGGACGAATGGGTGGACAGGGAGTTTGATGAATGACTGGCTGGCTGGATGGGTGGATGGACATATCATTAGGTGCATGGACAGATGGAAGGACAGATGAGTGGGTGAAAGCCTGGCTAGATGAGTGGATGAGAGATTGATCATACACACAGGTGGGCAGGTGGATGAATACATTTATGACTGGGTTCAAGGAAGGATAGAGCAAGTCTTTAAAGCAGAAGTCAGCAAAATTTCCTGTAAAGACATGATAAGTATTTCAGGCTTTGTGAGCCACATATGGTCTCAGTCATATACTCTTCTTTGCCCTTTTTTCCACAAGTGTTTAAAATATGTAAAATCCATTCTTAGTTAATAGGCTGTAGAAAAACAAGATCTTGACCATGAGAATGCACTTCTGGATGACCAGAAATTTTATGAATCCCTGAGGTAGCGCTATCTACCATTTGACAAACACAAAGTTGAATCCCTAACACAGAAGGCCAGAGGCCATCTCTGTCGCCCTCTCAACAAAAGCACGATGGAGTCGAGGACTGTTCTAGCTGGGGAGGTTTAAAATGCACAGCTGGACCCTTCCCACCACCGGGCAGCCTTGGAATTTCAAAAGCAGCGGATCTCCACAGAGAAATTCTGAGAGTACCTGCCAACCTTAGCAATCAGACACAGACCCAGGGAGGGGAGTGGTGGAGAACGTCCCAAAGTCTGTGGTCTCCTTTGGACTAGTGTCCCTGGCTAGGACTTGGAGTCACATTGGGGCATTTCTGCCACTTCTATCCCCATAAGCACTAACATCACAATGTAGCTCCAGGCCACAATTTCCCACAACTAGCTTCTGAGTTGCGATTTTTTTTTTTATGGGCTCTTTTTTTCCCCTCCTCAGGATATTATTATGGATTACCAGCGGCTTCAGCATCTTTCCAACTGGCAGGAAGCAGTGCAAACAGAGATGGAAGTTTCCCAGTTAGAACCCTCTTAACAAAGTCATAAAACAAAAAGGCGCAGCCCCTCTGTCAAGCTGCCAGCTCAGAAGCAAGGGAGAAGCATTACAAAAGGGAGAGTGATGCTTCCTGCCGTGCTGGGGCCACTGCGCTTCACACCTGAGGGCTTTTGGGTTTAATCACCCACACAAAGTTCTCAGCCTGAAGGGCAAAAATGAGGGGCTGGGAGTGCAGGGCCAGAGCAGTGCTCTATCCCCCCTCTCCCGGGGACCTGGGTGCCTCTGTTCACATGGCAACACGACACCAGGGTGATGTCACCGAGAGGGACCTCAGCAGGATTCGACCAAAGACCTGGCTTGGTGCTGGTGCTCCGCTGCCGGCAGGAAGGCCCCTGCCCCGAAGAGCTCCAAAGGTGGAGGGGACACGTGACTAACACAGGACGGCAGCACAGCAGGAGTCAGGAGACCTGGGGCTTCCTCCTGGCTCAGCCACCGAGGGGCACTGGCCTTTGCATCACCACCGACAAAACGCTCAGGATGGACATTCCCAGCTCTGACATTCTTGGAAAGACACAAAGACGAATCAAAGCAGCACGGGACCAGGTGCCAGCCTACGAGGAGACTGCAGATGGCTTAGAGAGCCCAGCCGAGCAGGGAGCTCACGAGGGCCTTTATGGGACAGATGCCCTCACTTCCCACATCTTTGCTGCACCCTCTTCCCTTGCCCTTCCTTATGACTCAGCCCCAAAGTCACCCCCTCCGGGAAGCCTGCCTAGATTCCCTGAGGTTGTCAGTCACTCCCTTTTGCTCTGGATAATTACTCATTCACCAATCTGTCTCCTTCGCTGGCCAGATTGCCCCTGCAGAAGGGACCTGTCTGATCCGACTTTCCATCCCCAGCTCTTGTCACACAGCAAGTGTCCAAAAAACGTTCACTGAACTGAATTGAACTGACTGCACAGGGAGACCTTCTAGGCAGTCTGGCAGGTTGTGAAGGGTGGCAGTGCCAGAAATCCAGGCAGTCCCCAGTCTGGCCTCTTTTCCTCTGAAAATCCAGAGGATTCCCCTGACCCCACCGGCTCAGGTGTTATTGTCCCAATACCAAGGTGACTGAGAAAGTCTCTTGATACCCCAGCTGCCTGGTCCTTGTGCAAACACATCACCTTCTCCACATAGACCTAAACGTACAATGAGCGCACACACCTGTACACACACACACGCACATGCATGTCCCCACCCCACACACCTGAACTTGCACACACACAGCTACGACCCAGAATTACATCTGTCCTCCTTCTGTCTTCTTCAATGAGAGGGTCGAGGAGACCGCAAACATCCTTCCAGAAACCTCAGCACGTCCCCTATGTACCCTCCACTCAGGCAGAGGGTAGCTCCACGGAAAGAGTGTGCTCTTCGCCCCCTGAAGCACACGAAGCAGGAGACAGACTTCCCTGAAAAGCTTCGGTGAACAGGTGCCTCTGCTTGTGGAAAGCACCTCTGTCTCCTCATTGCTTTTCTGCCCCTTATATCACAGCCTTGTAAAAGGGCGATTCGTTTTGGACAATTAAAGTGATTAACTCACCAGATGTAGGTGCTGGAGCATCTCCACGTATCTGCAGGGGGAAAGAGGTTTGAGTGCATTAATTCTCATTCTGTAGAAGCCGGGGAGGGGTGATGTTCTGTTAACAAGCTCAAGGCCACAGGCAGCTGCTTGGGGACTCACGCTTTCTCTGAAGACAGCAGTTCCTGTGCTATGACGTGGGCTCTGGACTGTCCGTCCACCTGTGGGAGGAAACAGAGCCATCAGGAGGGACGGTACCCATGGGGGCAGTAGAAGGGGAATCCCAGCTCCACAAGCATCAGTCAGGTTTATAGAAGGACCATCACGCTGCCGGAGGTGAATTCCACAGGCTTCTCAGGCCACCCCGGCACTCACTACCTGTGTGATCTTCAGCCTCACCGCACCCCGGCTGCCTCATCTGTAATGTGGACATTAACAGCATCTAGTGCTCAGCCCAGTGCCTGCTGCGGCCTGCATGCTCGGCCGCCCTCACACCCACGCAGACTCTGCCCACAGCCCGGCAGGTTTTGAACAACCTGCGGTTCTGTGCCAAGCGAGCTCTCCTTGCTTTTTTACATGCTGTCACCTCAGTGTACTCTTCCTTTCTCTGCCTGGCCACCTCCCAGTTATCCTTGGAGACTTAGCCATGATGTCTGTCACTTCCTCCAAGGAGCACTCCTGATCCCCTCCCCGAACAGGCTGGATTAGGTGTCCTTTCTGGGCAGCCCCCTCTCAGGACACCGATTACATCTCCCCCTGCAGGCAGGCACCGGGAAGTGCACCTCTGCAGGACAGTGCCCAGCCTGGGGTTGGTCCTCTTTTGTTACTGAAAGAATGAACGAGTGAATGAATGAATGAATGAATGTTCATACCACTCGGGAAGCACTGACTCTCCTGGCTAACCTCAGAAGGTGAGCCATTTAACCCATCTGAACCCCAGCCTCCGCACCTGTGAGATTCGACAATAACTGAGATTTTGTCTATAAACAGGAAGGATGAGTGGGGGCCGAGGCAGAGGCCCGGGCCTTCTGCCACGAGCAACCCTTGTGGCCCCAAACCTGCCGGATATCAGACACACCGCGGTGTATCCGGAAGAGCAGAGACACTATGGGGCAGTGACAGGACAGATGGGGAAAGACACTGGGCCTGTGCAGGCGAGGCTGGGCGGGGTGGCCGCCGCGGAGAAGAGGGCACTGATGGGACGCATGGCTCCTGGTTTCCGGTCTCCTGCCACCTTCCCTTGCAACCCTGCAGAAGTCACTTTCCGAGGTCGGGCCTTAGCTTCCCAGGTGTGAGTAGAGTGACCTCTGAAGGCCGTTGTCTGCTGAACCTGTGTGTTATTAAACTTGAGATGCGATGATCTACTCCAGTGGCCAGAAACGCACTGCCTGTTGAGGGAGCAGCTGCACGGGGCTGTGGCTAAGAGCACGGACTCCGGAACCAGGCAGTCTGGGCTCAAATCCTGCTTCTGCCTTGTACTAGTTAAACAAGTCACTTAACCTTTCTGTACCTCAATTTCCTTACCTGTAAAATGGGCACAGCAGTATAATGGTATCTCACACACACACATATTGTGAAGATTAAATGAGTGTGTATATATACAGATAGAGACCTCTCTGTATCTGTATCCATATCTGCATCTCACACTTGGAACAGCGTCTGGTACACAGTAAACACTACACAGCTAACCGCTATCATTATGCTTGTGCTTTTTGTACCCTGAGGAACAGAACCAGGTGCCCAGGGATGGAATAAGAACAAATAATTTACAGGGTCAAGTAGCGAAAGGCCTCAACTGCAGAGTAGAGGCTGAGCCACTCCTCTGATAGCAGTTGAGGCAGAGGAAAGCAAATGGACCGTGGAATCAAGCACACCTAAGTACCAATCCTGGCTCCAGCATCGTGTGATTGTGTCACGGCTGGCAAACCATGACCTCTGAGCCTCAGCTTTTTCACCTGAAATACATGGAGAATGACCAACCCGGTCTCACACACTGCTGTCTGGGATGATGCACTCTTAACTCAGGCTTTGCATTTGCTGTTCCCTCTGCCTGTGATGCTCTTGCCCAGATCTTCTTCTCATTCTTTTTTTTTTTTTTTTTTTGCGGCATGCGGGCCTCTCACTCTTGTGGCCTCTCCCGTTGCGGAGCACAGGCTCCGGACGTGCAGGCTCAGCGGCCATGGCTCATGGGCCCAGCCGCTCCGCGGCATGTGGGATCTTCCCGGACCGGGGCACGAACCCACGTCCCCTGCATCCACAGGCGGACTCTCAACCACTGCGCCAGCAGGGAAGCCCCTTCTTCTCATTCTTACTTTCTGACTTTTTCAGGTCTCTGCTCAAAAGTCACATCCTCAATGTGGCCATCCATGACCACCCAACCCAGAGAACTCCCAGAGTCAGTCTTACTCCGGGGTTCTCAGCCTTGGCACCACTGACATTTTGGGCCACACAGCTTTCGCTGCAAGGGCTGTCCCACGTGCTGCACGACTGTTAACAGCATCTATGGCCTCTACCCGCTGGATGACAGCTGTAGCCCCACTCCAAGTTGTGACAACTGAATGTGTCTCCAGACATTGCCAAATGTCCCCTGGGGGGCAAGAGCTCACCTTGGATGAGAACCTCTGCTCGAACCCTGTTTCTTGCTGTACTTTTCTTTATAGCAGTCACACTACCTAATGTTACCCTTGTACACGGGAGATGTTCAAGAAATGTGTGAATAAACGGATGGAATTGAGATACAGGGCCCAGCACATAGTAGGTGCTCAATAAACGAGTTCCCTTCCCTAGCTGGTGTGTCCCTAATAGCTTCTTGGCTAAGAGCACAGTGTTTTGGAGATTTCAGTCTCTCCAAGGCCACCCAAATTCAGCAAAACTTGGGCCTACGGTCAGTCTTCCTCCTGCCTCTCGCTGCCGCCTCTGTGGTGGGTGATGCTGTTACACCATCCACAGAGCAGGAGGGAAACTTGTGAGGCCTGCAGAGGCCTCCAGCCTCACCTGGCCTCTCGCCCTCCCACGGGTACCGCACCATGGCTCCCGGTCTGCCTTGTGCATCCACAGGGCTAGCGTGGGGCTCTGCAGGCAAGAGCAGCTCACTTCCCAAGCAGGGGTTCCTGCAGAGTACCACACGCAAAAAGACTTCGTAAAGAAAACCCTCACAACGGAAACGTATTCTGCCAGGACAGGCCTCAACAGTTAAGAAAACCCTGTGGTCAAGCTCCCGTAAAGAGAATTACTTTGTAGAGAAAGGACCGGGGTCAGGAGATTGGCCCTATAAGATGAAGACGAGAATCAAGATGACGTCCAATCTTCCAGGGGCCTGTGAGTCAAATCTCGTTTGTCATCCAGCTTGATGCTGAGACCTGTGCTCTGGGGTCGGAAGGCCTGGGTTCAAGTCCTGGGCTCCACCCCTTCCTACGCTTATGCCCTTGGACAAGTTATTTCTCTTCTGAGCTCCCTCTGTAAACATGGATGATGATGATAATAATAATAATACCTACCTAATAATATACGAGCTAGCATTTATTGAACACTTAGTTTGTGCTAAGTATGGCTCTAGGATTTTCACATGTATTATCTCACTGAATTTTCCCAACAACCTAGGAGGTAGATGCTATTATTATGATCTCCATTTTACAGATGAGGAAACTGAGCAACAAGTTAAGTCCTACCCTTTGCCCAGAGTCACTGCTAGTAAGTGGCAGAGCCAAGATTCAAAGCCAGGTCGTCAGCTCCAACCTTGAAGCACTTGGCAGTGTGCCTGGCACTGGGCAAGTGCTCAGTAAATCGTGTCTCTGCTCATTGGAGGAGGTGGGCTTTCAAGCTGGGAGACACCTACTGCTCTTCACCTTCACTGTGAAGGAGGCAGCAGGAGTCCAGCACTCCAGGGCGCCCAGGCTAGTCCTCCCGCCACAGCCCTTTCTGATTCCCAGCCCGCAGAGCAGCACCCACCATGGCACACAGCAATGGGAGCGGTGCCGGAAGCGAGGACGCCCGGATCCACACCCCAGCCAGGCCACGAGCACCTATCTGACTGAGTGCAAGCCCTCCTCTGACGCCTGTCTTCTCATCGGGAAGATGGGGTCAGCGTTCCCCCACTGCAAGGACCAGATGATGAGACGATGGATGGAGTGTCCCCGCCCCACCCCTCCGAACTTCTGGAGTTGTCCTCATTACCACTGTCACAATCTTGAAGCTGTCGGGAGGGACTTCTGTGCACGGGCCACTCTGCACGTCCCTCCCAGGCCCTCCAGCCAGACGGGCAGACTCTGGGCAGGATGCACAGGCTGTCCCGCTTTAGTGACTCTGCTGATGATGGATGTCTCTTCGCCAGCCAGAGAAGAAGGCCTGGCGGGCCATGTGCCTGGGGCTCTCCTCAGAAGCTGCTCCTGGGCGTTGCCCAGCCGGGCCATTTAATATAGATGTTTGTTTAACCAGGAAATGAACTCCGTGGTTGACGGCAGTGTCCAGGGACAGACTTCTGGGAACAGGGTTCCTCCCTGGCGTGTGGGGGCTGGGCCCGTGCTATCGCGTTTCTCAGGCTGGCGCTGTGAGGGTTACATCAGGTAGCCGCCCTTCTGTCCGAGGTCCAAGCCCAAGCGGCTTATCTCCCCTGTTCCCCTGGGCCGCCCAGCCGCACTTCCTCCCCAGGCCCCAGGCAAACCTGCCGGCTCAGTGCTGGCTATTCTGGGAGCAGCGCAGGGCGGGAGGAACAGTCCTCCCTTAGGGACCCCCCTGGCTGAACAGACCTCAGAAAGAGCTGGGAGTCCTGGTCCTCTGCCTGGGACTCAGTTTCTCCAGCTATAAGACGGGGGTTCCTAGGCCCCTTCTAGAACAGCGGTTCCCCAAGTCTGCTCTGAGGAGCCCCAGGGTTCTGCGTCCCCTTCCCAACTACGTTATCTGTGTGAGCCTGGATTTTCACTAAACTTGACCAAAACAGCATTTTCAACAGACGGAACCCGAGAAGAATCCAGGCGTCCCCTATGAAGCCGGAAGTTAACACTGTTCGCAAAAATGTGAAACCTGGTCACTCTTGTCGCTAAATATTTTGCAAAACAACTATTTTTCATAATAAGTGCTATCTATGTTAACATATAATGGTCTATTGTTGTTATTTTTAAATGAATTAAAAGATAGATGTTTTAAGTTTTTCTCAGCGTTACTTTCTCACGTGGTAACTATGGATAGATATAACTTATAGAAATAAAAACTCTTAGGGGTCTTCAATCATTTTTATGAGGTTAGAGGGGTCTCAGACCAAAAGGTTTTGAGAACCACTGTTTTAGAGGCTGTCACCCTGATTATGTAGGATTGTGGACGGAAAAGCTCTTCATTCTCAGTGAAGATCCGAAGAGGAGGCATCACTGCCACTGTATTATATTAACAATCACCGTTACGGTTATTGTGAGAAGTAGGGTAATGAGCCCCAGGCTGTATGGCCTGGCCCTCAGCATGGCCCTATGTATTCCCAGGGGTCACACCATCTCTCCACAGCATCCTGTCCTGCAGAAGAGGAAGAAACCACCTCCAAAGCTCCTGTTTTGTCACCTCTCTCCCTGCTTGCAGGCCTCCTGGGTTGATACCTGCTCTGCCTTTAAACAGCTGCCTCTTTCCTTTCACCCTCATCTCTGCCAGCTCCGGGCCAAGCCCCATGTCCTGACGTCTTGGTGCCTGGCTCAGTGCCCCCTCCCTAGTTCACACCTGTACCCCGGCCTGTGGTCACCTGGGTACTCCACCCTCCACTCCGTAACCCTCAGCCTCTCACCTCCTTGAGACTCCCTTCCCTCTCAGATGACTTTCACCTACTTGTATGTCTGCTCCACCCACCTGGGCCTTGTCCCCGCTCGGAAGTGCCTTGCTCTGAGGTGGTGGGGACCTAAGCTCCCGAGCTCCCCTCCACCCTCAGCTGAACTCCCCTCTTAGCTCACGAGAGCTGCAGCCTTGGACCTACTCCAATCCACACAAGGTTGTGGGAACTGCCTTCTGCTGTCACTTGCAGTCCCAAGTGGCTCCCCAGGACTTACAGAAAGAACTTGTCGTCCAGCTTGATGCTGAGACCTGCGCTCTGGGGTCAGAAAACCTGGGTTCAAGTCTTAGGCTTCAGCGCTTCCTAAACCTATGCCCTTGGACAAGTTACTTCTCTTCTCTGGGCCCCATCGGTAAAAGAGGGATAATAACAATACGTACTTAATAATATAACAGCTAGTGTTTCTTGACCACTTAGTATGTGCTAAATATGGCTCTGAGCTTTTTACATGAATTACCTCACTGAATCTTCCCAAAAAGCTACGAGGAACTATTATTATTACCTCCATTTCACAGATGGGGAAACTGAGGCACAAATAAGTCCTACCCTGCACCTGTGACTCCACCTAAAGACCCTTTCCAGGCACATACCTGCATTCCTCGGGGCCTTTTGGCTCACACAGATGCCTGTGTCCAGAACTTCCCTGTGATCGAATAAGTGTCTCTAGGTTACACGCTTCACCCCAGTGAGGCAGAGCGCCAAGGCAGGCCCCCGATGCTCCACGTCTGCCAGCCGCACATCCCGTGGGCGGGGCGGAGGGGCACATCCGCAAAGAGGGAAGGGGCTGCCGTCCAGGGCTGCTTCAAGCCCTGGGGAAATACTCCTGATGAGCCCTTGCTACCTTGAGGGTCCCAGCGAGGGGCCTTCCTGGGGTCTCCCGAGGCCACAGCTGGAGCAGGGAACGTGCTCAGAGAGCCACACTCACGGGGTGGCAGGGACCCCAGGAGAACGCTTGTCTCCAAGGCCCCTCGGGGCACCACCTGCACTGACAGTGGCCACCTCCCCCTTGGAATGCAGACCGGGGCTCCCAGCACAGCCTTCAGCGGCCACTCGAAAATTCAGACAGGCGCTCAGGGAGAGACGGCTCATCTTTCATCCCAGCTGTTGCCTCTGTTCCTACAGGTGGCAGAGGAGGGATGAGGAGGGCAAAGGAGAGGCAACACCTGCAGGACAAGGGGGGAAGAAGGAGGGACCAAACACAGCCCCTCCTCCCCTCCTCCCCCAGGACCAAGTGGTAGGCTTCGCTTCCTGCTGACATCCAGCCTTATTCTAGTTCCTGAGCACAGGCTGGTGTGAATCTGGGTTTGGCCCAGATACTCTAGAAAACTTTCAGTTGCAAAGAATCTTTGGTTCCGGATGCAGTTTGTAATAGAGGACAGCACGCTATCTTGGAACACCCCGCATGAGGCATCAGGAGACCTGGCGCCTACTCCTGACTCTGCCGCCAACGTGCCAAACAGCCACGAGCGAGCAGCGGCCTCTCCAGGAGCTGCAGTCTTCCCTCCCGTGAGACGAAGGGATCTCGCGCATCACAGACTCCACACCCAATTCCCTCTGCCCCCGGCCCCTGGCAACCACCATGCTACTCTCTGCTTCTATGACTCTGACTGTCTTAGATCTCTCCTGTAAGTGGCATCAGGCAGTATTTGGCTTTCTGTGACTCCCTTGCTTCACTGAGCACCATGTCCTCCAGGTCTGTCCATGTTGTACCACGTGACAGGATTTCCTTCCTTTTAAAGGCTGAATAACATTCCATTGTATGTGGAGACCACACTTTGTTTATCCATCCATCCCTCGATGGACATTGAGAGGGTAGATTTCATGTTAAGTGTTCTTACCACAATAAAAAAATAAAATGAAGTGACCTCTAAATGCCTCTGTCAGCTCTCTCAGCTTATAGGTGCCTGAGTGTGGTGGTAACTGTGACCAGGCCAGCTCTCACTGAACAGGCCAGCACACGGCTCGTACGAGACACAGGCTTCCTGTCCTCAGCATCTCACTTCAGTTCGGGAAAGGACCAGCCACAAGTCAAGAAGCCAGTCGGTGACGCGGCTGCATGCCTTCGTGCTGCCTGCTTTGGCCTCCCATGTACCCTCTCTCTCCTTTCTACTTAGCCGCATCCTACTCTCCTTCACAGAGCACTTATGCCTCACCTCCTCCTGGAAACCTCCCTGACTGTCCTGACTTTTAAGACTTGGGATAGTCACACTGCTCAGGGTTTAGGTCACAAAGCTGAGGCCGCCATGGCTGCCCCATAATTGTTCCATCTCACGAGCAGCCTTTGTCTTGTAAAAAACTGTCAGACGTAACCCTCATAAAAGTGTATAAAATGTAAAGTTTAGAGATTATCACATAAGGAGCTTTCTCAGTCTCCAGCCTGACAGTAAGTCCCCACGGTCAGGCACCCCAGAGAGCTGGGGGCACTGTGGGTGCTCCATACAGACTGGACGGCTGACATACAGACCAGAGTTCAAACCTGAGTGAGCATATGAGCCACCGCGGGGGGATCCTGTAAACATGCAGATCCTGATTGGACAAATGTAGGGGGGCCTGGGGTGCTGCTGGTCCACATGTCCAACTCTCAGCAGCAGGGCTGTAGACCAGGCACAGAGAGCGACTATCACGAAGCTGGGAAGGAGAAAGTGAGGGCGAGTGTGACCCTGTGGCCCGAATTCTAAACTGGTCAAAGGGGCACGTTTGAGGGCTTCCCTGGTGGAGCAGTGGTTGAGAATCTGCCTGCCAATGCAGGGACACGGGTTTGAGCCCTGGTCCGGAAAGATCCCACATGCCGCGGAGCAACTAGGCCCGTGCGCCACAATTACTGAAGCCTGCGCATCTGGAGCCTATGCTCTGCAACAAGAGAGGCCGCGATAGTGGGAGGCCCGCGCACTGCGATGAAGAGTGGCCCCCGCTTGCCGCAACTAGAGAAAGCCGTCGCACAGAAATGAAGACCCAACACAGCCAAAAATTAATTAATTAATTAATTTTTAAAAATAAGGGGGGGCACATCTGAGACTTGGCAGAGAGGAAAACCAGCCACAGAATAAGCTCTCACGGGACCAGGGTATCCCAACGGCCCCCATCCCCAGCTTCTTGGCTCCTGACAGCCTCAAGCCCTCCAGGGCCCTGAACAAGGGGTGTGAGACAGGCGGGTACCCAGGATGCCTCCCGGACCTCTGAGCTCCTGTTTTCTCCCTTCCCCTTTGGGTTCTGAGAGTCTGCACCCTCGTCCTCCTCCGCTCAACACTGCCTGAAAATGTCTCTGCGTTATTCTGCTGAACTGCTGTGCCCTCTGCGTGGCTGCTGTGGGGCTGGTGACAGGCAGGCTTGGTTCCCCACTCCGTCCCTCGCTGTGCACTGTAAATTGTACAGGACCAAACGAGTGTTTTTGTTTATTAAACTGTCGTTCATTGAAGTTTGTTTTCCTTACTTAAACGCAGGAACTGAGTCTAAATGCATTCACTTACTTATTCGTTTTTTGGAGGATATTTACTCAGTACTATTTTATGCGCCAGGCAGCAGGGACGTAACTGTGAATAGGACAATCACGGTCTCTGCCTTCCTGGAGCTACTCTGAAAGGGGAAGGCAAACAATATGCAAGTAAGCAGAAAAATAAAGAACATAATCACAGCTTGGGATAAGCATGAGGAAGGAAATAACAGGAATGAGCAGGGTGAGCAGGGGAGGCCTCTTTGAGGAGGTGACATCTCATCTGAGACCTGCAGCCAGCAGTGCAAAGGGCAGGAAGAGCATCTAGAGTGGAAGCAAGTGCAAGTGCAAAGGCCCTGGGGTGGGTTTACAGAACAGACTGACTCGTTCTGTAGCCTTCGAGGCTGAATTTCATTTGATCCATAATAAGACATGGCAACAGAAGATGAAATGCCAGGGACTTAAAATCTTTCAAATCTGGTGCCAACTGCCAGAATAGCAAATTCAAGTGGAGAAGCAGGCGGGCAGGTGGTGGGGGGCATGGGAAAATGGCAAGTTCAGCTTGGGATGTGTTGAGTTTGAGGTGTCTGCAGGGCTTCCAAGAAGGGCCCCAAAAAGCAGTTCGTAGATGGAGTGCAGGGTCGCAGGGAGGGGTGGGGCAGAAGGTCGGCTCTGGGAACACACCTGAGAAGGGCTGGCTGCTGGCCCAGAAGGGGCTGCCTAAGCAGAGGACACAGGAGGACAGCGGGGCTGGAGGAACCCAGGCCCTGGGATGTCAACGCCTCACATGGAGGCGTGGCCAGAGAGGATGGTCAGGGGAGTAGGGAGAGAACAAGGAGAGAACGGAGCCAGAGAAACCGAGGCAGCTCCCCGGGAAGGGAGACCACCAGAGCGGGGGCTTGGGATCTGAGGTGGACAGTGTGCAGGGCGAATGACTGCAGCAAGGGGGGCAGGACAGCAGGGAGGAACATGTCTGTGGGCGGAGCCAAGTCCTGCAGAACCCGTCCAGCCCACCCCCTTCTCCTCTGCTCCCCCAGCGCTGACCTCGGCTGTATAGGCTCATTCCCACCACCCGCCCCACCTCTGCGCTGCTGCTCCTGGCCCGGAATGCTCTGTCCCTAGACCTTCTCGTTTCCTCCTCCCTCACAACGTTCAGCTCCCTGCTCGAAGGGTGCCTCCTTATCACAAAGGCCTTCTCTGGGAAACTGGAACCCACCTGCATCTCTGGAGGGAAAGTCAAATGGGGCAGCTGTAAAATAGTATGGCAGTTCCACCCCCAAATTAAAAATAGATTGACTATGTGATCTAGCAATTCTACTACCGGGTACATAGACAAAAGAATTGAAAGCAATGTCTTAAAGAGATACCTGTACACCCATGTTCACAGCAGCCTGATTCATAACAGTGGAAAAGTGGAGGCAACCCAAGCATCCATCGATGAATGAACTGACAAACAACACGTGATACGTACACATAATGGAATATTATTCAGCTTTAAAAAGGAAGGAAATCCTGACACCTGGAACAACATGGATGAACCTTGAGGACGTTCTGCTAAGTGAAATAAGCCAGACACAAAAAGACAAATACTGTATGATTCCACGCATGAGAGCAGTCAAAATCACAGAAGCAGAGAGCAGAGCGGTGGGTGCCAGGAGGACTGTGGTGGGGAGTTGCTGTCTAAGGGATACTGAGCTTCAGTTTGGGAAGATGAAAAAGTTCTGGAGATGGGTGGTGAGGGGTTGTACAATAAGGTGAACGTTTTGTTTTTCTTTTTTTTTTTTTTGTTTTTCTTTTTTTTTTTTGCGGTATGTGGGCCTCTCACTGTTGTGGCCTCTCCCTTTTGTGGAGCACAGGCTCTGGATGCGCAGGCTCAACAGCCATGGCTCACGGGCCCAGCCGCTCCGCGGCATGTGGGATCTTCCCGGACCGGGGCACGAAACCGTGTCCCCTGCATCGGCAGGCGGACTCTCAACCACTGCGCCACCAGGGAAGCCCTGTTTTTCTTTTTTTTAATGTAAGTTTACTGTTCTCTCTCTCATTTTTTTCAATTTATTTATTTATTTATTTGGATCTGTTGGGTCTTCGTTGCTGCGCGCGGGCTTTCTCTAGTTGCGGCGAGCGGGGGCTACTCTCCTTTGTAGCGTGCGGGCTTCTCATTGTGGTGGCTTCTCTTGTTGCGGAGCACGGGCTCTAGGCGCAAGGGCTTCAGCAGTTGTGGCACGCGGGCTCAGTACTTGTGGGACATGGGCTTAGTTGCTCCATGGCATGTGAGATCTTCCTGGACCAGGGATCGAACCCACATCCCCTGCATCGGCAGGCAGATTCTTAACCACTGCGCTACCAGGGAAGTCCCAACGTGAATGTTCTTAAGGCCAATGAATGTTCTTAAGGCCACATACTTAAAAATGGTCAAGATGGGGCTTCCCTGGTGGCGCAGTGGTTGAGAGTCCGCCTGCCAATACAGGGGACACGGGTTCGTGCCCCGGTCCAGGAAGATCCCACATGCCGCGGAGCGGCTGGGCCCGTGAGCCATGGCTGCTGAGCCTGCGTGTCCAGAGCCTGGCTCCGCAACAGAAGAGGCCACAACAGTGAGAGGCCTGCGTATCGCCAAAAAAAAAAGGTCAAGATGGAAGATTTTATGTTATGTGTATTTTCACAAAATTTTTAAAAATGGAAAAAAAAAAAACCCCCAGCCTTCTCCAGCCTCCCTGTCTAAGTTTCCTCCCTCTCCTCACCCCCAGTGCTCTGTCCTCCGCCACCTTGGTCTGCTTTGTTTGTTCGTTGTTTATAGCACTTTCACCACCTAAACCCACCTTGGGAGTTTTCTGGATGATTGTTCATCCCCTTCTAGAATGTAGACTCTAGCAGAGTCTTGACTTGTGGCTGCTGTATCTTCAGCCCTTAGAAGGGTGCCTGGCACATAGTAGGTGCTCAGTAAGTACTCAGTAAATAAATAAAATTCTGTTGAAGAAGAGGAGGGACGGGTGAAACTGGGTGAGGACACAGAGAGAAGAGGTGCAGATGGGGGGGAGTTCACATCGACAGGAGAGTGTTTTCTGGGAAGGAGAACAGGCTGCAGGAGAGGAAGCTGCAGCAGGTTTGGAATGGCCTCCCCGGGGCCCAGAGGAGCGCGTGTCTGCAGTGGAGCCAACGCACAGCCGGAACAGGGGTTCAGGGTCTCCAGCATGGAGAAGGCACAGTGTGACATTTAACACAGGCTGGAGACTCGCCCAGTGGAAATGACCAGGGTTCAAGTGGATCCTCGTTTTTGGTTTGGTTTGGTTTTTGGCTGTGCCACACAGCTGGTGGAATCTCAGTTCCCTGACCAGGGACCGAACTTTCACCCTCGGCGGTGAAAGCACAGAGTCCTAACGAGCGGACCGCCAGGGAATTCCCCACGCAGATCCTTTAACCCAGGCAGATGGTCAGGCAAGGCCACAGGTGCAAGGCTAGGGTCACGAGGTCAGCAAGGAGGCCCGGGCCAGGCCGCCAGGACCTTGGGTGCAGCCAGGGTGGGCGGGGTGCGTCCTGAGTGGGCGGGGACCAGGGAGGGCGTGAAGGCAGGATGGGTCTGCTCCAGGGGACAGGGCTGGGCTCAGGGGTGGACCCGGCCAGGAAACAACGTCCATGGTGACAGCGGGAGCCCGGCCAGGGAGGAGGTAGCCAGGAGGGGCTGCCAACTCCTGGGCTGGTCTCAGGGGAGCTGGTATCTCGCCTGAAAAGTCGCCATCAGCCTGAAAACCGGGCGCATTGTCAGGGAGGGGCAACTTGCCAGCCCGCCTTTGAATGTCTCCTTTCATTGCTAGATCTATTTTTAGGTCCCTCTTGATTCTCCTTTTTTGCCCCCTCTTTCCTTCAACCCACACCCTTTGTACGTCTGCGAGTGGGAGAGAGAGAGGTCAGACAGGTGGGTGGACCAGCTGGGCCCAGCATCCTGTCCTGCTCCAAAATCCTCTCCCCTCCTGACTCGGTCACCCCAAAACATCTGGGAAGGGTGGGACTCAGCACTTTTAATTTATTGTTACATAAACCATATCACACTGTAAGAAGGGTGGGGCTCACCACTACACCCCCAAACACGCCTCCCAAGGCCCCGGGGAGGCAATTCTGTGATCACGCACACTTGGTCCAGGTCTGCCCCTTTGAGACGGTTGGAGATGGTAATCTGGGTCCCACTTCCCCCAGGACAAGATGGAGGCGAGGTCTGCCTTTTGAGAAACAGAATTTTCGGAGAGAATGGAAGGCAAAAGAATAAGAAGCAAATGTCCCTCCTCCCCACCCCTGCCCCACCAAACCGTCTGCAGCAGAAAGGAGCCAGGAAAGATTGCTCAGTCCGGAAAGCTCCCAGCGATCTGGGAGCCCTTCCACCCTGAGGGCTGCCAGGGAGTATCTGTAACAGACTGGGGCAGGGGATTTAGCAGCAGGTATGAAGACTGATTGAAACTGCAAGTGTTCTCGGATCCCCTCCTGGGATCCACCCTCTGCAAAAACGTGTATGTAAGGAGGGGTATGAACAGGTGCCCTGCAGTGCTGTCCACTGAGCAGAAAAAAGAAACATTGTAAATGTCCCTCAGCAGGGGGAGGGCAAAGTAAATGACAGCACATCCAGACACTGGAATACTATAGGGCAGGAAAATATTAAGTTAGAGCTCCCTGTACCGATGTGGGAAGATCTCTAAGATACTAGTGAATGAACCCGGCCGAGTTACCCCTCCACCCCCGTTTCTTATAGTTTGATGTGGTTTACGGAAAAAAAAAAAATCAGAACTCCACAAACAATACCATCCATTTTCCACGCATAATGATGATATATGTAGGTGAATACAGGGAAAAAGTTCTAGAAGGATACACACCAAACTGCATACCGGTTACGTCCATAAGGGCACAAGGACCAGGAATGAGTGTCCCAGGGCACGGAACCCTGCCCCGTGATGACTTCATACATGATGAGGACCATCTAGCACAGCACGCCTCGGGCAAAGAGAACCTGATTGCTAAAGGCCATTTTACCTCTGCTACGTCATGAAGGCCTCATAAGGAGGAAGAGAGCATGGTGGGGGGTCGGGGGTGGCAGTCAGTCTGCTCGGCAGCTGAAGAGGCTGGGCTCCCGAGACTGGACTGACCTGCCGTGAGGAGTCTGGACCCACACTTCTCCCTCTGTGCTCTCAGGATGACAGGACCGTCCTTCTCAGGATGGAAAGTGACCAGCCAGTGGTAACACAGCTGGAGGGGGAGATGCAGGTGGTCCCAGAGGAAGGTTTAACAGAGAAATCAGTGACTGGTCGGAAATCATCACGAGGTACAGAAAGTTGCACATGGGCCCCACTGCCCTCTCAGCCCTTCAACTCTTCTGGGCCTGGGATCCAGCCCCAGCTCCCAGCTTCAGAGAAAGGACCAAATCCCCGATGACAGCTACGTCTTTCTGCTCCCAGGCTCCATGACCCCAGGGATGCCCAGAAAAGCCAAAATCATCTCTAAATGGGCACCACTCACTGAAAGCTTGCCTCCCTTGTCACCCTCTCCCCACTCCAGGAGCCAATAGCTTCTTCTTGGGTGAGGGGAGGAAGTGGAGAGATAAGAGGAGGCTACCGGGACTGCAGTGGAAAAACAAACAAACAAGACTGGGTTTGGAGTCAGACCCGTTTTCAAGTCCAACCCCTTCAACCACTAGCAGTGTGGCCTTGGGCAAGTTACTTAACCTCTCTGAACCTCTGTGTCCTCGACTGCAAAACAAGACAACGGTACCGGCTTCAAAGTGTTTGTAAGGAGTGAAAGAGCAGACGAGGAAGCTGGGAGTGCCCAGCAGACAGCTCGCCATCTAGAGAGGGAAGGGGAAGCGGGTGCAGACGAGCCGGTGGGAAAGCCCCCTTCACCGCTCCCACAGCACTGTGTATATGGGCAGACAGGAGAGTGAATTTTTAAAAGAAATCGAGTGTACGAAACGAAATCAAAGACACGCCCATTTATAAAATGCTTGGTAGGGGCCAGGCACCTGTACCAAGTGCTCCCACAGGAAGAGTCTGTAATCAGAGGGGCCCACCTCACCTAAGCTGGGAGGGGAAGATGCCCAGAGTGGGAGACAGCCAGGAACAGGGGCCCAAGGGCACTTCCTCTGCCACCCCGGCCCCTCCCTGGCAGATGGCAGACGGGAGCGGGCCCGCGAGATGGGGGAGGGGGAGAACTTCAGGCTGGCCTCAACCTTCCGTGCAGCTGGGGTGTCCTCCTGGTCTGAATTCCTGGCCCCCAGCACCTTGTGTTGTCTCCTGGGTGACACTAGTAACAGCCATGTGGCACTGGGCAAGTTCTTCCGCTCTGACAGTTTCTGCAAACGGGAAACACGGGAGACAGCCCGTGCCTCCTGGAAGGGGTAGGGAAGGACGAGATCGGCCGAGCAGAGGTAACCACGTCACACCCAATGCCCGACACCCAGTGCGAAGGTCTGGGCCTCCACTGTGACTTGGGCCGCAACTCGCCATCTGCCTCCAGAGAAGTAACAGCCCTTCTCTGAGCCCCGCCCCCTCAGCATCACTGCAGGGAACGGGGACACCAGCTCTCATTCTGAAGTTTTCACTTCACGAAACTTGCTCATAACCCTTTTAACTCATCTTACCCTCACAATTCCCACTTCACAGACGAGGTAACTGAGGCTGCCCAGGGGACCAAGGTCATTGGAATCCAGCCCTGTTTGGATTCAAATCAGGCGGCTCTATTCCGCTTCATCCCCAGGCTTCCTGGGACCCAGGAGGATGTCAGCAGTCACCCCCGCAGCATCAGCGCCCCCGTGTCTGCCACGTGCCTTCAGGCCGCAGCCCCAGCCGCCCTGTGACTCAGCCTCTGCATCCACCTTGGCGTCAGCTGTTTGAAAACAGCTCCCTCCGCACGGAGAAGGGAAGGAGTGGACCCTCTCTCCACTTTCACATCTCTGACGCCCACCTCCCACCGGCCCCCGGCCTGGGGTGGGGAGCCCTACCTTGTGGGTGAGGCTGGGGTCTCTTGGAGCACTGTCCTCCTCCTCCGAGCTTCCCCGCTCTTCATCCGACGTGAGGTCCTCCTTGGGGGCCACTGCCGAGATGGGACAGACCTTATAGGGCTCTGTGTAGGCGCTGGGGTCAGAGCAGAGGAGAGAGAGGGTTAGAGCTCCCTGTCCAACAAAGGGAAAGCGAACAGGCCAGGGGCCCTACTAATGTCATGAGCCGTTAATGAGTGCTCTGTGCTTCCATGAGGACCCAGAAGTGAATAAGAACCTCCTTCCTGCCCTCACTCCAGCCAGTCTGTTCTCCTACTAGTTCCTTGAACATTCCAAGCTCTTTGCTGCCTCAGTACCTTTACACATGCTGTTCAAGACAGACTTGTCTCCCTTAGACACGAGGTAGGCTGTGATGCTGAAGGAAGGTACAAATAATTACTATGAGGGCAAGAGATGTTCATTCTGATCAGTCTGGCAGTCTGGACTGGCCTGGTTGGGCGGCAGGGTCAGTCCTCAAGGTGGCCGTGTCCTCTGGGCCTGAAGAAGGGATGCAATGATGTGGCAGACAGAGTCCGGGATGTGCATTCGAGCCCCTCGCCCGAGCCCTGCTGCCAGCCAGATCATGGACAAGACACAGCTCAGGGTATCCGTTTCCACCTAGGCTACGCTGGAGTAATGATTCCTATTCTCATTTTCTTGGCAGATGCTGTGAGGATCAGTATGTAGAAAGCTTATTCAGGTGTGATAATCTCATATCTACATAACTATGACTATTGTGTAGCCAATGTCATTAACTGATTAAATAATACATTCATTCAGTAAGTATTCATTGATTGCCCGCTTTATGCCCGGCACACAGCTAGGCAGTGGGTAAAACACCGGTGAATAAAGCAGATATGGTCCCTGTCCTCAAAAAGGGAAAAGCTAATATATGATCATACACTGTGACACGTGAAGGAGAAGGATGTGCTCTCATAGAGAGTAACAGGAGGGGGGCTGTTGAGATAGGTCAGGAAAGGCACCTCTGAGGCTGAGACCAGAAGGAGGAGAAGGAGCCTTGCGATAGGAGGGGAAGTGTTCCAGGCAGGAAGCAGCACGTGTAAAGGCACCGAGGCAGCAAAGAGCCTGGCATGGGACATAAGCCGACCTAGAGCACAGGAACCCTCCTTTCTCTGCCTTCTAAACCTTCCTCACAGAGGATGCTCTGGCCCCATCACAACAGCCTCCTTGCTCTGCTCCTTGCTCCCAGCCTCCCTCTCCACACAGCACAGTGATTGTTCTGCAACAGAAATTGGGCCACATCCCCTTCTTACTCAAGAACTTCAATGGCTCCCTCCTGCCTTTGGCAATGTGGTCCCAGACAACTTCTCACAAAACTTCTCTTCATGCTAAAAATCCAGGCATCTTATCTTATTAAATTCTTATCAAATACTGATTCCTGCCCTCTGGGAATGATGGATGGATGGATGGATGGATGGATGGATGGATGGACAGACGGAGGAGGGGCGGCAGGGAGGGAGCCTCCATCCTCTGGAGTGGCCCTGCCAACTCTAGCCCAGGCCTTTGGCGGGCAGGTGCAGGGCCCTTGCCTCAGGTCTGGTCCAGGCAGGGGGAAGCATGGCCGGGGTGGGTACATCAGGAGAGGAGAAACTGAGTCTTGGGCTGCAGTGCAAGTAGAGGCCCTTCTTGGAGCTCCTTCCTGACTATGATAGGAGCCAGACCATGGACACCTCTCTCCAGAACACCTGGAGCCCAGGAAACAAGGGTCCGCCTGGAGCAGGACGGGCGTCCCCTGGTCCACACACTGGCGAAGAGGCTAGAAAGATCAGCAGCCTGTTCCTGCCTGGGCTCTTGCTGCATGTGTGTGTGTGTGAGTGTGTGTGTGTGTGTGTGTGTGTGTGAGTGTGTGTGTGTGAGTACGAGTGTGTGAGAGTGTGAGTGTGTGTGTGACAGTGCGAGTGTGTGTGTGTGAGAGTGGTGAGGGCTTGGAGCTGTGCACTTGTCTGCAGAGGCACAGCCCTGATCCAAGCTGCGCCACAACCCGCTCTGCCATCCAACTGCACACCCTTCTGGCCACTCCTCTTTCTTCCTCTTTTTCAAGATTTACTTTGTTCTTTTCTTTCAAACTACGAGAGCAAACAAGTACTCTGCAACAAGCCATATACCATGGAGGTGTACAAAGGCATGCGAGAGCCTCCCCTCCTGCTGGGGCCACCAGTTCCCTCCTCTAAGGAGCTGTCCCCTGGCCCAGAGGTCAGGAACGCTGCAGCTGCTGAGGGAGCTCAGAACCATGCTCAAGAAAGTGATGGCGTGGACAGTCTCACTGAGCTACAGCTCCCCTCCCTCCAGAGCTGTGCATGTCCTCAGACAGGGAGCCGAGCCCTGCTCTCCCTCCATGAGGAATGGCCACATTAGGCCCCAGCAGGAGCCCATTAGGCATGTGAAGGATGGCCAGGAATGGTGAGGCAGGGAGCAGTTAACTGTGCCCCAGGACCATTCCTCCTCCTTATCAAGGAAAAGCCCCGGGACCATTCCTCCTCCTTATCAAGGAAAAGCAGGTATACGGCAGGCCTTTCCTAGAACGTGCTGTGAAGGCGGAAAGGATTCCCAGCCAAGCCTCCCGCCGGGTAAAGGGTGTCTCCATCCTCCCAGGCAGCAAGCTGGAAACCCGAGCATCTTCGCACAGCCAGCCACTGCTTGAATATTAAACCGCTCCCAAATTCACCTTCAAATCTTCCCCGACTCTGCTGGCATCTCTATGACAGCCTTGTGGTCCAAGCCATCTCTTGCCTGGATGTCTGTAACACTTGCTTCCTATTGGCTCCCATTCCCCCCGACTGCCCTCCGATCTGCTCACCCAGCGGCCAGAGGGACCCTCTCAAATCCAATCTGATCTTGTCACCGTCTTGCTCAAATTGCTCAGGGATATTCCAGTGCTGTTGGGATTTGGCCCCAACAGCCCAGCCTGCCAGGCAAGGCTCCACTCAACCTGGGGCTGGGGAAGTGGGCATCCTTGGGCCCTGATGCTGCCATGAAGTCTGCCCAGCATCAGACTCCACCAGGCATCCAGGGGCTCTGCCTCAAACCAGGCAAGGGCTGGATTCCTCGGAGCAGAGCCATGGGTGACACTGGGGAGAGAGCTCATGGACACCAAACCTCCGGAGAGGCGGAGAGGCTGGCTCAAGGTCACGGGGCAAATCTGGACCAACACCCATCGCTTCGGAAGATGCCCCTGCCTATGCCTGATCCCACTTTAGAGACATGAAAACAGAGGCCCAGTCAGGTTCCCTCGGTGCACTGACGTGCAGGGTTGGGTCTCAGGTTGCAAGGGCAAAAGGAGCTTTGCTTTTGTTGTCTATGCTCTTCTTTTATTTCCCTTCTGAGAAGCAGCAGAGTGCAGCGGTTAGAGCTCACTCTTGGGTGGGACTGCCTGGGTTCAAACCCTGGCTCGGCCACTTAATGGCCACGTTTAACCTCCCTAAGCCTCAGCAGTGCCCAATTCACTGAGCTGCTGGGAGGATTCAATGAATTAAATAATGCAAGACACTCAGAACAGTTCCCCACACTTAATAACTCAATAAATGTGAGCTCTCCTCCTTACCAACTTGGCCTGGCTGTGCACGGCTGTTCCATTATTGACCGACTGTCGTCTAATGTCAGCTCGTTTTTAACATCTGAACTATTCTGACCTCATCCTGAGTGATAATACCCATGAAGTCACAGTACGTATTCTTCTAACCCTTTAAGATAAACCATACAATAATTAACCTATAACACGTTTGACTAAAATGATCTTGCCCTCCACTGAAGATGCACAGACCTTAGAGACAAACGTGGTTACTGCTGACCCTCAATCCAACCTTAGCTTCTGGCTAGAAATGTGGCTCAGGCTCTTTTTATTCTCCTTCTTCCTCTCACTTGTTTTCTAGAAAGATCTAAAAGGGAAGTCAGGAGACAAGGGTTTGGGTTCTCTGATGATATTCTGGCTCATTTATTTCACTGTCCTATTGAGGGATTGTGAGCACAGCAGACGGGGACAAACTGCCATTAAAAACATGCTTTCAGGGCTTCCCTGGTGGCGCCGTGGTTGGGAGTCCGCCTGCCGACGCAGGGGACACGGGTTCGTGCCCCGGTCTGGGAAGATCCCACATGCCGCGGAGCGGCTGGGCCCGTGAACCATGGCCGCTGAGCCTGCGCGTCCAGAGCCTGTGCTCCGCAACGGGAGAGGCCACAACAGTGAGAGGCCCACGTACCGCAAAACAAACAAACAAACAAAAAACATGCTTTCACAACATAAAAGAGCAAGTATAATCCGAGGCCTTAACAGATTCAGTGGAAGCTGTAGTGACAGACCTTATATTGGACCAAAGTCATTTGTTAAATAAGCAAGTCAAGACAGAACTGCCTCTATAGACCCCTGATGATACTTGCTACCAGGCTCATCTTCAAATACAGGGGAAGATAAACACCTCCAAATGTTTTCTTAATAACTTCTGCCCAAATGCTCTGCCAGGCCCTGGAGAACTCGTGTCCTGAGTAACCACTTCCTCCCTCGGAGGACGGACTGGGAACCCTCACATAGCCCATCCATTGCCCTAGTCTGTCAACATAAACCTGTGAGGTGGGTCCTCTACACAGTATGCCCTAAGGAAGGCTGCAAGGTCTGTATTTTCATCTATCTGGTTCCTATCTGCTTGCTTTTTGGTCATCCAGACTCTGTACTGTAGGTACTGGTAATACAGTGGTGAACAAACACATTGTCTGTTCTATGGCCTCTCCAGTCCAAATGCCCATTATAATCATAACTAGGTGAGGTGTTGTCTCTAGACACCTTTTTTTTTTCTTTTTTAACATCTTTATTGGAGTATAATTGCTTTACAATGGTGTGTTAGTTTCTGCTCTACAACAAAGTGAATCAGCTATATGTATACATATATCCCCATATCCCCTCCCTCTTAGGTCTCCCTCCCACCCTCCCTATGGTTACAAAGCACCGAGCTGATCTCCCTGTGCTATGCGGCTGCTTCCCACTAGTTATCTATTTTACATTTGGTAGTGTATATATGTCCATGCTACTCTCTCACTTCATCCCAGCTTACCTTCCCCCCTCCCCGTGTCCTCAAGTCCATTCTCTACGTCTGTGTGTCTAGACACCTTCTTTGAATATACCAGTAGATTACATATGAGAAAGCCCTCTGATCCAAAACCTACCCGTCTACTCACTCACCCATCTATACACTTTTCCATCCACTCGCCCATTTAGCCACTCCTCCCTACCGCCCTCCTCTCCATCCACTCCTCTACCCATTCATCTATCCAATTACCCATCTACTTAGCCATCCATTGCTGCATCCATTCATTCACACACCTATCTGGCCAGCCTTCTATCCACCCACTCAGCTATCCAGCTACGCAATCATCCTTCCTCCCATCCATCCACTCCCTCACTCATTCAACAAACACAAATTAGCACCTACTTCAAAGTGCAAACACATGGAGGCCTCAAAGATGATTAAAGCACTCTCCTGGCCTCACAGAAAGCACAGTGCAAAGTATTAGTTAAGAGGATGAGCTCAGAAGTCAGAACACTTGGTTTGAATCCCAGCTCTACCACTTTAAGCAAGTTACTTCAACTTTCCATGGCTCAGTTGTTTTTTTTTTTTAATCTGTAAATCAAGGGTAATGACACATGCTGGGAAAACAGACAAAATGCCACGTGGTCAGCACTGTAGGTTTAGAGACCAAGTGGTATAAAACTTTGGCATCAGATCAAGGAGAGTCACTGGGTGACCTTAGGCAAGCCACCCACCATCTCTGTTTCTTATCTGTCAAGTGGGGATGACTGTATAGGTTCATTGTGGGCTTTAATAAGAACATGATAGTAAAAGTAGCCATTGCCTAGAACACAGTAGGTCCTTTTTGGCCAGCCTGCAGAGGGGCCAAGTTCTAAACCCCCAGACTAGTCTTCACAGAGCTGGTCTCCCTCCCTCCGGGTTGACTTGTGCTTTAAAGGGAACATAAATTACAGCTGCCCAGAGCTCGTGACCTTAAACGACCCTCCAAATGAGCACAGTCCTTTCCAGCAGCCTAGAGTCATAAAAGGACATGTGTCCCCACATGCGGGGAAGAGAACTTTGTAACCTGGTCCAGGGCTGTCCGGCTCTGCCCATTAAATGCCGTCCCATGTGACACTCACTGGGAGCCATAACCCTGAGCACAGCCAAAATGGCCTCATAACTCATAAAAAGGGAACGCTTTCCTCACTGGGAGCCCTTCAGTGGGTGCTCTGGCCCCTCGCTCCACCCTTGCCGGTGCAGTGACATATGCATGGAGGAGGCCAGATTGCAGATGTAACGTCCTCTGGCTCCTCTGAGATAGGCTGGGGCCTTCCCGGAGCTCGCCAGCTCGGCGGGAGGGGCAGGGGGGCCTCGGGGCTGTGATCTCTGGGAGCTGGAAAGTTTGAGATGGAGGAGACAGGAGGACGGACTTGGTCAATATGACTATCCTAATTAATTAGCAGGGCAGCTGGAAGAGCATGGAAGTGGATGGAGGAGAGGGCTGGGCGCGAAATCAGGGATTTCCAAATCCTCAGACATTTCATCTTGTCCTGTGTCTCCTCCCCCATCCCTCAGCACCTGCAGAGGTCACTCAAACGTCCCTCCAGACCTTCCCCAGGTTGCATCTTCTGCCCTGATATTTCCTCGTCACTCAAAACTGACCCCTCACAGATCCCCCTCCTTCAAAGGCACATGAGATTTTCTTGGATACCACCCGCACTGTAACTGGGAACTTTCAATCTCAGACAGTGGAAACTGCCCAAGAAGATGGGGGTCAGAGACGGGGGAGTCCTGCATTCACTGCTAACCCACTGCATGGTCCTCCTGGTGGGCCTCCACACCTGTAAAGTGGAGATGGAGAACAAGACACCCACAGACGTGAAACTGCGCGTTGAGACCGGACCACATGCATCCGATGGCCTGGGGGCCAGGCTCTGAGAGCAGCTGCTGCCTGGAGCCTTCTCCTCTCTGTTTCATTCCTTCTTGGAGAGAATGCATCTTACACCCAGGGTCAGCCAAGGGATAGTGCTTGTAATGCTTCCCAGAAACATGACTGAAGGAGAGGCTTTTTAAAAAATTCAATTTCCATTTTTCACTAAGTAAAAACAGAAGTGCATCCCTGCTCTCTGTCCTGTCACATCCACACCCCTCTGCTTAAAGCACAGCCTCAATGGTTTTTTACAGGGATTTGTTTTTTTGTTATAATAGCTTTACTGATATACAATTCATATACCATAAAATTTACCCTTTCAAAGAGTACAATCCAGAGCTTTTTAGTATAGTCACAGAGCTGTGCAACCATCACCACTATCCAATTTAGAACATTTTCGTCACCCCCAAATGAAACCATGTACCATTTAGCCATCAATCACATTCCTCCCTCTCCCCAATCCCTGGCAACCACTAAATTACTTTCTATCTCTATGGATTTGCCTATTCTAGACATTTCATATTAATGGAATCATACACCATTTGTCCTTTTGTGTCTGGCTTCTTTCACTCAGTACAATGTTTGCAAGGTCCATTCGTGTTCTAGCATGTATCAGTACTTCATTCCATTTAATGGCCAAATAATATTGCACTGCATGGCCGTGCCACATTTTGTTTATCCGTCCGTCTCCTGACGGACAGTTGGACTGTTTCCACTTTTTGGCTTGTATGAACAGTGCTCCTAGGGGTATTCATGTAGAAGTGTTTGGGGGGACATACATCTTCATTTCTCTTGGTATACCCAGGCGTGGAATGGCTGCGCCATGTGGTAACTCTACGTTTAACATTTTGAAGAACTGCCAGACCATTTTCAGCCGCACCATTTTGCATTCCCACTGGCAGCGTTGAGGGTTCTGATTTCTCCATATCCTCATCAACACTTGCTATTGTCTGTCTTTGTTATTTTAGCCTTCCTAGTGGGTTTGAAGTGGTTCTATAGGGATTATCGAGGAATTTTGTTCTCCTTGATTACAATTCAGCCTCCTCCCGCCCCAAACAAACACTGCCTGTTTCCTATTCAGAGAGAAACATAACTGTGACTATGAAGGCTTTCTTTTCAGAAAATCAGTTGAGGTTCAGAGGTCCAGGGAGAAAAAATTAATACTTTTGGGAGGTCTGCAGAAGCCTCATGAAATGACAGACTAATATAAAGAGGTAACATACGAGAGAAAAACCATAAGCCACAGTCCCAGTCTCCCCAGTGTAATGGTCTCTCTGACCCCGGCTTCAGTAACAGTATCTGCCTCATGCAACTCGGGCCACCAGCGAGGACAGCAGAGGAAGAGTCCTGAGCTTCTGGCCCTTAGCAGCAGCCACGTTGTTGGCACATGGCCCTGGCCCTGCTCTGACCACTGCCCCCAGCACTGTGGCCCTCTCTGGGGCCACAGGAGAGGATAATGTTAAAGGGCACAGTGTCAGAATTCCACCTCCTAAGGTCAGGACCCAGCTCTTCCACTCATCAGCCCAACGACCCAAGGTCAGCTGCTTACCTGCCTCAGTTTCCCCATCTGTCAAATGGAGATGATACAGCACTTACCCGCCCAGGGTTTATAAGACGGTGTGTATGAATGAGGCGGGTGGACTGCTTAGCACAGTGTCTGGCAGGTGGATTGACTACAATCAGTGTGAGCTACAGGCCAGAGACGAATTAATCAGCCAGAGCTCCTCGAGGTCTCACAGAGCTGGGTTCTAATCCCACCTCTGCCACCAGCTTGCTGTTGACCCTGTGTGGGCCCTCTCCTCTCTCTGGGCCTCAGTTTCCTCATCTGTAAAATCAGGGAGTTGGAGGACTTCTGAAGGCCCCTTCCACCATGATGTTCTGTGAGTCTGTGTCCAAAGGGGTCCCCTGCAAACCTGAGGAGTTCTGTCCCGGTGATTCCCGCCACATATCTGCTGCCGTCAGCCGTCACATGTGGCCAAACCACCACCTGCCTGACCCTCACACACCTTTGTACCTCCCCATCTCTGTGCCTCTTCCAAGGCTCCAGCCGGATGGGGCTCCCCTCACCACTTACATGTTGAGGCTGCAGAAATCTGTGTCCCTGTATCGGCTCCCCTGTCAGCCACCAGTTCTTAGGGCAGGAATCACGGGCTCGCTATGCGTTTCTGTGCATTCCATGAATGGCATATAGTAGGTACATGACGAGCACGTGTTGAGTGACCGTCCTATGCAGCTATTCTTCTGACTTCCATCAGCCTGTCAGTGAGGCCCCCTCCACTTCTGCACATCCGGCAGGAGCCTGGCACACAGCAGGTGCTCACACCTCTGGTGGAAATGGCACTGGCAGGCACTGCGACCACCGAGGATGCTGTGGCGTGGAGTCTTAATGGATAGATGAGCTTTTTTGGTAGTTAGGCCGTAACTTTATATTGCTTCAAATACAGCTGAAGGAGCGGGGTTGGGAGAGGCACCCCCATGAGCTGGATGTGGTTCACCCACAGGTTCAACGGATTCTATGCGTTCAGTTTCCTCATCTGTAAGATGGGCTCCACAGCCCTCACTCCTGAGCAACAGCCCAAAGCAAGAGCGAACTCGGACACATCTTTGTCCTGTCATCTCTGCTCCAGATTCAGAAGCCAGAGCACAGGGGAGATGAGAAGGGCAGGGGAACCACGGCTGCACCCCCAGCAGCTGCAGATTCATGAGGAGCGCTATAATTCTAGAATGGCACACCACATCTGAAGCTGCCAGGAGCTATGAGAGAGGGTGTTTGCGGCTTGTGTGCGTGGTGGTCTGAGAAACAAAAAAGCCCCTTTTCCCACCCTTCCCTGCCACATGGACACAGCCAGCCAATAACAACAGCAGCAGCAGCAACAGTAGGAGAGGCAGAAGCCAGTGATCTTGAGTGCTGAGGACGTGACGGGCACTTGAGAAATGCTTCTCAATCACTGTATCCTGTAGGTATTAAGGTGCCCATTTTATAGATGAAGAAATAAGCAGGGACACGATATGTGCAGAGCTGGGATCTGATCTGAACACAGGGACCTCGGCTTCAGAGCCTGTCCTTGTAACCACTGCTTCCACCAGCAGGAGCAGCTAACGTGTGTCAGGCAAGGAGCTGCACATGCCTCAGGGATCATCCCTTGTGACCCTCTCAGCCACTTAGTGGGACAAGCCCCACTACCATCCCCATCCTGCATCTGGGGAAACGGAGGCTCTGCGAGGCTGAAGGACTCGCCCAAGCCCACTCTGCTCTGCCCCTCGCTCAGCTTCTCCCACACAGAACCACAAACAGCTGATCCGCACCTGGGCCCACTCATGAGACATGTTCACTCATCTGGTTCACTGTTGCCCCCTCTGTGCTGGGGAGACAGACGTGAAAACGTGCGAGACGTGCCCAGACACACTGGGGGTCCTCAGTGCAGTCGGCACAAGGCGGGTAGGAGGCGGGGCCTTCCTGACACGTGAACAAGCGAGTCACGTGGGAACAAAGTGGGACGCCTGGATGGGGGACACGGAGTCCAGACAGAGACGGACACCCCAAGGCTGAGACCCAGAAGGGAAGGTGACACAGGCAAGGGCAACAGGCCTGGACCCAGACATCCAACATCGCACATACTCTTGTCACATGGCTCATCTGTGGTCGTGCCCACTCCACCAGCCTCCTTTCCCCCAAACAGGGAAGAAACATTTCCAGAGAAATGCCATCCTTTGCCAAAGGCCTGTAAGAGCCTATGAATCCACCCGGCTTCTTGAGGGCAGGGCTGCTGGCCGAGAACAGATGCCTGGGAGACGCCCAGTGTCTCCAGGCCGATGGATTCGCCCCAGACCCAGCTCCGACCTCACCTCCTACTCCAGGAAGCCTTCCCTGACCACTGAGGCAGGTCTACCATGAACTAGTGAGGCTTAGGCTTCAGGCCCCACACCTGCATAGGTCTCTCTCAAGGCTCTGCAGATTATTTTCTATCCTTCGTTGTACATTCTTCATCTTAAAGAGACTCCCCAGATTACATAAGCTTCAGAATCTGCCCCTGCTTGGACATGCTTCCCTGCAGAGGGCCTGCTCCCCTCTACACGGCCCTGTACCCAGGGGCTCCCCTCACCTGGTTGTGGTCTTAGCTCTGCACAGTTTCCTCTACCTCACCAGCCCCCAGGGCTGAACTCTGCACACAGCAGGTGCTCAACTAACCTGCTGGTTTCAACGGACTCCAGGGGAAGCACCTCCAGCCAGATCCGTGCGTGCATCCGTGTGTGCTTCTGTGAGTAGACACGGATATGGGGCATCCCCCGGTCAGAACTGCCCCCAAGCACAGACACAGCAATTTCCTGCAGATGGAGCGCCTGCTGCCTGCACTCTCTTGCCCGACGCACCTCATACGTGCTGACCGTCCACCCCACGCCTGAGCGGGGGACACAGAGAGGGAGGAGATACCCCTTTCTCTGCCCCTGAGGCACCCACAGCCCAGCGGGAACGCAGACGGACAAGCAGCGGACAAGAAGGGTGGTGAGGGCTACGAGCACAGGAAAGGGGCCCTAAACTTGTGCATGTGGGTGTGTGTGTGGGGGTAGGGGGGCGGTTCTAGGCCAGGGGAGACCTGAGACAGTCTGAAGGTTGAACACGAGACAGACAGGAAAAAGAACGTTAGGGGAGAGATCTCGGGAAATGCGCAAAGGCACAGAAGGGAGAGACGTTGGGGTCTGCGTGCTGTGGGGTGAGGAGGGCTGGGACAAGGGGCTGGCCAGGCAGCGGGCTCTCAAATGCCCCTGGACTGTGTATCCTGGGCGGGATGGGGGCCAGCAAAGGTTCTAGCCAGGGGAAGGACCCGAGCAGTTGTGCTCCCTGGAGAGTTCACCCTGGCCACCTGGCAGGAGCGGCGGGAGGAGACACAGTGGGAGCGGGGGAAGGGCGAGGCGTGGGCTCAGGCAAGTCCGTGGGCCCAACAGGGAGGTGTGGGAAACAATAAACTCTTATCCTCATTTCACAGATGAGAAAACTGAGGCTCTGAGACGCTGGGGGATTTGCTCAGGGTGACGCAGCGAGCGAGAGGCAGTCCCAAGACTTCAATTCAGGTCTTCCTGCCCCAAATACAACCCCTGTCTCTCAAAGGGTGAAATCGGGGATGTAAAAGCAGCAAAAACAGTGCCTGAAACCTGGCACGTACTCAGTGAATGCTAGTCTCCTTTCCAGTTCTTATTCAGGCTTTTAAACATAACCCGTGTGGGACTTCTCTGGTGGCACAGTGGTTAAGAATCCGTATGGGGATTCCCTGGTGGCGCAGTGGTTGAGAGTCCGCCTGCCGATGCAGGGGACACGGGTTCGTGCCCCGGTCCAGGAAGATCCCACGTGCCGCGGGGCGGCTGGGCCCGTGAGCCACGGCCGCTGAGCCTGTGCGTCCAGAGCCCGTGCTCCACAACGGGGGAGGCCACAACAGTGAGAGGCCCACGTACCGCAAAAAAAAAAACAAAAAAAGAATCCGTCTGCCAACGCAGGGGACACAGGTTCCATTCCTGGTCCAGGAAGATGCCACAGAGCAACTAAGCCCGCGAGCCACAACTGCTGAGCCCGCGAGCCACAACTACTGAAGCCCACGCGCCTAAAGCCCATGCTCCGCAGCAAGAGAAGCCACCGCAATGAGAAGCCCGCGCACCGCAATGAAGAGTAGCCCCCGCTCGCCGCAACCAAAGAAAGCCTGTGCACAGCAACAAAGACCCAACACAGTCACAAAATAATAATAATAATAATAATAATAATAATCCATGCTTCCAGTATAATCAACCCAGGGCCCATTTTCACAAAATTTCAATTCACACACACTTCTCAGGCACATTTCTGTGGCAAAAGTGAGGCCACCCTGCACTTCTTGGGTCACAGGGCTGAGTGGGGCTGGCCTGCCCTTCCTTCCTTTCACAGCTGGGCTGCGGGCTACACCAGGGCAGTGAGTGTTGCTGTGCCTTTGTTAGCGCTGCAGCAAGTCACCCATTTAACAGGTGGGGAGACTGAGTCCAGAGCAGAAGGACTAGGGGCAGATCTCCTGTCGCCCAGCTCAATGCTCTTTTCAGGCTCCCAGGAGCCTCCCTTGGGAGGAGGGGTGGGCTGGCCAGGGATCTGGAGGCTTGCAGGGTGTGGCGTCCTGGAGGAAAAAGGCAGGGGAGGTGCAGGACTGCCTGGGAAGTGGGACTTTTCCCTTCAACAGCAATGAAAGGCCTCATCCTTGGGGCGGGAAGAGGGGCACCCGCCCTCAGCCCCACTGCCAGGCCAAGACACATCTTCCACTCCTCCTCCACCCACCTCCCAGGCCTTGTCCTGCATTTCCTGTAAACACGGGCACTTCCTCTGGCTGGCGGGGGGTGGGTGTGGGTGGGTGGGTGGGTGGGGGTGCTGGCAGTGCTGGGGCCACGCCCGGTGGCCTGCCAGCCCCTCACACAATGGCTGGCCCGGGGCTCTGGCTGGCCACTCCACACCCCAGGCCTTCCCTGGGACCCGGAGAAATGCCATCCATGGCTAGAGCTGGACAGTCCAACGCTCCCCTGCCACTGGCGGGCAGAGGAAAGCTAGGGGTGGTGGTTGCCCCTGGCCGCACAGCAAGTCTGCAGGGCAATGCAGGGGCACCTCGCTCATCTCTATAGCAGCACCTTCTACCCTCACTGCCACGTGTTCAGTCCTAGAACTGAGGAAGCTGGTTAGGAGCACAGACTCTGGAGCCAGCCCATCTGGGTTTCCAAAACCTGGTTCTCTGCCACTTACCAGCCTTGCAACCTCAAGCAAGTTTTCTGTGCCTCAGTTTTCTCATCTGTGAAATGGGGGAGAATAACAGTACCGATGTCATTGAGTTTTTAAGAGGATTTAGTGAGTTGACATATATATATAAAGCACCCAAGACAGTGCCTGGGACGTAGTAGCTATGTTACTGTTGCTGTTTTTAAGTGTTTACTGAACATTCCATCCAGGGCAGACCCACGTCTCCAGGCTACAGCCCACCACGGACGCATTTTGGGGTTGGATTTCCAACTTCAACACAGTTCGAAGTTAGAAGGGCGATTCTGGGAGTCAGGAGACTCTTGTTCTGTCAGAAACTCACTCTGTGACCCTAGGGAAAGCCACTTCCCTCCACTGTGCTTTCGTTTTCTCACCTCTAAAAATTAAAAATCCCTGCTCTGCCCACCTCCTGGATTGCTGGGAGATCAAATGAGACAGTGGGCAGGAAACCAAACTGACATGTGTTCGGTGTATAAGACAGAAGCCGGCATTCCCAAGCAAATCGTTCCCAAATCTCATCTTTGATGATAAACTCTGAAAACTCCTTCCGGGCAGAGTTAACGTTACGGCTACAGCGAGAGTTTCCTGCGCACCAGGACCCGGCTGAGCACCTACCCTGCGTGACCTCCCACTGACTCCCAAAGACGGGCCGCTGAGTGGGTGTTACCATGCCACGTCACGGATGACAAGACTGAGGCTTCAACCTAACACCCTATGCCTAAAAATGGGCTGCACAGGACTCGCTCACGGCCCAGCTAAGATCCACATAGCACTTTACAGTCTACAAACACCTCCGCATCTTTCATCTCAGTGGACTCTCCCCACAAACCTGTAAGGTAGGCATCATCACCTCCAACTAAGAGAGGAGAAAATGAGGACCAGAGAGGCCCAGTGACCTGCCCAGGGTCCCACAGTAGAGAGGAGAAATGGAGACTAGAATGTGTGCCTGGCCCAGGCTGAGAAAGGTCTCCCCCATGCATGACAATGCCTGTTCCCCGGATGGCAGTGGTGGTTCCTGACACTGAACCAGCCCCATAGACCCCGGGTACCGTGTGAGCAGTTTTAGAGGCCTGTGGCCTGGTGTCTGGAAGTATTTATGAACCATGCAGCTAAGCCTGCTGTGTGTGTGTGTGTGTGTGTGTATGTGTGTGTGTGTAACTGCTCTGAAATATGGGTTCTGAGATTTGTGCTACGACGCCAGCTGGCACAGCCTCGCCCTCACACGCCAAGGACAGACACTACAACAGTGGAACGCTGGGAAAACCACCATCACACAGGCCATTCTGGCTCGGGATGAAAGAAAGGGCCGGAAAAGAGGCAATGAACTGGAAAACAGAACCCTTGAGGATGGCATGGCATGGCGCCCTCCTCCCTCAGCCCCATCCTCACGAATCGGTCTTTCAGTCCTCTGTGAGGGGCCCTGAGCTCCCAGGCCAGTTGAAACATATTCTTCCACATGAAGGTCAAACTGCACACCCAGGTTCAATGATAAGTTTGCCCCTAGTTAGTGATTCAGGTGAAAAGTCTTATGTGAAATAAGCTAGAAGTACCATCGACCAGGGAAGAGTTTTCCAAAGAGAGTCGGTCGCCTTTACCTAAAGAAACCACAGGGCCTGCGGGCTGAGTTCTCGATAGACAGTCCTCGGTATCTATCCCAGCCCCAAACCCAGCCTCCGAGCAGCCCAACTCCTCATCCCCTCACCCTTCCTCTCTACCTGCTGGACCACCTGGCTGCCAACTTCAGTCTTAGCCTCTCTCCAGATTCTGGATTCATTCCGCCACTAGTCAGGGAGGCGCTGGGGAACTTCATTCAGCTCCACAGCATCTGAACATAAAGCGCATCAAGGCAGTGTTCCTACTGTAGAGTCTGTAAGAGCGGGCTGGGTGATCGCCGCTCCATGGTCTTCCTCAACCATGCTGTTTCTGATACGGAGCCCACCTTGTAACCCCACTCCAGGGTCTGGGAACCCATTGTGATAAACCCTCTCACATCCCAGCCTCAGGAGTCCTGCTACCTTCATCCCACCTGCATCGCTTGTTCCCAGACGCCCTGGTTCCGAGAAACTTCCTGAACCTCTGAGAGCAGGAAGAGAACTAACAGATAAAAGTGCAATGTTGCCACAGCCTTGTGTGGGGGACGAGAACCCTGTTCCTGGAGGTACTCAAACACCAGCTTGTTGAGAACAGAAGCGTCCAGTGAGCAGCAGGGCGTCCGCATCTTGAAAGTCCTTTCCAGCCCCAAACTGACTAACATCATTAGTTTTAATTCAAACTTCCCAGAGTAAAATAAGTTATGGGTTGATGTGGCTGGCAAGTTGAGGATGACTTCAGAATGCAGCTGGATGAAACCTTTCCTGCAGTCCACCCCAATCCACAGGGTGGAGGAGGAGAGTTGATGTCTGCCTTCAGAACACTTACCATGGAAAGGACCTGGGGTGGGATGAGGGGAATCAGGAGGGGTTTGTTGACATGTACAAGTGACAGAAAAGGAACCCCCCACACACACACAAAAAGTTCTAGGCATCTTCTGATCTAAGGCAGAATTTCTGTTGGAACCTGGGCTGAGGCAGACACCTGTCTTTTCCTAGCTACTCCAAAACTCAGGCGTAGGGACTTCCTTGCACACCTTAGGAGGTAATGAAACACCAGTCACGGGCTATTGCATCTGACCAGACCAGCACTATCCAGTTAAGAGGACAGATGAGGGAAGGACTTTCCAGGAAGGAAAAACAGCACAAACAAAGGCACGGAGACAGGCATGTGGCCTATTTAGGAGATTTTGTATTCAAGCACAACACTGTGCTAGCCCTTCAGAGACAGTCATTTAGTTCCCTCAGCAAGTCAATGCAGCAGGGCTCTCAGCTCTAGGGCACAGAGACATGAAACCACTAACCTCAGACCACACGGCTATGAAACTGTGTAGCCAGAGTTTTAAACCAAGTCTGTCTCATGGAAAGGCAAGATGCTCACGCACTGCGACCTGTATCTACCTGTCCAGGCCGGCCCTCCCGAAGGGACCCTTCCCTTGTCCTTTCCTTTACATAAATACAGGAGTGTCAGCCAGGTCCCAAGCCTGCCTGCCCTCAGGAGTGGACCTAACGGAGGGAGAGGAGACTTCTTCATGCAGCTAGTTAAGGAGAAGTCAGACGGTTAGGGGAGTGTTTCTCTAAGGTGCACTGGGGTACCTGGGGGAAGGTCTCTTATAAATGCAGATCCCTTGGCCACACCCCATACCCTGTGGATCAGAATCTCAGGGTGCAGGTCCTGGAAACCTGCATTTTTAATTTTTTTTTTCAAAGTCACAGTAAGAGTTGAGACATGCTATAGCTAAAAGGGTCAGGAGACTCTGGTTCAAATCCCAGCTCCCTTAGCTGTGCGACCCTGGACAAGCCACTTCTGTTTCCTGAGCCTCAGTTTCTCCATCTGTCAGGTGGGAATCCCTTCCTTCCAACCCACAGGGTTGCTGTGAGGATCAAAGGACGTTAGAAGAGTTTTCTGGGTACGCACAGCTGTGGACCCCAAGAGACCTGTGCTCCTTCCAGCCACCCGACTGGTACTTTGTCCTGATGGGGAGGGGCTGGCTGTGACCTCATCAACGGGGAGGTTGGGGGTGGCAGGGTGGACCAGGCACATCCCCAGTCAGGGCGGGCAAGCTGCTTGGCATCCACATGGCGCTCTGCAGGCAATGCCTGCTGCAGAGCCCTGGGGCGGAGGGCTGTCTGCAGCCAGGTCTGACTCAGCCCTCAAGAGAGCGTCTACAAAGGGAAGGGGGAGCCCAGTCCCAGCTTTCAAGGCCAAGAGGAAAAGACCACAGCAGGGAGGAATTCTGGCACAGCACATGAGCCTCACTCTCCTCCCAGCTCAAACTCCCTTGTAGCACATGCAGGGGACGGTCTCTAAGCTGCAGAGACCCCAAGAGTTCCTTGGCTGTTGAGCATAGTACAACTCAGTTCATTTTTGTGCAGTTCACGTTTACAGAGACCCTGCTGTGTGCCAGGTGCTGTGCTAAGCTCTGGACAGGGACCCTCCCTTCCGTAGAGAGGCAGAGTCTAAAAAGCAAATAAATCAATCAAGCAAAACGTCAAACATGAGAAAAAGGCAACTTGATTTAGATTCTTGTTTTCCTGAAGAAATATCAAGTATTCAATTCTCAGGATTTTTAAATTAAGAATAAGAAACATAAGACTGCATGTGATAAATATAACTAACTCTTAAAAAGAGAATTCTTTCTTAAAAATTTTAATAGTGGGGAGGAAGACGGTGGGGAGAAAGAACAGCACAGAGGTCTTGGGGGCAATCCGTCTTGGACAAGGTGACACCATGGACAATGGGACCAGTGTTTGACACCCAGCCTCCTACCAAGTACCCACCCATCTGTTTGCCCACCCAGCAGCCACCCATCTTCACGTCCACACACGGTACTGCACACGCCAGATTCCTGACAGACGCGGGACGAGGAGGAGAAGCGCCTGCTCACCAGGAGTTCGTGCTGTAGGGGAGCTACAGCCAGTAACAGGCACACAGCTCCAAAACAGGGAAGGCGGCAGAAAGTTCTAGGAGCCATAAGAGAAGGAGGGAGAAGCTACTGGGGAAATTCAGATGACATCAGAGACACCACTAATTGCCAAAAGATACAACGAAGGCTTCAAGCAGAGGGTGGTACTTAAAACAGGTTGAACCGTGCCCTTGGGAAGGATGTGAACCTGCAGAAAGAGTGACAGAACAGCTGGGCAAAAAGCAACAGCGTGGGCAAGGGCTCAGGATATGTAATAGGACAAGATGGAATTCCGATTGAGGGATGGAGCAGAGAGATGTTGGGAGAAATGGGTCCCGACAAGTGTGCAGGGCCTTGAGGGGGCTCTGGGGCCACCGGGAAGAGCCGGGTCGAAGAAAGAGAGGCGGGCCTCCCAAGCCTCAGGTCAGTGCACGTGGCCAGCCTCTGTGACCGCCATACCCGCGCTCTGGCGATGGGGAGGACGCCACTCCTAGAAACGCCTGACCCTCCAGGAAAGCACTTCCCAGCCCCAGGGAGCAGCAGGTCTCCAGCTGACAGGTGAGGGCTGCCTGCCATGCTGAGGCCGGAGGTCAAAGGAGAAGCTCCCTGGGGCTCCCTGTGGGGAAACTGGCAGCGGGGCTGCTGCGAACACTGCTCCAGGGTTGAGGACAACGTGGGTTTACAATGTGGAGATATTTCTCTGGATCCCAGAAAGCTGCAGCTGCCCGAGCCAGATGCCTCTCCAGGAAAAAAGCTCACCCGACTCAACTGTCAGGCTGAGCTGCGCCAAGCAGAGATGGAAGCCAAACGCCCAGAGTTTAGCAACCGCCTGAGAGTCCTCTTTGGGGAAAAGGACTGGCAAGCCAGGGTCTGGGACCCTAACAGACTGTGGGGGTAGGTGGGGGGGATGTCTGGGACCCTGGCACACTGCAGGGGTAGGTGAGGGAGGGGTTCTAAAGCCCCAGGAAAAGCACACTCAGGTGACTGAGAACTGTGGGAAGGCGGCAGGAGACCGCTGTTTGGGGGGCAGGTACCCCTTAATCTTACCCATGAGGTCAACACTGTCTGGTGCCTGGTGACAGTGTTTCCTTTCACACCCAGATCCATGGGAGATGACTTGGGGGCCCCCATCCCCCCGCCCCTTGTCCTCTGGATAAGGGAGAAAGGACAGTTGTGGGTTATAACCATGCTCTTTGGTGCCTGACTTTTCCTCTATCTTTTCTGAAATCTTATCTTAAAAAAATATGTCTTCTCCTTAACTAAGCCTGTTCATCTCCTTCCTCCCTCCAGCAGCCCCTTCTGAGTCTCAGAATCTTGAATGATTCACACCGACCGTAATTTGATCCCAGTCAGGGCAGAGCAGCGTTTAACCCAGCCGCCTGGGCACTCGGTACCAGAGGCCGCCACCCCTCCTGCACACGCGGCACCTCCCACCCAGCTCGCACTGTCTCGCTTTTATTAACAATCATCACAACCATCCCTCAGTTCCCGTCTTACATGGGACCAACGGGGCAGGCCCAGGCGACCGCTGGCACAGCCCTCTGGACAGCACCTAGGCAACACAGCACACCCGTTCCCCGACCGTCTCTCCTATGGAAATGACCCCAAACGCCAAAAAAGCTTTCATTACAAATACATTCACCTGAGTGTGCGGTACAACGCAGCAAGATATCACCAAGGCCCTAAATGGAGCTCCAAATGGGGCATTTGTGCAATCACTTGGTACTACTGTATCCGCAAAGCCCAACAGACTGTCTCCTCGCCAGTTTTAGTAATTCAGTAAGTTATTTAATAATGTAGGCAAATACTCACAATATGCAGTTAAATAAAATAAGCAAGATAAGAGAGTTTACGCACAACATGAGTACATCCTCGTTGAACGCTAGATATATTCACATAAGACAAGGACAAAGTACAACCCAGTGCTAGGAGTGATTATGTCAGTACTGTGGGATTGTCTTTGTTTAATTTTTTTTTAAACCTTCACGTATGTTTGTAAAAGTGTGCACATGTGTATGTAAAGTTATTAACTGTAGTGTTTTCAGAGGCATATAAGACTGGAAACAACCTAGCTATCCATCAATAGGTGACCAGATACTGGAGCTCCCTGCAGTCATTAAAAACAACGGGGGCAGATGTATGTGCCTTGATAGGGAACAACGTCTAAAGTAACAAACCAGGGTCAGGAAGAGTGTGTTCAATACACTTCCACTTATGCCTAGAAGTAGTCAAGGATCGGGGGAGCGTGTGTGCGTGCCCCTGAATGCACACCATAAAGCATCTAGGGAGGGGCTGGAGAACAGGTTCAGTGGTGTGAGATTTGATTTTCTGCTGCAGATCTGATTTTTTTAAGTGCATGTCACCTTCTACAAAGCATTTTAAAAATGGTTTTTGAACCAAAATGAACTGGTCAAATTTCTCTCCCACTGGACTACCCCAAGAGCACAATTTCCTCCTTGTGGCCAGAATTCTGGCCATTGTAGTGACCTCTGTGACCCTGTGCTGAGCCACCCAAGGTGGGATCCTGCACCTCTTGTCCTCTAACCACCGGTCAATTAATCAGACTGGCATGTGGTGGGGAAGGGGTATTCCAAATGAGGAGAAGGTCCGTGGCAGTCTAACCTCCCTGGGGCAGGGGTCCCAGGGCACAGCAGGGCCCAGACCACAAATACGGCTACTATTTGCAAACAGTTCCAAGTCAACAAAACACTTTTCACATATTATTCCCACTGGACCTTCACAACAAGTCTATGGGGTACATGGTAATAGCGCCACTTCACAGCGGAGGAAACTAAGGCGCACAGAGGTGAAATGAATGTCCTCATTCTACTCAGCTAGAAGGTGACAGATCTAACGTGAGAATCTGTACGTTTCCCACTTCCTGGTGTTGAGGGAAGGGAAGGGGGAGTGCTGGAAACACATGTTAACAAACGCTTCTCACATCAAACATCACTCAAGTCCTACCTAAATCCTTTTTGCTGTATTTCAACTAAATTCCCTATTGCTCCTAACCAACTGACACAAAGCTGTGCAAATGTATTCTCCCAACATCCCGAAGACAGGGCCAAAATATAGTCAGCCACTGCAGAGGTGAGGGTGTGGGTCTGGGGGGCTGGTGCTGTTGTGTTTTTCCCCATAGTTTTCGGAGACGGATATGAGGTTCCCTGGAATGTCATATGATTCCATTTTCCATTCTCTCCCTGTTTGAACGGGAATACCTATAACTGCTCCCATCATTGTTTTAGGGGAGCAGATAACTTCTTTAGGTTCCTAAGTTCACAAATGGAGAGGAATTATTCCCCAGGATGGATGATACCCAGAGCCTCACCCACACCCAATGAAAGGATTTAGATGATGAGGTCTGGGATTTCTGAGCTGATGAGATTCAGATGAGATTTGCTGAGCTGATGCTGTCATGGGATGAGATCTTTGGGGGCCTTGGGATGGAGTGAACTTTGCATTTGGGATGGACACAAATCTTTGGGGGTCAGAGGGTGGACTGTCACAGGCAGAATAATGGCCCTCAAAAAAATGTGCAACTCCTAATCCTGGGACCTATGGATATTTTGCATTACATGGCAAAGAGACTTTGCAGATGCATTTAAGAGTACAGACATTTTAATAGGGAAATTATCCTGGGTTATCTGGCTGGCCCAATCTAATCACAGCAGTCCTTAAAGCAGAAAACTTTCTGTGCTGGAGTCAGAGATCCAAAGTATGAGAAAGGGTCAACCCACTGTTGCTGGAGGGGGCTCCATGGAAAGCATGAGAAAGAATGCAGGCCACCTCCAGGAGCAAAAACAAGCCCCGGCCGACAGCCAGCAGGGAGTAGGGACCTCGGTCCTATGTGGATCTGAGGTCAGCCAACAACCTGAGTGCCCTTGGAAGTAAATTCTCTCCCACACCCTCCAAATAAAAGCCCAGGGCAGCTGACACCTTGGTTTTGGCCTTGTGAGACCCTAAGGGGAGTACCCAGCCCAGTCTACTAGACTTCTGACCTACAGAACTGTGAGATTTTAAAAATGGGCATTGTTTTAAGCCAACAGATGTGTGGTAAATTGTGATGGCAGTTAGAAATAGAAAACTATATATGTCATCTCAGAAGCCACTTCACCATTACCTTCATTTTTGCAAATAGGGAAACTGAGGTCTAGAGCGCAGAAAGCAACAAACGGTTACACAGCAAGAGGCAGAGAGCCCAAGAGCCCAGATATCCTGGGCTGGCTCTGGTTCTCAGAAGGAGAGATGCAGGACTCTATGCCCCAAACCAAACTGTGGACCATGTGAACAGCTTTGTGAATAACCATGATCAACCACTTCTGACGTGATGATTCACAGACAGCCCACAAGTAGTCCCAGCCTGTCTCCATCTCTGTGGGAAGCTGAGTCCACCCAGGCTGGATGTCATTTATACAAGACCCACCTGCTCCTCAGGCCAAAGAGACAGGGATGGGACAGGGCAGAGGTCGACTCAGAGACCAGGATTCTGAAAAGCCACAATCTAGAGAAGGCTACTCCTCAGGGGAAAGCCACCTAAATATATTTTTCCCACAGTGATTAGCTCTAAGTGGCCTATTCAAAGGACACTAACTCATGCGTGTCACCAGGGCACCATGGATTGGAAGCAACTTGAGAATGAAGTCCCTATGAACCGAGTAGTGGCCCATAACTGGGAGGCAGACCCAGCCTCAAAAAGACATTGTTACATCTATCCCCTTCCCTGCTCCAACTGCAGGGGAAGGAGAGTCTCATATAATCCCAGGTGGTTTCAATGGAGGCTGGAAAAGGCAGTCAGGGCAGGGAGAGCCCAGGCTGGGAGACCACCCCCCCCCCCCACACCACAACCTGCACTCAGCCTCTGCGTCTACCTGCTGCCCTTCAGAACCTCAAGCTTTCAGTCACTCCCTGAGCAGACAGTCTGGCCACCGTGCCCGTGTCCTGTCTTTGGACACTCCAGGCTCTTTCTGACTGTGTGCCTTTGCACATGCCGTGCCTTCTTTGGAAAGCCCTTCCCACACTTCCTCACCTTGCAAACGCTTACTCTTCAAGCCCAGCTCAAATGCCCAATTTGAACCCTGCAAACTCCTCAGGGAAGCCTTTTCTTCAATGCACTTGGCTGCCCCTTCTGTGCTGCCAGAACATTGTTCATTTTCCCACTGCACTTATAATCGCATTCAGTCAGCTGTTTATGCATCTGCATCCCGCTCCCCCCCTCACCCTGAGACCACAATCAAAGCTGCACCTGTGACCCCCAGCTCCCAATCCTGCAGGGGCTGCACGTAGTAGATGACCAGTGGATGCTCCTTAAATTGATGAATATTTCTCTCCAGACGTGAGGCTCACAAATGGTTCCTAAGGTCAGAATTACATGTACTAGGGGCTTCCCTGGTGGCGCGGTGGTTAAGAATCCGCCTGCCAATGCAGGGGACACAGGGTCATACCCTGGTCGGGAAAGATCCCACATGCCGCGGAGCAACTAAGCCCGTGCGCCACAACTACTGAGCCTGTGCTCTAGAGCCCGTCAGCCACAACTACTGAGCCTGCGTGCCACAACTACTTAAGACCGCGCATCTAGAGCCCGTGCTCCGCAACAAAAGAAGCCACCGCAATGAGAAGCCCACGCACCGCAACGAAGAGTAGCCCCTGCTTGCCGCAACTAGAGAAAGCCCACGCACAGCAACGAAGACCCAATGCAGCCAAAAATAAATAAATAAATAAATAAATTTTAAAAATTATATGTAGTAAAATCCCAGACTCAGGAGCCTGAGAAAGTTGGTTACCTGATCCTCTCGTTGTACAATGGAGGGAATAGAGACTCGGATCACACAGGTGATGCCAAGACAGATGAGATGCAGAACAAATGAGAAAAGGAAGGAGCCAGCGGCGAGGCCGGGGGGTGGTGAGTTCCCAGGTGCGGGAAGGGAGGAGAGCAGTGAGTGTGCACAGGCCAGCCTTCCCGTGGGAAGTGAGGGCTTTGGCCCAGCACACTGTGATGTCACCACGGCCAGCTGGAGCATCCTCATTCAGAGCAGAGCCAGCAGGAGAAAGGGTAAAGGCTCTGGAGTTAGACGGACCTGCATGCAAACCCCAGCTTCTCCTCTTGATACCCCTGTGGCCTTAGGCAAGTAAGGTTCCTGCTCTGAGTCACAGTTTTCTCATCTGTAAAACGGGCAAGATGACCTTCCTCACAGGATCCTCCCCTCCCCTCTCCCTCTATCAACTTCCTCTATCAAGTTAATTCCTCATCAGAGTTCAGGACTCATAAGCCCCAGTCTCATTTTCTCAGAGGTCTTCTCCAGCCACAAATAGATCAGGGCACCTGTCAGAAGCTCTCAGAATTGCCCGCACTTCTTTGGAGCACTCAGAACAGGTGAATTTAAGTAATTAACTGCGCACGCAGGCATTTCCTGTCTGAGTCCCCAAGCTGTCAGCCAGCCTTGTCTCTCCTCTTGTCCCAGCACCCAGGGCACTGATGGGGCTCAGGAAGAATCTGTGGGAAGCCGGATCTGGTGGTGTCCCTCGGAGATAACAGTGTCCTTCAGCCTCCAGAAGACATCCCTTTATTTAACATACTTATTGAGCATCATCTGGGTACCAAGCTCTATGCCAAGTGCCAGGGACACAGGGATGAGCTGCGGTGGTGATGCCCTGGAGGGGCCCACAGTCTAGTAAAGGAGACAGTTCCAACACAGGTGGGCAGACTCTACAAAGAGGCACAGCAGAGAAAGTGACCAGCCCTGGGGAGGGGAGGGACGGAGGGCAGTGCTTACCTGCTGGGGTTTGGGGAACACCAAGAAGGCTTTCTGTTCCAGAATCTTATCCAAGCACGTAATACAGTGTCTGAAATTCCCTCATCAGAGTGTCATGCCCCTCCTGCATGCCCTCACCGTCCTCCTTTCCATCATTACCTTATGCATTTACGCGGGTGGCAGCTGATCCAGTGGAAGGAGGAATGGAGGACCCGAGCCCCCTCTCTGGGCCTCGGCTTCCCCCTCTGTAAAGCCAGGTGGTATCCTGGACCTCCCTCCCCAACACTGGGAACAGGGGAGGGTAAACGAAAGACCAGAAATTGGGGCAAAGGCTGCAACACACAAATGTCTCTTCAGCATGGTGCTGCTGGTCGGCCTTGGATGAGACCTCAGGACCTCCTGGGGTCTGAGACTGGGTTTGGAGAGGAAGGGGCTCCTTATCCCAGAGGCTGAGCAGCTGTCTAAATTCTGGTCTCTGCTAAGCCACTGACTCACTCCATGGCTCTAAACCCAGCCTTGACCTCTGGCCTCAGGCCGGCAAGGAAACTTGGGTTTGGACTAGGGACCTCCCTGGAAACCAGATGTAGCGTCTGCAAGGAGCTTCCCAGGAGGGGAGTGCGGGCCCAGAACAATCCCTAGCCTGTGACACCACCTCCTTCCTCCTGTCATCACCCAGAGCAGCTCCAAGTGCACCCAGGACCTGACACTGCCTGTCCTGGGTCCGTGCCGGGACCAGCCTTGCTCAGCTCAATTCATCACGGAACATGTGGCCAGCGGCTTCGCAGCAGGTACCCCCTGAGCCCTATGGCTGGGCTCTGCCACTTGCCAGCTACGTGACCTTGTACAATACTCTTCCAGCCTCCAGCTCCTTTTCTGCTCTTCTCTGGCATTTTCCAAACCCTCGGTCTTACAGGGACCTTCTCCTCCTGCCTTTCCTCAGATTCCTTCTTCATATTCAGTACAATCATAATAATAACCATAATTGCATTCACTGAGAACCAACTTCATGCCAGGCCCTGCAACAAGCACTTGGTGTGGGTTACTCTTAACCATCAGATACCTGTCACTCCACTGTCCCCATTTTTCAGTCGAGGACACTGGGAAAACATTCCAGGAAAATGGCTAACCGCCAAGCCCCACAAAGAAAACAACTCTGCCTGACTACCTTCTGTCCTCTTTCAGGTCTTTGCTTAAATTTTGCTTTTAATTGGTGTCTTGCCTACTCTAGACAGAGGTTGTTGGAAGAATCGATGGAGCTAACAGGCATGGAAAAGCTTTGTAAACTGTAAAGCGCAGTGCACACGTAAGTGGCTGCCACATCGAGGTTTCATGACTTTCTGAACGTCCAGCTTTCTGACCTACAAAAGGAATCCGCAGGACAGCCTCTCTGGCAGGGGCTCAGCCAGCCCCTCTGCACACACTCACAGTGAGGGCGAATCAGTCTCCTAACGTAGGCGCAACTCTTGCCAGGAGCAAGCACTGCTCACTGGAGCTGGGACCCCTCCGTGTGCCCACCCTGTGGGTCCTAGCTCTGTGCTCTGCATTCTCAGACCCTGTCTGTTTGCCTCCTCTGCCACATGATGTCTGGGCACCTCAGTTTTCTTACCTGTAAAATGGGGCCAATAATCAATGAGATAATGTGTATAAAGCAATGGGGTGCACAGAGGTATGTGAAGTATTGGCAGACAGTGGAACCCACTGGGGGTTGCCTCCTTTCCCCACTCATATCATTAATTTCATTTCCATTCTTGTAAACCAGATGGTGAGGGGGTTATTATAATCCAGGAGTTTATGATCCAATAGTTATTTACCCCTAAACTGCTTCTCAAACTGCTACACCTTCCCTTCAACAAAACAAAAGCCCTGCTTTTGAAAGGTGGGCAGAAACCACCATTTCTCCACCTCCCCTGCACAGGGGTCTGTAAACCACTGATCAAATTCTCAGTGAATATGACTTATAACTATGTATATTCAACAGACAGCACTTACTAAAAGAAGCCTGCCCAGAGTATCTGGGATGAGGTGGGGTTTTCAAACTGCATTGCTCAGAAACCCTAAGCCCTTTTTGGCAAGGATTCACAAATATCTGCTTGGAATTTCATGGGTACAGACACTGCTAGAGTATCAACAGCTGGAGTGCACTGAGGACTTCCAAGGACCAGACTCCAGCTAAAGTCTTTGCAAGTGTTAATTTACTCAAACCTTGAGACAATCACTTGAGGTTGGCAGCACCACCTTCCCTGCTTTTACAGATGAGGCTGCTAAAGCACAGAGAGGTTAAGTAATTTGCCCAAGGATACACAGCTAGTAGCTTGTCGATTAGGGATTTGAACCCAGCCATCTGCCCTAGAAAACACATACTACACCCATGATACACCCACCACTTTGCACAAACAACACCCCTCATTAGGCCATAAGAGCAGCACTGTAATCCATAATTCCCAATTTCCAAGATTTCTATTCATTATGACAATCTTGTTAAATTAACTTCCTATGAAGTATTAAAAATTTTGAACTTGTGAAGGAGAATTATAATAATAAAGCTTTGCCTTCTATGCTGGGGTTCCGAGTAAGATTTCATTTAAAAAAGGATCCTGCTGCTGGGCTTCCCTGGTGGCGCAGTGGTTGAGAGTCTGCCTGCCGATGCAGGGACGTGGGTTCGTGCCCCGGTCCGGGAAGATCCCACATGCCACGGAGCGGCTGGGCCCGTGAGCCATGGCCGCTGAGCCTGCGCGTCCGGAGCCTGTGCTCCGCAACGGGAGAGGCCACAGCAGTGAGAGGCCCGCATACCGCAAAAAAAAAAAAAAAAAAGGATCCTGCTGCAACAGAAAGTTTGAAAACCACTGAGATGAAGTGTGTGAGGGAGCCCCCCCAAGGGGCACCAAATAACCAACCTTCCCATCTGCTTCAATGCAGCTGGGCCCTTGGCTCCAAGAGGGGGCCTTTTGCCTTCCCCTGAGGCAGGCCATACCCCAAGGGCTACCACCCCCCAGGTACTGCCTCTTCAGCGTTTCAGAGGGTTCGGATGCAGTGGGCAGGGGGTATGAAAAACATGTTTCTCCGTAACAGGAGGTGCCTTCTGGAACCAGGCTCAGAGCTGCTATTCAGTCTTCCTATAGTCTTCTGGGGCCTCTCCAGCCCCGGGGCCTGGACACCTTTTAGCAGCTGCTTCCTTGGGACTCGACCTGCCCAGCCAAAAATGACCCCCAGAGTTCAGATTTCCTGGCCTGTGTAAGTCATGATCAATTCCTGTATCCTTTCCACTGATGCTTAATTACTGACCATGATGAAGGCTCACGACCCCACAGGACAACCCTGCTGGACACCTCTTTAAGTGTAGGGAACTCTCATCCTAACAGTACAGCAGGCCTTAAGGTCTCTGAGCAGATTCTGCTTTTGTTTGGTTGGGTTTTTTTTTGGGGGGGGGAGGGGTGCGTATATGTGTGTATCTTGTCTTCTTTATTAAAATCATGCAAGCAAGCCTGAAATGTCAAGTTCTCGGATCGTGCCCTGACCTAGAGAAACTTCTCTTGGGCCCTATTCAGGGCTCCAGATCAACCCCACGCATGTAGAGAATGGGTCTGTTTACATAGAGACCAGCCACATCATCCCCCAAAACAATCTCAACCCTAAGACATTCGTTTTACAGGAAAACAGCCAAAGACAGAGGCCTCTCCAAGAGAGGGAAACACTGCAATTCTCAGCTGCAAGCTCAGAAGTCCCTGCACACAGCTGAGTGGCTGCCTTCATATCTGGGAGGCCGGACAGTCTTGGGACATTGTCAAGGAGCCGGATGAAACATCAGTTCATCACTCAGAAATTATTATCAGTTTTTTGTCCTGTTCACCTGGAGTACTGTGAGCACGGATGATAAATTCCCCAATGGCCCTTCCTGAGCCCAGCTAGGCAATCTAAGGAAGCGTTAACCTTCTGCACAATATCATCCCTTTGACTACTAACGCCAACAGTGTGCACTACTCTCTTTATATATAGTTTTTACATCATCCCCTGGACATGTGGATCTAAGCAACGGATAGTCATTATACTGTCCATTCTGAATGCCTACACTAAGGACATTTCTGTTCTAAAGATTCATACCCCATTGTGTGTCCTCACCTTTGACATCCGGAGGGGGGTCGATTCCAGTTAGGAAGTTCTCAAAGGGGGTGAATCAGAAAAAGGGAAGAATTTATACCTAAAGATACCTTCCTTCCCGTCCTGGCTCCATCACTTACTGGCTTACAAGTCATGTTACCACTCTGAACCCCCGTTTCCTCTTCTATTAAAAAAAGTGAAATTGGATAACTACTCCCAAAGGGACATCTAACAAATTAAATGTAGTGATACACACAAAGTGAGAGGGAACCTCACAGCATAGTTGAAAGCACAGTTGCTGGAAACTGCCTGGGTTAAAATGCTGGCTCTGCTGCTGACCAGCTGTATGACCTTGGGCCCCTTATTGAACTTCTTTGTACCTTAGTTTCCTCATCTGCTGAGTGGAAATTTTTTTAAAAAAAGTATCTATGTGGCAAGTGGGTGTTTCGGATTAACTAAGTTAACACATGTAAAGGGTCTGAGACAGTATCTGGCATCTAGTGAACACGCAGCAAAGCCTCATCAGCTGTGGTACACACAGCTCCCAGCAGCAAAGGCCAAGGCTGATGGTATTATTTTTTAATACCTGAGAAAGCCCTTGTGTGAGTATTATCTCTGACTCCTCAGGACAGCTCAGTGATGAAGGGACCATCATACCCCTGGAACCGGTGAGAAGACTGAGGCTCAGATGGGACAGGGGCAGAGCCGGACTCGACCTCATTCTCTTCCGGCCCTACTGCTGCCTCTCTGGTCCTGTCAGCTGTGTTGCCTACACGCCGTCAGGCACCCTGAGACCCCCACGCTGGGGAGATGCAGGCAGCCAGAGCCCTGGGTCACTCTACTCTGAGTGACTGTGCAGCCGCTGTGACTGGGGGCCATCACATTACAGAGGCTGCAGAGCGAGGCCTGTCATCATGCCTCGATCCCTTGATATTCAGACACCTTACTGGTGGGACTTCTCTTCCCCCATTCGACCCCTCATGGCTGACAATAATTGTGCTAGAGAACTAGCTGATGACACTCCCTTACGCTAAAACCTTCAATAGCTCCCTATGGCTCACAGATCAAATCAGTTTATGCAGGGAGCACAGGTCCTTTATGCAGCGAGCACATTCGTTTTCAGGAATTTTCCCAGCCTTATCACCTCTCGGCCTCCCTCCGCTGGGCGCGTGTCCTCTCGGCTCCCTGGACCACCACCATTTTCTGTAAAGAGCACTCAGGTGTGGACTCAGAACCGCTGGCTCCAAGCCAGTCCAGAGCAATCACAGGTGGGAGAGAGACAAGACCCAGATGCTCAAAAATCACATAGCCAGGGGCAGAGCTGGGGCCCAAATTCAAACCTCCTTATACTCCCAGAACCATTCTCAATAGCAAATATTCTTTGCTGCATTTTCAAATTATTTGCTGATGACTGTAAACATACAAGTCTTAAAGAGTTCAGATAACTCCAACATTTTGGATCCTAACACTTCCTTCCAATGGCGTCTTATTAAAGTAAAATCCAAATCTTTTACAAAGGCCCCTACCCACCCATCCCTGGTCACTCTCCCCACTGCATTCTGCTCTCCAGCCACGCTGGACTCCTGGCCTCTCCACGAACCCCCAAGGGCCTCCAGCCTGAGGGCCTTTGTCCCTGCCGTTCCTCTGCCTGGAACGCCCTTCCCCCTGATGAGGCCTGATCACCATTCAGGTTTCACTCCATGTCACCTCCTCAGAGAAGCCCTCCCTGACCACCCTGTCTAAACCGTACCTTCCACCAGTCACTTTCTATCACTCTGCTCTTTTTTCTTCTTTTTCACAAAAGAATAACCTCACTTGATATGAATTCAGTGAAGAAATGCACAAACTACAGAGATGACTTTTGCTCTCTGGCTGCATCCTCTGCATGGTACGCTTATCCCCAGTCCACAGGCCGGAAGACTGAGGCCCCGGATGTCAGCACCATCTACACTCAGGCTGGAGCAAAGACTCCACGCCTCCTCTGGGGCTCAGCTGGTCAAGGAGACCAGCTGCTGACATTTCACCAAAGAACCCATGCAATAAGTCTGTCTGCTATTAGTGAGAATTATTCTCACACCTCCCACAGAGGGAAACCCTGACTTTATGAAGGTAAAACCACATTGTGATTAACACTTAATCAGGATTTCATCTGCATTATAGCTCTGTGAGGAAAAAAAAAATAGCTGGGGCTTTAATCTCATGCTAATAAATGTTCCAATCAGTGTGTTCCTGACACAATTTTCTTATTAGGGTCCTTCCATGTAAATTTTATTGCGTTTAATTAAAAATTATTGCTAAAAGAAACAGCTGCAGATGGTCTTATTTTAAGTCAGAAAATTAAAAACTGAATATTCTCATCAGTCAATTTCAACAAGAAGCACAGCCACACGCAACAGGAATGTGATGGTTTTGAGATTATAATAATTTTTATGGCATTTCCAGGTCCTTTCAATGAAACTTAATGAAAGCTCTGCATGAGTTCATTTGTCAAAAATGTAATAATAATAGGAAAGCTCCCAGCTTGCAGACCAATAGAAAGATACCAAGGAACACCACTGCTGGGCTGTGCCCAAAGCCCAGCGACGCAGCTCTCAGCACCAACGCAATCAGCCAGCAGGAGGCCTGGTTGCAACTCTGCCATATACCCACTCAAGGATGTGTAGCTGAGGCCATAAATCACCTTTGTTTTACAAGGATGCATATTTTTGTTGCTGCAGCACTGTCCACGGTTGTAAAAAAATAAGTCAGCTTTTGCTGTCTCAGGGAGTCACTTCACCGAAACATCTACTGCATTCTAAAGATGCTGGGGGCCAGGGAGGTAAGAAGGAGGGGCCCTCATGCTAGAGTCTGTGCTGGATTTCAGAATTTTAATTGCAGCCGCTGTCCTTGGTCTGGATTGTCCGTACAATTACCTCCCCCACCTTTGTTACTCGGCTTGTATCCTTTAACTTTTATTTTAGGGACTAAATTCTTATTATTTCTTGCTATGTCTTCGATTGGAAACCAGCGCCAGCCTTTCTATTTGGGACCAGACAGACTGTAAAAGATAAACAACAGATTAAGAAGAGAAAGGCAAAGGCAGATACAGCTAGCCCTGGAGTGAACTGACACTGGAGGACTGGGCTGCTGTGCGCATTCTAGAGACGGAACACCACACGTCCCACTCCCTGCCCCACGGGGTCTTCGTTTCCTCTGCAGGGGCCGGCGCAATGGCCTCCTGGCTAATGTCCCTGCTTCCCGTTGCTTCATCCCCTCCACTCTCTATCCCCAACAAGGCGTCCAGTGCAATGCAGCATCCCCACCACGGCCCTGCCCTGCTGAAAACCAGCCAGGGTCTCCCCGCTGCCCTGGGATATCAGACAGGCTCATGGAGCCGAAATGTGAGGCACTTCCCGGCTGTGCCCCAGGCTGCTTTCCCAAGTTCACCTCGCAGGCGTGGACACTGAGCTCCACCTCAACACTTCATGGTCTTTTCTTACCCCCGATTCCTGCCCAGGCTTGTGCTCCTCCCCGACTGTGTGTCTCCATCATGAACACCTTGCTGTGCCTCTGGCAATACCCGCGGATAGCCCAGACAGTGAGGGCTCCCCGCTGCCCCTCCTCAGAGCTGTCTGGATGGACCTCTAACAGGACCTTTATTACGCTAGGTTCTAAGGACCTCGGTCTGCCTTGCTCCCCAGCCAGACGGAAACACCCTGAGGGCAGGAACCGTCACCCTCCAGTGCTAAGAACAGCAGCCGATGTTTAGTGGTTGGCCAGTGAGGGAATTGGCTGAGCCAGTGCAACCTTCTACCACCAACTGGGGACAAGAAAAAGATGGTGCAAGTTTAGTACTTGAGCCTTTCAACCCAGTCTCCCCGATGCAGTCTCCGTGTCTGCAGATGATGGGAACTGTTTTCCAGAATAAAGATATCGAAGGACATGCTGAACTAAGGTTAGGTTATTTTCACTGCAGCTTCACCTGCTAAAAACCACAGTCCTGCGTGTGTCTGTCTGTGCTCATACCTTCTTCTACCTCCATATGTGGAAACCCTACTTTTCCTTCAGTGCCTGTTCAAATGTCCCCTTTTCCACGAAGCTATCCCACCCTCGTCTAGACTCCTAGTCTCTGGGTTCTGAGCATCTCCGATCTTGCATTTCAGGGACTTGGGTCTAAGTCCTCTTCCAACCACCCAACTGTACCTGCGCTGAGGCCAGTGACGGTACTGGGTCCACCTCTCCACCTCCTCCCACACATCACTTAGCACAGTTCCTATTCAGAATTGCTCATTTCTCGAATGGTCGTCATCGGCAAGCCAAAATATTCAATCCCCTGGATGCACCCACTGCGGGTCCTCATCTCGCGCTGTATCACGTGGCCAATCCACAAACTCCACAAAGCATGTAATTCGAGCTGCATTCCAACAGGGAACAGCTCTGGAGGAGAGCCTGAAATGCTGGGCCTCGGCCCACCCACAGCTCTCTCTGGAAGGCACTGCTGCTCGGGGCTGCATCGTCTGAAGCTCCCCTTATGAGCGGTACAGACAGCTGCTCTAACCCAGAGCTCCTCCTGGCTGCTCCTCGGGCACAAGGGGCCACAGGAGGGCCAGGGTCCCCCCGAGGCCCTGAGGGAGGGAAAGACATCTAAGCACTGCATTAGCAAGTCCCAGGAGAGGCTGTCAGTCTTCTTGATGAGTTGTCAAGAGAGAAGTAAACCCACCAGCCTTGAGAAAAGAGAGTGTCCTTCTGCTTCTCCTCTGGACCAACAAGCAAGGCTACCCCAGCCTAACTCCTGCAAGCAAAGACACTTCACAGCGGTTGGATGGAGACCACCAGCTAACGTGGCATTTTTCAACCAAAGAAAATAGGACGTGGAAAGAGCATTCGGTCGAGAGGCAGAAAGACTGGGGTTTGAAGCTTGGTTTGGCTACTTACTACCTGTGTGACAGAGGATGGTGTATACCACTTCCCTGGGCCTCAGTTTTCTCATCTGGAAAAATAGGAACTGGAAATTCCTAAGGTGCCTAACTAATCCTGAGTTACAAGTGAAATAATAGCTACAGTCAGAGTCACAGAGTAGGCACCTCTGCTAGCGAGATTACGGAATCAAAAAGCCCTGGTCCTGGGTCCGATTCAAGGCTGCTTAGGCTGTTGCCTGCAGCCCCAACTCCATCTCACGCAGAAGGCAGAGGCAGTGCTGACACCACACGCCACCACCGAAGCTCACCCCTGGTCCTGGTTTATGGATGGGAGGTCCTGAACATTGAGTCAAACACATGCAGAACAGTCGTATGTGAGAGAGACAGAGAGATACTCCCTCAGTGAAAGGGACCCGATTCCCCACCTGCATCCACTGCCGTGTGACCTTGATCATGTCACTCGATAACAGCTAGTGCCTAGTGAACATTTCACTCTGTGCTGCATTAATTCATTTCGTCTTAATGACATTGTGAGGCCAGTACTACTATCATCGCCTTTTACAGGTAAAGAAACTGCGGCACAGAGAGGTAAGTCACAGGAAGTGGTGGAGGGCAGACTGAAAGCCACGCAGCTTGGCAGGAGCCTGCACGCTTAGCCACCGTGCCCTCACAGGCTCTCCCTGGGCTGCTGTGTCCTCATCTGTAAACATAAGCCACCAGAAATGCATCAGCAACAATATGCATCAAGAGTTGGAGAGGGCGCTGGAAAGGGATGAGAAAAAGCCAGTGCAGCAGTACGTTAATGTAAAATCTAGGAGGTGGGCGTATGGACATTCACTGTTAAACTCTTTCTACTTTCCCGTAAGTCTGAAAGTTTTCATGATGAAATGGGGAAAAGGGGCCTCGGGGATCTGTGTTGAGGTAGCGATCTGTGTTGAGGTATAACACTGAGTGATTAAAGGGGACTCATCATCATGCAAAAAGCAAACTTACAATTATGGGGATTTAAATGAGACACTCAGGACAAACCAGTGTGTGGTGTTTGTGGTGCATCAAATGGTGCATCAAATGGATATTGAATAAGCGTACACAAAGCACCCCAAACTGTGTTTCAGAGTATACTTAATAAATGATAGTTCTTTCCCCCAGTGAAGCTCAAAATCACTGACTCATCGACATGCATTTATTAAGCTCCTAGTGCATAACCAACATACTGAGGTCCTGCGGGATATTCAGAAGTAAAGACTGGGTTCCCCAACCAAGAGTCCTGACTGAGGACATAAAACACCCTATTTGAAAAGGATGAGTGTTGGACTGAAAACATTTTTTGTGCGTATGAGAGTCAATTCAGGAAAAAAAAGAATGCTTTGGGGATACACTTTAAACCAAAGGATAACGAAACCTCTTTTACATACGGGGGTGGGGGAGTGAGGACTGTACATAGGTAACAATGTATACGCTTTTATTTTATGAGATAGAAAACGGTTAATAAGAATATTGTTGTAGCTTCGAAAATGCTATTATCTGTGTATACAAATCTCAAAGGAAGTAACTGTGTGGAAGAAACTTTATAATCATCCATCAGACCCGGAGCTGCTGCTCAGATTTAGGGATCTCTAAGGGCTCTCGGAATTCTATTACATACTCAAAACATTTCTTGAAGGGAGGCACTGTCAGCGGAAAAAGGACTTGGATTTAAATAACATTGAATCACACCACGAGAGAGTTATTCCCTTCTCAATCCACCTGAATCCTTCTGATTATGCCAAGTAGAAAGTCTCCGTGTGGTGCCAGGATGCCTTTAACACCTCTCCCTGTTTAACAAAGGGACCAACCTCCCGCTCACAGCCTTGGCAATTAATAACCTCAAGCTAGACTTTACCCGTGCTATTTTAATTTCTCTTTGTATCCTACTTTTACAATTGCCTTCTTCTATTTATGACACCTAATACTGCTTTTCCATTTCCCAACAGTGGCACAAAATTTCCTTTTTAAATATTTTTAAAGTAAAAAACATGGACTGATTTAAAGAAAAGCAGTGAGTGATAGCGCAGGTGGTTGAGAAGTACAGATGGGCTCCAATCCTACCGTTTTACAGAGAAGCGACCGGGGCCCAGCCTCCTCCAGGATCCCACAGCAAGTCAGTGATGGGGTGGGCTCTGAACCCGCACGTCCTGCAGCACTGTTCTGCGCTCTTTCAGGACTGTCAGTATTTATTTTGGCTTCTGCCTCTGATCTTCACACTGAAGCAAGGTCTGGGGCAGGACAGGCAGCGGAAGGAGGAAGGAACTGTCTCCCACCCTCTCGTCCTGTCCTGTCCAACCCCAAGCACCCCTGGGCACGTGTCTCAGGTCAGCGGCACCCCTCCGCTCGGTTCTCAAAGCCCTTATTCAGGCGAAGAAGCATGGCTCCTCACCCCGTGGCAGTTCCCCCTGCCTCTCAATTTTGTGTATCTGAAGCCGCCCTTGCCCAGACGTGTTCCCGCCCAGGGTGGGGATGTCTCTCTCCCTCTGCTTCCATCTGTTTCATGCAGGGAAGCGGAAGAAAGCTTTGCTCACTGATTGATATCCAAGAGGATGTGGTTCCTGCACGGGAGATTCATCCCAGTCAGTCTGACCTTCAGGGAAATAAATTCAGAGTGGGGCAACAGTGCTTTTGAAATTCAGAGTCTGACGGTTGAGTCAGACCCTAGGCCAAGGCCCTAGGCTGTAGCACCAAATGTGAGATAATACAGGGAAAGCACTAGCACGGTGCCTGGCACAGTAAGCAGTCAGGATACGGTAAGTATTAGCATTTTCTTGGGTATTTTATTCCCTTAATGTCATTATAGTTTGGATGAAGGGAGCTTTTTTGTTTTTTGGACTAAGTACAGATCAAGGCAACAAGGCCTTTGCATATGGCCAAGTAGCCTGTGCACTGCACAACCCCAGGGGCAGCATATTAGACGAAAAGGTGAGTGGGACCCTGGGGTTGTGCAGTGGGCAGCCTGAACAACCAGACCTGGCATCCTTCAGCATAATGCACTACAAATTCCTGAACCAAGAGTCAGGAAATCTGAGTCCTGACACTGATTTCTCCACTAAATTGCTTAGAGATTTTAGGCAAGTCTCTTTCCCTCTCTGTGCCTCAGTTTCCTCCTCTGTAACGGGACCAAATATTGGCTGAAGTTCCCTTCCAGCTATGAAATTCTGTGATTCAACAGAAGCAGGTTTCAATTTCCGAAGGACAGTCATACAAAAGAGGAAATGAGCTCAGCTGCCTGGCTTGAGGGGAAAGAGCCAGCATGAGTGGTGTAGGGATATTAGAGAGAATAGCTTCTGTCTCAGTGGGATAGGGACATTAGGGAGAGATAGCTTTTGCCTCAGGCAGAAAGAAAAACTTAATCAGAGTACCTAGCAACAGACGAGGCACCTCTGGGAGGTGGTGAGTTCCCTGTGGCTTGAGGAATTCAAGCACAGACCCAGTTAAGAGAGGGACCTATCAGACATGGGAGGTTTGACCGTACGCTCTTTGAGGTCCTTCCCAGCATGGAGATTTCATGGTTTCAAAGCCTGGTTCTATTTTCATTAGTGCTGGAGGCATTCAGCTAGGGTTGGGTCTTGTCAAACCCCGCTGATAACTATTAACGCAATGAACTTGTCTGCTCTCCGGCTCCCACCCTCTTAAAGTTCGCACACATCCACATTCTCCAAATTAAATTGGATCCCTCCGGTGGCACTGATGTCTACCTTTGCTCTGGCAAACAAACCTAGGAAGAACCAATTCATAGCCTTACCCAGACTTGGGGCAGGGAGAAGATGGAGCCAGTGTGGGGAACCACGTGAAAAATTCAGGAGAATAAACCACACAAACACTTCTAGTGTCTACACTCCAGAGAAAGCTAATGCTAATTGCAAATCATTCTTATCTATTCATTACTGCAGGTCCCCTGGGAATTCCGAGCACCAACAGCCATGCCCAGCTGCGATGAGTTTCTGCACATGAGGGGAAAGAATCAGGGTTTCCTTTAAAATCACCACCATTCTGACTTTTCATTAATTCAGATCAGGTGCCCCCAAGCGTGTAAATGGTTGAGGCTGAATCGCAGTGCCTTTAAGTTGCATCCATGGTGCATAAAAAACAGCAAGATTTGGCAATTATCCACCTGGGATGGTCAACAGGACATTCAGTCAGTCTCGGGAAGGTGGGGTCAGAAAACCGCCACTGTTGTCAATAATTGCAGTGTTTCACGCTCACTTCCAAGGTGACTGAGTCCAAAAAAAAAAAAAAAAAAAAAAAAATCAGCCTGGACGTACCTCTTAAAGACCTCTATTCAGAAATTTAGCTCAGGGCACCCTTAGCTCTTTAAACAATTTAAATAAATTGTCTTTTCTAGTTCCTTTGAACAGAGTATATATTGACACAATAAAAAGGTCTCAATCTCAATTTAGGGTATTTTCCTGATGGTGAAAGATGTTTAGTTTGACAGGATTCCAGAACCTTCTCTTTTGGTGACTTTCCCAGAAGGGACTAGTAAAGCCATCTACCTAGGAGATGAGAAATGTACCCCAAATAATAGAAATACATACACTCACATGGGCACTATATTTGGCATCTTAGCCAAATATTTTCAAACAGATTAGGTACTCTCATCTTTTCAAACACTCTGCCTAGAGGTAGCACAAATCCATTTCCCAGATGAAGTAACTGAAGCCACTCACCCCAAGCCACAAAGCTAGAGAGAAACAGAGCCTGAGGCTAAAAAGCAAGTCCGTTCTGTCCCCTACGCCTAAGCTTGCCTCTTGGATAGTTACACCTGGCGAACAGCAAAGGAAATGTCATTTCACGGTACCTTTCTGCCTCCTGGTCTGCACTCTGCTGTTTGCTCTCGAAGGCGTTGAAGCTGCTCATGTCCACATAGCCGTCATTCTCGTTTGCTGTGGACAGGGCTCTGCTCTGATCTTCAAACAGCTTCGTAAACGTCCCGGCCCTTGGGGGCCTCCGAGGTGGAATCTGGATATTTTCATAGTCCGAGTTCATGGCCGGGATGTTCTCGTAGTCCGAAGTGTCAGCGTTGGGGAACGAGATGGAGCGCGGCTTGGTCAGGGGCAGGGGCAGAAAAGGAGGCCGGGAGCGGTCCTCGAAGGACTCCACCCTGGACACCGTCCTGCTGAAGGGGACGCCCTTCCTCTTGCCGTCCCTGTAGAAGATGAGGGAGGAGGGCGAGTCGCAAGCCCGGAGCTTGCCGGTCCTTGCTCTGAGCTGCGGGGAGTTGCTGAGGCTCCTCCGGTCCATCTCCAGGAGCCGGGCCGGCCCATGGTAGCTGGACTCTGAGGAGGACCTGGACGAAGACACGTTGACGTCCACGTGCACCTTGCTCTCTGTCTTCTTCTTAAACGTCAGCGCCAGGAACCGCTTAAAGGACGGCTTCTTCTTCTTGGTGTGCTTGTCCGGGGGCTCACTCTCCACCAGGAGCGAGGGGGAGCTCTTTGTGATGGGCTTTTTGGTGATGCAGGCCAGGTCAAAAGGGGGCGGGATGTCAACCACGGAAGACGGGGTGGAGGTGCCGCTGGATGGGAGGTGGCCCCTCTGAGAGAAGCTGCCAGAGGAGCCAATCACGCAGGGCAGAGAGAGGTTGTCGTCCTTCCTCTTGATCCCGTGGCCGTCTAGGCCACACGCCTCGGGCTCCCGGCACAGGGACATGGGGATCTCTCGGCCTTCCACGGAGAACGATCGCGGGTACAGAGTGAAGGCTCTGGGCTTTGCTGGCAAGGCCCTGCCGACGTCCAGCGGCTTCCCCTCCAATGACAGGACCGCCTTCCTCGCCTCCTTGGTGACACCCCCAATGCCAATGGCTGATGAGCCAGCTTCCGGTCCCGTTTCTTCCGGGACAGTTTCTGGGACGTAGCCAGCCATCTTCCCGGAGTGGGGCCTGGCCCTCGTGGTGACATTCTTCCTGTCGATGGGGACCAGGCTGCCCTCCGCATCAGAGCTCACCTCTTCCTTCAATCCACAGCCATTCGCGGTGCCCGAGGCAGCCTGTGCCTCAGGCTTCTCCTCCTCCCCAGGGTCCACCCCGCACGCCAGGCCAACGCCCATCTCATAGGGGTTGGCGAGCGCGTCGTCCACGGCATCCTCCTCCTCTGGCATGACCACCACGTCAGGGACAGAGGGTCCCTCCCCGGCGCCACCCTGCAGGGAGCCACGCCGGCCACATCCAGGCCCAGCCACGGGGTCCTGCTGCGCCCGTTCCCCTGACCGCGGCTCCTGCTCGGACTCTAAGCTTTGTGCTGACTCGGAATAAGGAGAGCAGCTCTCGCTACAGAAAGAGGTGCTCTCGCTTGGGAAGAACTCGTAGGGACGTCCTGAGAGTGGAGCCACAAAGTCGTCCACACAGTCCCTCTCGAAAGGAATGATCTGGCAGCTCTCCTCAGCTCCTTCATCCTGCACAGGGTCCTCACCTTCTTGAGGGTCCCCTCCTGCCTCCTGGGTGACCACTGCTGTTGCTTCTGGGTCAGGTTTCTCTTTCTGATCAGCTGGCTCATCCTGACCATCCTGGCCACCTCCTGGGGCATCTTCACACGCCTCCTGGGAGATGTCAGGGCTGTCTGTGGCCACCTCCGCCTCCGGGACACCAGGGGCCAACCCCTCGTTCTCTGGGGGCTCCTCGCTGCCATCGGCAGCGTCCCGCTCAGGGGGCCCGTCAGAGCCCACACACTCGTCTGATGCCCCCAGTTCTGTGTTGGTGCGGCCTTCCTCACCATCCTCCTCTGACTCCCCGGGTGTCACAGGCGGCCTGGGCTCCTCACCACGAGCTGCTGGGTCCTCTGCATCTAGGTGAGTTAGAATGATATCGCTTGGAAGGACCGCCTCTCCATCCCCAGCACCCCCGTCCTCCAGGCTGTACACGCTGTGTTCTTCCACCTGCTTCTCCTCGTCGTCACTTGTGAACTTCTGCTCCTCTGCCCCCGGGGCACAGGCACAGTCCTCCACCTCCATGTTCTCAGGAGTGGGGGTGACGCCTCCATCGTCCTCTCCACCCAGCACCGCTTCAGCCGGGGCTGCCCAGTCCTCTGCAGCTGCTGCCCCTTCCTGCTCACACTCCTTGCCTCTCTCTTGGCACTCCTCCCCACCGCTGGCCTCCGGAGGCACCGTGACTGCATTCTCCACGGAGCCCCCATCCCTGGGTCTGTCCTCTGCTGCCGGAGCCCCGGGGGCCACGATGTAATCCTCGTCTGCCTCGGGCTCGGAGCATTCCGGGGTGGACCGGTGCTCGTCGTAGAGCCCCCTGTCTACGCAGGGCAGCTTCCCATTGCTGCATTTGTTCAAGCTGTTGATCATGTAGATGCTGGCCCTCCACTCACTGGGGGTAGCCAGCCTGGGCTTTGGGGCGATGGGGGGTTTCGGCCCCCTGGACATGGAGTTGGGACTGTGAAGACACTCGCGCCGGGGTGACGAGGAGAATTTGGGTGCCGTCACTGGCGTGAGGGGACTGGCAGCCTTCGGCTTAGGAGCAACTGGTGGTTTGGGTGAATCTAAAGGATGAGAATAAGAAAAGGAGAGAGAGAAGGTACAGTTACCATTATTTCCTTCCACTCAGAGTCTCCTACTTACCATTCACAAGAGAACACCGAAGATGGTTTCCCAACCCACGTGAACCCAATCTACCATGTTCTGTCAGGTTTACACCCTCCACCAACATCTTTAAAATCCCTCGACCTTCCAATAAAGATTCATTCTGTAAACAAGGTGAAGAGATCTTTCTTCTATGCACAGGCCAGCTAACAGAGCCCAACTGAATGACACCCTGTGCTCCTCAAATAAAGGTGTCCAGGTCGTTGCACTCATCCACTCAACAACGACGCAGTAAATGCTTTCGATGTGCACCGGCCCATGAGGCACTGCTGGTCCCAACAGTCAGATCCCTGCTGCCCTCGTGGAGCCCACAGTCATTCCACCATTCATTCATTCTTCTATCTATATACGCAGCACTGCAGATGGCAGAGGCTTCTAGGACCAAGAAGAGAAGAACACCTCTGCTGAAGACTCACAATTGAATCAGGGAGACAAGACTAACAGAACAAGTGGAGGACTGAGCCACAGACCCTTGGAATATGATGACTGAATATCTCCCTCCCTCCAGAATGATACACCACAGGCTTGGGATGGTGGCATATGATTCTTCTGAGGGTCACCTCTGAATTCTACATGCTTCAAGACTGGTTTCCAGCTAACTGCCCTGCCTCCAAATTTCACAGGAGAAATTATATGGTATTTTCCAACATGGGATATTTGCAAAAGGCCTTACCCCCTGTGGATGTTGAGGATCTATCAGCCATGGCAGAATAAAAGATGTCGCACAACATGCACGTGTGACAGGAGTTAGGGAAGCACGAGTTGCCATGGCTAGGGAAGACCTCTCGGAGAAGGTGAAATTTCAGCTCACTTTTGCAGGACTGGAGGGACCTGGACAAGCGGAAGGAGTAAGGGAGGAGTCGCCCACTTCCAAGTTCAGCACCTCTCCTGCCACAGCCAGCCCATGCCTTCACACCTCCTGCCGTGCCTCCGAGCCCCTGTCCACACTGCAGGCAGTGTGAGGAATGCAGATTTTCATGAAATGCAACTCCATCCTGCCAACTTCACTTCAAAAGCACTGCCTGGCTGTTCACTGCCCAGGTTTAGGATGTACAGGTCCCCCCTTCAGTCCAGTCTCAACTCCCAGTTCCATCCCCACTAAGCCTTGGGTGTGATACAAAGCAGCCCCAGCATGCCAGCCCGGCTTGTGACAGAAGGAAGACTGAGCACAGGGTCTGGAGGTCTGTCAGCAAACTCTCCTCCTCCCCACACATTTGACTCCCAGCTCAATCCTTGCAGCATCTAACCCTGGTCATCTCTAATCCAGGGCTGTCTGACAAATATAAACGTGAGCCCCATTTATCATCACACACGTAATTTTTAATTTTCTCATAGCCACATTAAAGAGTCAAAAAGAAACAGGTGAAATTAATTTTAACAGTACATTTTTCAACTCAATATATCTCAAATATTATCATTTTGGACATTATCATGTGATCAATGAATCATGTTTGCATCAACATGTAATCAATACACAAAAGTCATTAACAAGGTATCTGACACTCTTGTTTGTCCTAAGTCCTCGAAATCTAAGGTATATTTCACACTTGCAACACATCACAATTCAGACCAGCCACACTGCAAGTGTTCAGTGGCCACGCGAGGGTGGTGGCTATGGGGCCAGCTAGCACAGCTCTAACTGATTTTAACCCATCTCCATGGGACTGTCCCACTGGCCCCTCAATTTCAGTATATCTGAGGCCAAAGTCAGTATCATCCCCCCCAAACTGGCACAGCTATGCAAAATTCAGCTGAGGAGCCCCAAAGGAAATAAAAAAGGCCCAGGACAGCAATAATATAGGGTTATAAAGCCCATGCACTCTGGTCCTGGAAGGGCCTGATTCCAGACCCTCTGTACATTGCTCATAAATCTACTGAACTTAGTTGTATGGTTTCCCAGGACACAGCTAATTAGTGGGGGGTGGAGGTGCAGGGAGAGCAGCAACACTGCCAGTTGTAAGATGTGGTAGCAAACAGCAAGAAATGGAGAGAAGAGGCACAGCTGTCAAGACTTTAAAGGCTAAAGCAACCACTGCATAAACGCCCTAACCCACACCTACATTCATCCGCACCAACGCCCAGGCCAGCCACTGGCATCCGGATAATAACCCAGAGTCTTCAAGATAAAAGAAGTGACTTCCCAACTTTTTGTTTCCATACGCAATCAAATATATCCTAATTTAGAAAAATTTCTGTCCAATTTAGTTTAAAACAAACTCGAATATTTGGAGCTTAAAGAGCTACCTGTCAATGTGGAGTAACAGGGTAATAATAAGCCTTTGGAGCCTGGTGGTCTGGGTTCAAATTCCGCCGTTGCCACATATAAGCTATGAAACTGACTCTCAGATTCCTCATCTGTAAAATGGGTTCAACAGTAACACCTATTATGAAGAGGTTGTTATGAAGATTAAAAGATATATATTAGCAGGCCTTTGCATAGACAGGTGTTCTCAATAAGCAGTAGCTATTATTGTTCTAATAAAGTCAGTCCTTCCCTACCCCACATCTTTCCCTGGTATAAGTCTTGCTCTAAACAGATATATGATGTAATACGAGCTTCACGCTCTCAACATCAGGTGTCAGGCATTGGCATGAAATTATTCTTTGGGGGTGGGGACTCTCACTTCTCATCCTTAACAGGTGGTATTTCACATGGGCACCACGAGACCTGACAGAGGTCATGGAAAATGACCGTCACCTAGGCTGCATCGCTCCCACCACCCCCATCCTTCATCCAATCAAGCTATTGATCTGTGGGCGCCATCTCCTCAGAAAAGATTACAGTGGGTGTCTGAGGCGTGATCCTGAAAGAAAATGCCTTCCCCACAGGAGCCCCTAAGGAGTGACAGGTACACAGTGTCCATGCCCTGCTTCCAGCTCTAGAGCTCAGGGCGTTTCATCCACATCCTCTCTGAGATCAAAGGATGCCAGAGTCAGAAAGGCCTCATCTGACACCTCATTGAAAGATGAGGAAACTGAGGCACAGAAAGGGTGGGTGACTGGCCTGGAATACTCAGCGAGTCCAGAGCAGGGCCCCGGTAGAATGGTTTTTTTTTTTTTTTAATAATAGGATTTTTAAAATATATACTTATTTATTTGGCTGCGCCGGGTCTTAGTTGCAGCATGCAAGATCTTCCTTGTGGCATGCGGGATCTTTAGTTGTGGCATGTGGGATCTAGTTCCCAACCCGGGGTCGAAGCCAGGCCCCCTGCACTGGGAGCGTGGAGTCCTAACCACTGGACCACGAGGGAAGTCCCAGAATTGGGGGTTTCTTGCTTCCTGGTCCACTCCCTTGAACCTCTGCCTTCACCTTTCTGCCACTGAGCATTTCTTCTACAGTGCAGACTCAGGGCTCCCAGCAGAGAAGGGCAAAACGCAGGAAAACTGAGGCCAGGGAGACCAGGGACCACTAACCAGGTGAGAAATTCACATAAGGCTGAGTTAGAAGGACTAACTGTGACCATAAAGTGAATGACTGGCTTTCCTTTGCTCCTATCCACTTTTTTTTAATCCATTAAATAGGTATTTATCGAGCACCTACTATTTGCCAGACACTCATCTAGACTCTTTAGATACATCAATAAACAAAACACTGTGTAGATGCTGCTTAGCCTTGAGCAGAAGGCCATGCACACTCCAGCTAGTGTGATGAACAAACTAGAAGTGGTGAGGATGGAAGGAGGGAGAGCAGGCAGGAGGCGCCTGCGATAATCCAGGCCAGAGAAGATGGAGGCCTGGACCAGGCTGTAGCAGTGGAAGTGGTAAAAAAAAAAAAAGAAAGAAAGAAAAGGTCAGATTCCAAATATGAAGGTACAGCTGGTGGGATTTACAGACAGTTTGGATTTGGGATGTAAGAGAAAGAATAATAAAGGACAACACGAAGGTTTTGAGTCACAGCAACCAGAAAAGTGAATTTGTTACCAACTGAACTGGGGAAGGCTGCAGGTGCCAGGGGAGGAAACCAGAATTTCGATTGGCACGTGTAACATCTGAGTTGCCTATCACAGCCCCGGGAGGTACTGTCAGTGGGCTCTCGGATGGACCAGCCTGGGTTCCCGGGAGAGGCCTGGAGGCAGCCATCACAGAGACAGGATTAAGGCATGAGCCGGGTGAGCCCACCAAGTGACTGAGCGGGGGCAGAGACAAGAGCAGGGCCCAGGAGGGAGCCCCAGTGGCCCAAAGGTTATGAGAAGGAGCCAGCAAGAGAGACAGAAGAGGGAGGAGAGAAAATGAAGAGTGTGAGAGCTTCTAGGTCTGCTCCCTCCCTGCTTCCCTCACAAAGAGGAACCACATAGAGCCCCTGCCCTCAGTACAAGGGTCTCAGACCAGTTCTGCCCAGAGAAGACCCAGGGGACAGATAGCACCAGGGTGCATGCTGAAGGACAGGGAGGATTTTAATAATCAAAAAAGAGGTTGGATATGATCCAGCAATCCCACTTCCTCAGCATATATCCAGAGAAAACCTAATTTGAAAAGATACATGCACCCCGACGTTCACTGCAGCACTATTTACAATAGCCAAGACATGGAAGCAACCAAAATGTCCATCAACAGAGGAATAGATAAAGAAGACGTGGTACATGTATACAATGGATTATTACTCAGCCACGAAAAATAATGAAATAATGCCATTTGCAGCAACATGGATGGACCTAGACATGATCATACCAAGTGAAGTAAGTAGGACAGGGAAAGACAAATATTGTATGATATCATTTATATGTGGAATCCAAAAAAAATGATACAAATGAACTTATTTACAAAACAGAAACAGACTCACAGAAAACAAATTTAAGGTTACTAAAGGGGAAAGGTGGGGGAAAAAATAAATTAGGAGTTTGGGATAAGCATATACACACTACTATATATAACCAACAAGGACCTACTGTATAGCACAGGAAACTCTACTCAATATTCTGCAATAACCTATATGGGAAAAGAATCTGAAAAAGAATAGATACATATATATTGTATAACTGAACTGCCTTGCTGTACACCTGAAACTAACACAACGCTGTAAATCAACTATACTCCAATATAAAATAAAAATTAAATTAAAAACATTTTAAAACAAGAGGTTGGGTGTTCCAGGCAGAAGGAACAGAATGTGCAGAGGCCCAGAGACAGTTAGATGCAAGCCCTTTGGGAGTAAAGAGTCCAGTTTGGCTGAGCTTTAGAGAATGGCAGGGATGGGGCAATTACAGGATAAATCAGAGCAGGGCTTTCCTCCTCTGGGCTGAGCTTAACTTTCTGAATGTCCAGAACCCAGCATGGACGGAACTGCTGGACCCTCTGGCTGCTGCATGAACCTTCTCTCTCTCTGTAACACAGAGCCTGGGGGGGCACAGCCTCCCCACCCTGAGGTACCAACTCCCAAAACCTCCTGGCAATTTGCTACACCTGAGGATGACTCGAATGCAGAATACCCTTTGAGCCAAGAGGCCAAGAGTTAACTGGGGGTGGGGAGTCACAGTGACAGGAGGAAGAGATTTTTAAGAGCTTCTGGTGATAGAAATCATCCCCAGCCAGGCCCCTGGTACCAGTTTATATTTTCTCTCTCTATTTTAATTAAATATCTGCCACTCACACATCCATGTTGCTGTTCCCTTGCCGGCTCTGCAGAGTTTAAATCAGAAGAGGTACCGAGAGGGGCACTGGACTGGGAGTCAGAGCTCTGATCTCCACTCCTGGCTCTGCCTTTAACTGAAGGGGAGACCTTGGGCAAGTCCCCTCCCCTCTTTGAGCCTCAGTTTCCACATGTGCAGAGTGAGGGGACTGAACCAACCAGTCAGTAAGTGCCTTCTGCTTGCTCTGGCCGACAACAGCCTTTTAAACTCATGGCTTTTCTGATGACGTCCCCTGACATTCCCATCTTCAGCCCCTGTGTCTGTTTCAACTGCAGTTCACCATACTCCCCCTGGAACTCTCATAACCGTATGTTCCAAGAGTAATTATCTTCCAATTTCACCTTCCAATTGCATCTTAATTTAACTTTCATTGCTGGGTGCCTGCTGGAATGTCCCAGCGAAGCCTGATGATTTCTAATTAGGCTGCTGTTAGGCTAGTCCAGTGATGCACAACAGCGCGGGAAGAGCATGGGTCCCCAGCTCAGACAGACCTGGACTCCAACCCCAGCTCTGCCACACACTGGCTGTGTCACAATAACTAAGAGGATGGTGGTTACGAGATTCAGTCCCATGGAGTCTATGAACCACTATGCTGCATGATCGGGAACTTCAGAGCCTGGCACACAGAAATCATTATATGAGGTCTAGGACTGCCGTCACACTGCAAAAGTAACCAGGTTTATGCTGGAGGCAAATGACTGGATGGCAGATTTCCTGGGACCAAACCTGCCTTTACGTGTATTCCGGCTCACTCCATCCCCCAGATTCTCAGAGAAGGGAGGGCTTGCCCAAGCCTCATGCAGGGAAACGTGGGAATACCGGATCGGCTCTCACCATTGTTTTAAGCGAGTTTTATTAGGAGTGTAGGAAAGAGCTAGCCTGGCTCTGTCCAGGCTGTGCCAGATCAGGCAGCAGTCCACCTCCTTCCTACAAGGAGTGGCTTGCTGGGCGCTGAGACCCTGCCCCAGCCTTTTCCACTACTCAAAAGGGGAATCCCTGCTCCCACTCCCACCTCCTACCCTGCGACCAACACTCACTCACTGTCCAGGTGCGTACACGCCCAGCAAAACAGGGCCTGGACACAGGGAGGTGGCTACCACACTCCCAGGCCCCCAAGTCTCTCCTTTGTCAGATCAATCCAGCCAAACGTCTCCCATCTGCACCTCACTCCTAAGACAATGACTTTTTTCATCAAAAAGATTATACAAAGAAAAAGCCCACAACACACACACAAACACACACTTTTTACACATACTCAGGGCAGCAGGATATGGTTCTAAGACAGCCAAAATGGTGGCTTCCTGTTTCTTCAGGGATGTGTGTTTTGGAGTACGGATTCGGACAAGGGTGTTGGTCGGAGAGAGAGCTGCCTTCTGCTAAATTCTAAGAGAAAAATATTAAAAGAGCAGTAATCGCTCCTTGTCAGGCAAATGAAGTTAGCTGGGGCTGCTGCCTTGCAAACTCACCTCTAGGAGGAAACTTTCTGCCCTCCCCGCGGAGGAGTCAGGAACCCGAGAACTGGGTTCCAGGCACCGCCCATCTCTGACTCTCAGTTAATAAACCTGTTAAATGGCACTCCTCTGGAGGGATCATTATCTACTGTCAAACGCGTTCTGGATTTCACGGAATCCCTGGCCTAGCAAAGGCAGATATGTAGAGCAGAGAAGCAAGGGCTTGGGAGGGAACGCCTGGAGTGCGGCTCAGCCTTGGCGTCCCCTAGGCGTTCGGTCCCCTGGGGGAGGCACAAAGAAGGCCCCGGGCCACAGCACTGCAGGAGGTTGGGGTGCGCTGCGGGTGTGTGTGTGTGTGTGTGATAATCTAGGGCTTTTTAGTTCCTTCGGAGAGCGAGCTCCCAGTCTGGGCGTCTAGAAGAGAGAAGGGAGCAAGAATCCGCTAAGGGCGCGCCTCGGAGTAGCGAGGGACCAGGAATAGACCCCGCAGTGGGGAAGACCTCAGACGGTTCCCGTGGGCCAGAAGGGGCCTCTGAGGGGCCAGCGAGGGCCTGGCGGGGACCCCGAGGAGCAGGAGTGAGAATTTAGGGTCGCGACCAAGTCGCCTTTGCGAACGGAGCGTCATTCCCCGCTGCGAGGGGACCCTCAATACCGGGACCGCGGTGGGAGCGGGATACGGCCGTACGTGGCCAGGGTGCGGCCTCGCCGAGACCGAGGGTGCGTCCCCGAGGCTGGGCGTCTCGGACAGGGGCAGCGGCCCCCGATGTTCTCGTCCTCCTCGGCGAGGGCACTCGTGACCCGCCCATACCTCGGCCGAGGCAGAGCAGAGTGGGAAGGTCGGGGGTTTCTCGGCAGCTCGCTCCCGGCGCCCCGCGGGCTACAACTTGGAGCGCCTGGCGGGGGCCCCTCGCGCGCGTCCCTCGGCGCCTGAGGTCGCGCGGAGCCTCCTACCTGCTCTGTTCATCTTCCAGCGCGCGGAGCCAGGGACCGCCCGTCGGTGCGTCCGTCCTTCCGAGCACGAGTCCGCGCGCCGCCTCACTCCATGGCCGCCCCGCGGGGCCCGCACCCCGTGGCGCCTGCCCCGCCCCCGGCGCGCGCCGGACTTCGCGCAGCGCGCAGGGCAAGTGGGGGCTTGGAGGGTGCGAGCCTCCGGGGCTGGGCGGGGCTGGGCGGGGGCAGGGAGGGGAAGGGGCGCGAACGCAGGGCGCGCGGCGTCGCGTTCCCTCAGGACTCCGCGCGGCGCGCAGGGCCAGGGGGCGCAGGGCGCGAGCCTCCGGGGGCGGGGCCGGGGGCAGCGGCCGGGACAGCGCGCGGTGTTGCGTCCGCTCCTGGCTCCCAGCTCCGCGCGCGCTGCGCTCTGGTCTCCGCGCCGCTGCCCGTGCCGCCGTTGCCGCCGCTGCCCCTCCGCCCCCTCCTAGACGTTTCCTCCCGCTCCCGGAGAGGAAGACTTTTTTTTTTTTCTCTCCCCTTTCTGCTCTGTCAGGGATCGAGGGAGCCGAGGGGCGAGGCGTCCCCGCGCACATTTAAAGGGGCCATGGCCGCGGGGACTCGGGGAGCTGCACGAGGTTCAAGGCACGAGGGTGGGAGGGGCGGGGTGAAGCTGGCGAGTTGGGCTTCTGGGGACTTCCTGGTCCCTTCGCCCAGCGGACCGTCTTTATTATCACTTTATTTTCAACCTCGGGCGTTCATTCAGTCCTGGGCCCAGCACCGTGCTGAGCGCAGAACAAGACAGCCCCAAATTCTTGCCCTAGTGGAGCTTAAATGGGATGTCAGTGGAGACACAAGACAAATAAGCAATAAACATCGTTTCAGAGAGCGATGGGTGCCTTGAGGGAGATAAAACAGGGTCGTGGGGCAGAGTAATTTTTAAAAATGCAAATTCTCAGGGACCGCCCCAGACTTAACTGAATCAGAAATCCCATGTTTAACAAATCCTTCAGGTCCTTCCGATGCAAGCTAGTTTGAGAACCTCTGGAGTAGAGAACAGGTGATCAAGGAAGGTCTCCCTGAGGAGGTGACATTGAAAGGGAGACCTGGTAGATGAGGAGCCTTTGTCCACTCAGCGCTCACCAGCCAGCACCTCGCTGGGACCAGGCCTGGTGCTGGGTGACATGGATGACTCAAGCCTTCACCCTTGAGCACCCGTTGGATTGGCCACGCAAACATAGGCAGTTCTGCTTCCCCGGACAAGTGCTGGGATGGGGACAGGAGCTTGTGGGAACTCAAGAGGTGGCCCCTGAGTGGAGAGGGTTCCAGCAAAAAAAAAAAAAAGGCCTTTCAGATGGAGGGAGTAGCTTGGGCAGAGACTTAGATGTGTGAAAAGGCATGGCCTAATGGAAGAGCCGTGAGGGGTTTGGCAAGGCAGGGAAATAGAGGGTGGCAACATCTGATAAGAGGCACAGAAGGTTGGGGTGAGGCGTGCTTTGAAAGCCATACCAAGGGCTTCCTTCCATCAGCTATTGAAGGCTGAGGGCAAGGGTCATGTCTCTCATCTATAACTGGCAGCCAATACTTATAGAGCACCTACTGTGTGCCTGGCAAGGTGTTAAGCTCTGTACCTGCATATTTACTCGTTTAAGCCTCACCACAACTTTATGAAGCTGGTATCAAAATTCTTCCCATTTTACATTTGAGGAAACCGAGTAAACTAAGAGTTCACATGAGCTTTCCTGACTGTTCTTGCCCTGGCTGTCCCATGTCTGCATCTCCAGGACCCAGCTCAAGGTGTGGCTTGGTCATTTAGTAGTTTGGTTGTGAGCCCACTACGTGCCAGGGTGTAGGCTCGCAGCAACCCCAGCACTCTGTGGGAGGGTGTGGGGCTGGGGCATCTCAATTCATTCAGGCGATTCAGCCAATGTATCTACTATGTGGGAGGGACATGGAACATATCCCCCCGCACCACCACCATCCCTTCCTGTCCCTCATTTGGGGACAAGAGGCCCAGAAATGGCCCCATGCCAGGGTGATGACTCCAGGGCAGGGGCTGTGTCTGCTCTGCTTACCGCTGCAGCCCTGGCATCTAATAAAGAACCCAGCACTTAGTAGGTCTTCAAAAAATATGTGCTGTCCACAGAAATAAAGGCCTGGGACAGAGGTTCAGACTATTGTTTGGGATCACTTTGGTTTTCTGGGACTGAAGGTGGCAGAGGCTAGAATTTTTGTGACTTTGACCAGCTGTGCTGGGAGCTTGTGAGGAGGCAGAATTCCAAATGGCCACGAGACATTTCGCAGCCTTGGCTGTCCTCCCTGAACCTAGATGCCTTCGGTCCAGCATTTGGTCCAGGCAGTCCCAGACAACCATATGTTTTCATTGCACAGATGAAACACTTCTCTGAGCATCATCTGTGGAGCCCAGCAACAGCAGCACTCAGAGGCTTCTTAAGAATACAGAATCCCAGGCCCCTCCCCAGTCCTACTGAACTAGAACCTGCATTTTAACAAGACCTCCAGGTGATCTGTTTATACATCTGGAGAAACACTGCCCTGGATAACTCACCCCATTACTTTTTGGCCAGATGTGTTGCCAAAGTCCAAAGAAGTAGAGAAGAGACTTCCCCAGGTTCTCACTGGGGTGACAACTTAATCCTCTGACCTCTGTCTCCTTATTAATACATTATTGGAAGGTGGGTAGGTTTCTGGATATCTGGGGGCCTGCACCCAGCAGAACTCCTGGTGCATGTTAGGTGCTCACTAAAACTATAAAACTTGTATGAAGGTCTGATTTGAATTGTTTCATGAGCCAGTTGGTGCCTGACACAGAGGATGTTCAATGCACACATACTGAAGACAGGAATCAATACATTTCAGTTAGGTAATGTGGAAAGGCTCTGGGGAGGTGAAACTCTTGTTTCCCGTCATTATGAAAAATCTTATGTTTTCACACTCACCAAGCACTTCCATATACCTAACCAAGTTTGTAGGTTTTGTCTTGTTTTTATCTTTTAATGCCCACAGTATAGAATCAGATTATGTACATTTCAGGCAAAGGCCTAGGGTGTACCTCAGTTTCTCCAAATTCAGAAATGAATTTGATCCTTTCAAAGGACTTATTCGTCTCTGAACCGCTACAGAGTCCTTAAGCGTCCAGGCTTTTGCGGGGAAAACCTTTTGCCTCTGAAATAGGAAATCAATGGCAGAATTTGTGTTACTTAGGCCCTTCATAAACTTTATGGATCCCTGCATGGAAGCGGTGGAGAAGATGATGGAGGTGATGGCGAAGGTAGGAAAGGTCGTGTTGGAGGCGGAGGGGGAGGGGGAGGTGGTGACAGGATAGAAGTAGCTGTGAACATCACGGTTAGGGTGGAAGGCGTGATGTAGTCGGAGGTGGTGGAGGACGAGGTGCATGGAGGTTATGGTTTTGATGGATGTGGTGGAGATGGTGGCCTTGGAGGAAGTGACGGAGGTGGAGGTACAGAGGGTGGGAGGTGTCCGTTTGAATATGGGTACAAATGAGTGAGTGGATCAATCACTTCAATATTTGATGCAAGAAGAAAATATGTTTTAAGAGTTGAGATCATTTCCGGGAATTAGCAATAAAACCCAAAGAACCTAGGACCCCCAAGGCAGGAGCAGGAGAGGGAGGCTCAGATAATTCAATCAACGGCCAGCTTACCCTTTGCTATAGGGCCTGTGGAAAGAAGCAGGGAGGGCAGGAAGGGACCTCGGTGCTTGGCTAAGACCTTGCCATGACTGTTGAATTTGGGATTTGAGGTTAAGCAAAGTCTACTTTAAAAGATCATAGCACCAAGGGCAGTTGGGAAAAAAAAACCCAGGTCTGAACTTGTTTAGCTGAAACCACACGGTGGTGTGGAGTGATGGGCCATGAAGCTGAAACGCTTATTCCTTTGTTTGCTTTTCCTAATACGAGAAAATGGATGGGAAAGACCAGAGGGCTTTCCAAACATTAGGATCTGATACTGGTGGTTGGACTTGCTTAGTCCTTATGGGACTGAGCTATAACCACTCACCGAGCTCAGGGATGCGGTCAATAACCATGTGGGGGGTGATGACCCATCATCTCTCTGGGTTTGAGCCTTTCACACACATACTCTTCCCAAGAACCCTATAAAGTGTTTCTTATCTCCCCATTTCACACTTGGGAAAACTGAGGCCCAGACTGGGGAAGTGACTTGCCCTTCCAGCCCAGCCAGGACTCACCCCCCCTTCACTCTGAGAACATGTTCTTAACTACCAGGCTACACTGATTTCTCTGTGATGGGCACAAAGTCTGCCTAGATTTCATGCTTTCCAAATCACTCAACATCTTACTTGCTCCTCTCAGCAGACATGAGCCACCCAGGGTAGGTGTTATGCCCACTTGACAGACACGGAAACTGAGTCCAGAGGGAAAAATAACTGGCCTGGGATCCTACGGTAAGTCAGGGGATTCCAGTGCTGGGATCCACACCCCCTGACATCCAGGCCCAAGTCGGAATGATGTGGAGCTCTGCATACAACTTAAGTCACCTCAGATCAAAACCACTGAAATTCAGCTCCCTGTTCCCGCCTGCCTGAAGCCTCGGCAAAGTGCAGAGCCAGCACCAAAGCTGGATGTGATCTCCAGAAACAGAGAGCGCCCAGGCTCTGTGAGCTCCATGGCCAAGCCTCCCAGACAGGCGGTAGAGTGCAGTGGTCAGGAGCCACACTGACCTGGGTGTGACCTGGGCGGGAGGGCAGGTCCCAGCCTCAGCTTCCCCATTGGTAGCTAGTATTTGCTGAGCGCTTATTTGGTGCATTCAGTAAGTCTTTTGCATATATTAGCTCATTTACTCCTCCCAACAAACAAACTCCTCCTGCCCCTGAAGTAGGCAATGTTATTACCCCTGTGTTACAGACAAGGCTACCAAGGCACAGAGAGGCTGAGGCATTCGCCCAGGGATACATAGCTAGTGAACAGTGGGGATTCCACCCTGGCTCTGGGGCTGGCTTTCTTACCCACTTCAACACGCTGCTGCCCTGTCAAGGATATGATAATAGTGTCTGCTCATTAAATGAGATGAATTATCTAAAGCATCCAGGAGGGGAGAGGGGAAGACAGGAGGTGCTCAAGAAATGATCATTATCATTTAAACATCTAGTACAGAGTTGGTGTTCAATAAATGCTTACAAACAAAGTACACCGGGAACTGGGCCACACACACCCCATGATCAGAGCAGGAGAGGGATGGGAGAGAGCATTTACTGAGCAGCCTCTGTATACTGGGATGGGTGAGAGGGGGCAACAGGGGAGCCCCTCAGGAGCACGGGGAGGCAGCCTGGACCCTGCTTCCTGGCCCCGGGGTGGGGGAACGATCGGGGTTTTGTTTACCGCTGAGATGGGGGCGCTTCCATAAAGCTGGGGCCCAAGACCAGCTACCTTCGCATCCCTCTCTATAGCAGAGTCCCCCTGGTTTCCCGGTTTCCACGAGGAGCAGCTCTATGCCTTTTGTCTCCGGGGATAAAATGTTACGAAAACGGAAATGACCCCGGCTCTGCAGCCTCTTTGTGCTTTTGGACTGCTCACCCCACAACGCCACGGCTGCGACATCATCAGCTTCAGGGCTTATCTCCCCCTGGAAAGTAATTGAGTTGCCTTCCTGGCTCCAGGGGTGGGCAGATCTGAGCCAGACACCTGCCGGGGTGGACTCGGCTTAGCAAGGCCGCCCCTCCCTTCCTGTGCCCCAAAGACCGGGCCCTCACCCCCACCCCACTGCACACACCGGGCCAGGCACGAGCAGAGGGAGAAGCGGGGGTCCTGAAGGCCCCTGGTTTCACCAGTCACTGGTTCTGTGGCCTTGGGGGGGGGGTTTCACCAGTCACTGGCTCTGTGGCCTTGGGGGGGGGTTTCACCAGTCACTGGCTCTGTGGCCTTGGGGGCAGGGACACTTTGCCACTGTGCACCTCAATTTTGTCCTCTGTAAAATGGGAACAATGAGACCTTTCTCTCGGGGTCATGGTGAGGATGAAAGGATGTTATTTCCCCTCTCTCTTCCCTTTCCTGTCCTTGAAGAGCTCATGGCTTGGTCTGAGAAACGGGTCTGGGTCAGCTAACAGTGACACAGTAGAGCTAGGGGTGAAGGCAGAAGATTGAATGGGCTCATTGGGCTGGGCTTTACAGTGTCATTTACAGGTGGAGGGGTAGGGTTGCCATTCCAGGTGAGGGTACAGCCCGTGGGGATGGAAGAGGAGGGCAGGATTGGGGCAAGGTGAGAAGTGTGCTCTGGACAAGCTCTCCAATGGCTGGCCAAAGAGTTTGGACTTTACCCTGCTGGTGATGGGGAGCCTTAGAGTGTTTCTGGGGGAGGGAGTGACATGGCCAGACCCGTGTTGTAGCCGGAGTGGGAGGGGAGCCAGAGGGACAAGTCCAGAGGTAGGATGGCCCAAGGAGGCTGGGGCAGGGACCCCAAGAGAGATTAGGTCTAAATTTATGAATGTTCCTGACCCACGATCGCAGGGCTCAAACGCATGCTAGGAAGGCTTCCAGGAGGAGGCAAGCTTTGCTCTGCACCCTGGAAAAAAATCACACAAGCAGAGGGGAGCAGGAAAGGGCCTGCCACACAGCGGGTGGGAGTGGGAACTGGGGGTCAGTGGCCCAGTAGGCTGATGTGTCCAGTGTGCAGGGATGGGTGAGAGGGACAGGCAGGGGCCTCAAAAGCCTTTGTGCAGCAGGCCTTTGACTCCCCAAGGAAGGGCTGAGCTCTGGGGGAGGGGAGTCTGAGGCTGGGCAGGGCCACTCGGAGTTTTTATCACCACTGGGTGGGATCCAGGGTCTGTGGAGGAAGTGACCGCCCTCTTCCGGCCAGCCATTTTTTTTCCTTCTGCTGCCCGTTTGGCTTTTTCCTGAGGCCGCATTTCCACAACGGCCCCTCCTGGCTGGCTGGGCGTGGGCATGGCTCCACCACACACCCAGCATTAGGGGTGGCCCGGCGCTAGGCTTCCTGTCCCTCTTTGGGCAGGCTGATTGGAGGAAAACAGCCCTCGAGCCTTCTTCAAAACAGGAAACTGCTCTCCCTGCTTCCTGAAGGACAGGAACTGTCCCCATGGCAACCATGGGACAAAGAGGCCATGTTAACCCTTCTGAGGTCAGGCCTGGCTGAGGCCCTTTCTTACCAGCCCCTCGTGGGTGTGGCACTGTACAGGTGACATCCTCCAAGTCTCACCACCATTCTGAGGGCAGGGCAGGTTGGGGACTTCATACCCATCGGATGGATGTCAACGTGGAGTTCAACTCCGAGGGCAAAGGCGTGGCCACACCGCGAGCACACGGTGGGGTCTGAGGTCAGCTGTCTCCGTTGAAATCTTGGCTGTGCTGGCTGTGTACCTGGGGCAGGTGACTGAACCTTCCAGCCTCAGTTTCTCTACCTGTGAAACAGGAAACAGCGCGGGGCTGTTGTGAGCGTCCGCTGAGTTCACCGCTCGTCCAGCGCGTACTCGCTTGTGCTATGAGCTGTTCTATGCCCTGATGGCAGCGACAATGACACGAATGACAACCTCCTGCCTCGTGGGCTGAGTGTGTAGATGGGGGTCAGGAGGTCAATAGGCCCACATGTCCGTGCAGACCAGAGACTTGCAGGGAATGACCTGCAAGGGCTGCGGGTGGGGGAGGGGAGCATTCGGGCAGCGGGGCGGCAGGTGTGCTATCTGGGGATCAGCGAGGCACAGGGGCAGGCGAGGGGGGGAGCAGAGAGCCTTTGGGCCTATCCTCAGAGCAAGGCGGAGCCAAGGAGGGTGAGGCAGGCCGGACATGTTCTGATTCGCATGTTTAAAGACCTGCCTCTGGCTGTGCGGACATGCAGAGTGACAGGGACTCTGAATGGTGTGTTTCCTGGGGGGACCTTGCCCAGGACCCTGGAGAGACCTAAGTCATGGGGAGACACCATCTGTGCTGGTGCTGGGGAGCAGGGCAGGGCGGGGACTCCATGACCTGCCCCCAGTGCTGCCACTGTTCAGGGGCCCAGCCTTTTCCTTGACGGCGCACCAGGACACACCCAGCCTCCCTCCCTCCGACGCCCAAGGGCTGCTGCGAGGAGGATGCGGTGGACGCAGCTCCCGCACTGTGGCAGAGGCTGCTCTCCTCGCTGTGGCCTCCAAGATCCCACACTCCCTGCCTCACCACGCCCCCTCCCCACCCCATCTCCCACCACCCTGGGCTCCGGCCACACCGGCCTTCCTCTCCATCCCAGACCCTGCCCGGCTCCCTCCGGCCCCTGGGACTTGTCCTGCTCTCTAAAATGCCTTCCCAAATGCTCAGGTGGCTGGGCTGACCCCCTCATCCGCCAGGTCTCCAATGTCACCTCTTCTCAGAGGCAACCCCACCCCTCCAATCCCTCAGCATCCCCTCACCCAGTGTCTCTTCTTCACCTGCACTTACCTATATCTGAGATCGTCTCAGGATTTATCTGTTTCCCTATGTGATGTCCGTCTCCCCACCTGGTACGACAGCTCAGGGAGGGCAGGGCGCCCGGAGCAGAGCCTGGCACACAGTGAGAGCCACTCTAATATCTGCTGCGTACCGAAGGGACGATACTGACAGAGGCCCCCCTTCCTGGGCCTTATCACCAAACCCCTGCTCACTTCCACAGTCTGAAGAGATGTGGTCTCTCGGCCAGGAAGGCAGCTCTCAAGAGGAGTTGGTTGGAGGTGAGGGGAGCAAGGGTTAAATGCCTGCCCTGTAAGGAACTAGTTTTGTTCACGAATGTTAACAATCACCAAGCACTGTGTAGGGGACTCGTGCACGGGGAGGGATGTATCATTATCTGCATTTTTCAGATGAGGTAACTGAGGCGCAGAGAAGCAAAGTCTTGAGCCCAAGACCACACGGCTGGGAGGGGGCAGAGTTGAGGGGAAACCCAGGGGCCTGTGCCTTTCTCCTTAGTCTTCCGAAGAGCTGAAAGGGGCCTCGCACACAGATGAGAAAAGGTGATTGACTTTCTGAAAAATCTCCAAGGCTTTGTCAAGGCCACTGCCATCGGCCACATCATTGGGTTAACATAGGTGAACACAAACTTCCCGGACTGAAGCACCCTCTGCACTGGTTAAAGCGCGAACTCCAAAACCCCATTCCAGGCCCAGTGAGTTAAGCCTCCCTGAGGTCAAGGTGGAGAGTCTTCATTTGGGGAAACACGGGATTGAGGCTGTGGAGGCCGCACTGTGAGTGGAGACTGGGCTGGGAGGAGCACAGGGATCCCTTCCAGCCAAAAAGCCTGAAGTTCCAACTGGGTCATCAGCTGAGAGCCTGTCCATTGATAATCTCAGGGTGTGGAGGAGTGTCTGAGGGGGCATGAGCATGTCCACACCCTGCCCTGCCAAGATGGGGCAGCCCTGGGAAGGCCTGCCAGGCAGTCGATTCCATTCTCCGACCTCTGACCTCCTACCTGCTCTTGACTTACCCCAGGGACAGGGAGCTCATGTCCTCACAGGGCTCTCCTCCCCTTGTGAGACATCTTTGCGGAATGCGGGTGGCCATGTCGCCTTCCAGGATGCACCAGCAAGGCTGGCGATTTTAAAACAGGCATTTGGATGAGGCACCAGGCCTGACTCCTGATTTATTTTCCGGAATGGAGCTCTGCCCCTCTGCCGGCTGGTGGCAGAGGTGGGGGGAGCGGCTCTGCAAGGACCATGTTAATTGGCTCAATAAGCGCGTGTGCACCCGTGCGGAGGGACCCAGAGGCAATGTGACCGCCTGTCATGGACACCATCAACTTCTGGGGTGAGCTTCCTCTACCTGAAATCCAGACACTTAGAGAAATGAATCCGACACCATGAAAACACTCAGCACCCTGGGCACCAGTGCACTGCCCCACAACTGGGGGTCTCCATCCTTCTAGAAGAGGCTGCAGTCAGCACGCATGGTACCCCGCGGGAGCTGCCTCCTAGCTGCTTTCTGGCAGGGGGGCTACAGGCTGGAGCCTGATCCTCTCCAGCTCAGGGGAGCCCCTAGGGAGGGGACAGCGTGTGAGGGAGGGGACCTTCAGCACATGGTCTGACAAATTCTGATGATCTCACAGTGTGAACTGGGGACAGAGCCTGACAGCTCAGAGTTTGGGACGAAGGTGTGGACTACACACTGTGGTTTGAGCCCCAACCCCCGCCCCATCTCTCAGCCCTGAGCTCCTGGCAAGTCCTTGTCCCGCTGGGTATCCCCCTCATTTATAAGATGGGGCATTTCTAGCACCTACCGCACGTGCCCACTAGGGGAGATGAAGTAAGATGATGACCCTGCAGTGCTTAGCCCGGTGTCTGTTATGTAACATGCGCTCAGTATGTTAGATATTATTCCTAAGTATTACTAGTGAAGAAGTATCTGGCACAAAGCAGGCCATCAGTTAGAATTTGATGTCTTTTATTGTTTGTGAAGGTCTAACCTCACTGACTTGACAGTTTAATGTTTAACTATAAATAAAATTTGTTCACACTTTACTAATGAACAGGCAGCAGCATCCAGACTTTGCTCTGGGGTCCACTCAAACTCTTAAAGTCCGAGGATGATTTGCCTCCCTCAGGTTGCAGACACTCCTGCCTACATAGATGTGGGCTCGGTGCCTCCTCAAACTGGTGGAGCTGTGGTGCTTGACATGTTATGTTTAATCACCACAGGCACTCTGTGTGGCAGGTATGATTATACCCATTTTACAGATGAGGAAACTGAGGCCCAGAAATTTGCCTGGGAATACATAGGCATCGAGCAGCAGACGGTTGTGATCCCAGGTCTGTCGTAACCACACGGCTGGTGCTTTTCCCATTGCACTTAACTCAGGATCTCCCCAACCAAAATGGAGATGATTTCCCCCCAAACAGTGGCAGTCGCAGCACTGATGAGGGTTTGAGGGGTTCCCTGTGACCAGGGCACATGTGGGGCGGGTGGTAGAGCAGTATTTATAACCCCCGGCCTTTCCTCTGACATTCATTTCAACCCCATTTATGGGCACCCTTTTTGTGCCAAGCCTTGGAGGGAACCTGGGGGGTCAGACACACTCAGGGAGCAAGCGAAAAGCATCACAGCTAGGACCGGCCGTGCAATTGTGGGGCCAAGTGCAAAGCGAAAATGCAGTGCCTCTCGTCTAAAAATTAAGAATTCCAAATGGTGACAGTAGAACATGGGGGTTTAAACCAAGCACGGGGCCCTCCTGAGTGTGGGTCCCCATGTGGCTGTGATGGCCACACACTCGTGAAGCTGGCCCTGTGCACACCAGCACTGCAAAAACAGCACCTCCGAGTGCCCAGCCCACAGCCTGGCACAGAGTAGGAGCCAAGTACACATTCATTGAGCAGTGAGTTCTCCCAACTCTGTGAGATGGACACCTGATCATGAATTTGCAGCTGGGTAAACTGAGGCTCAGGAAGGCTCCCGCCTTGCCAGGCCTCACCAAAGCCCAGGTCGTGGCTTCCTGCTTGGCGTGCTGGCCCACTGTTCCATGTTTACCCCAATCCTGACCTTTGTTTTCCTGATCCCTGAAAGAAGGGGTAATGTTTACCACAGGCTGAAGTTTATTTTATTTTTGTGTTTCCCAATAATTGATTCCAACAGTTCCTACAGACGTCCTGCCGAAGGAAAACATGTTTTGCTCACTCAACCTTCGACTTCCTCGCGGCGCCAATGGTGGTGGGGGCCCACGGCCACAAGGAAAGCGTGGGGTGACTTTTCCCTTGGTTATTTTATTTTTTTTCCATCTCGCTGTCGGGGGACAACAAAACATGTTTTCCTTTTTCTCCAAAGGAAATCGGAACTTTCTTATTGACTACTTGTTGCCTAAATTTCATCTTCCTACTCCTGTGATTACCTTGGACTGGGTGAATTTTGTGAGAAAACTTCAAAATAAAGGACTGTCTGTCACTTTACTGAAAGGACAACCATCACAACCAAAATTTTCATTCACATGAAGCCACTGATGCCACCGAAATTCACCTTGCCTTCCTCATCAGTGTCTGTGCATGCTCTTGAAGTGGCTTTATTATTCCAAGTTCTCACACTTTCTCATAAGGTTACCTTCTTCAAAGTGCAGGACTAGGGAAACTTACACAGATCCAATGTTCTGGTCAAGATGATGGCTGCCTGGAGTTCACTGAAGCAGATATGGGCGTATGGTGTGAGGTAGGGGTCAAGGATCTTTTCTCCCTCATGTGCATATTCAACCAATCCAGCAGCATTTATTTAAAATTCGTCATCCTTATTCCACTCCACTGCAGTGTCTCCGTTGTCATAAATCTGGTGATGCCACCCATGTTGGTCTAGTTCTGGACTTTCTATTCTGTTCTCTTAGTCTAGTTGTCTATTTCTATGCCAAGGCCACCTGTCTTAATCAATGTTGTGTCCACTGAAATAGATAATCATGGTTTGCTTAATAACTCCTCTACTACTGAACATTTAGGTTGTTTCCAATGTTTTATTTTTATGACTTGCTTGTACTAAATCATGGTAATAAAAATAGCAATAATAGCTGAGACAGTGTGCCAGTCTCTGCTCTAAGTGCTGTCCATATATTAACTCATTTAATCTTCACAACAAGCCTTGGAGGGAGGTGCTCTTGTGATCCCGTCTTTGAGAGACAAGGCCCTTGTGGCGCAGAGAGGGATGATGGGGCTGGAGTCTGGACCCAGAAAGGCTGGCTCTGGGACCTGCACTTTCATCCACTTCCCCCTAGAATCAGAGAGCGGATGAAAGGGGAGTGTTGAAAGGGATGAATCAAATGTAGGCTGTAATGCCTTCCTCGTCTTCTGGAATTAATGAGGTGGCCTAGTGGCTGTGGAGCCTGAGAGCCCTGGGACCCCTCCCAGGCTGCACCACTCACTGGCTGGGTGACTTTGGGCAAGTGATGACTCCTCTTTAAGCCTCGGTTTCCCTGTCCGTAAAATGGAGATACTAGATCCACTTGTCTGGGCTATCGTGGGGCTCACGGGAGGTTCCCAGTCCTGTCTTAACTGCCTTGACTGATGGCCCAGGAGCCTCAGTGGCCCCAGAGGGCTCTCCCCAAAGAAGTTTTTGATTTGCAGGCATTCTGGGCTTTCCTGTTTCCTGGAGCAGCTGAGGGCATGGCTGGTGGCACCCCAGAACCTGCTTCTCGTGGCCTCTCTCTGCATTTGGAGATCTGAAGCTCTGGGCTTTCCTGACCATCAGCTCCCCGAGGTGGGTGCTCTCCTGAACACCCCTCCCCATTCATTGGGTGGCAACTCCTCCCCCTTTAAGGACTGCTCTCCTGACCTGCAGGCCTGAGTGAGCCTCTGATGATGTTGCCAGCCTCCTGCAGCTGGACCGTGAGCTCCGTGAGGCTGGACCTTGCCATGGCTCCACTGACAGAACCAGGCACATGCTCACAGCAAGTGGTATTTGCTGAATGGATGAATGAACCTTATCAAGCAGTTACCAGCCACCAACCATCCTGGTTTGCCCAGGACCAAGGAGTTTCCTGGAAGGCAGGACTTTCAGTGCTAAAACCATGGATGACTTGGTGAAACCAGACAAGGTGCTCACCCTGAGTTACCACCGCATGGCAGGCCTTGGGTCCAGCCTTTACAGTCACTGCTGGATCTATCCTCGTGTCTTAGGTTGGGGCCCCTAGAAGCAGAGCCCAAGTCAGGGATCCAGGTGTATGTGAATTATTGAAGAAGTGCTCTCAGCAGGAGTGAGGGATACAGGGAGGGCAAAGGCAAAACGCCAAGCGAGGCTGTGGCCCTGGCTGGAGACTGGCCTCGGCGCAGCTCTGGAGTGCCAAGAGCACCACAGAGTTAGCCCCACCTTGAGGGGAGGGGGCCCTGGAGAAGGGTGGCAGCCAAGGGCAATGCCCAGGAGAGGGGCAGCAGCTGTCAGCCATTAGGAGCCATTATCACTGCAGCTGAGGGACAGGGGGCACTGTCCTGAAACAGGGATCAGACCGTGGCACCCAGTGTCCACTGGACTTCATAACAGCCATGGAGGGAGGTCAAGTATGGGTATATCCCTAACAACTCTTTTAACCTAAAACCAGCCAGTGGAATGAAATCTGAAGTCCTTACATCAGCTGCTGGCCCCCGTCTCTCTCCTCCCCACCGTCTCACTGAACTCCCAGGCACCCCGGCCTCTTCTCTTGTCCCCGTGCACATCTTTGCCCGAGCACGGCTAGTGTCCTTGCAGTTTTCTCCCTCTCCCTTGGCCCAGCTCTCTCCCTGGCTGCCTCCTGCCCGTCATTCAGGTCTCAGCTCAAACGCCACCTTCTTGGAGAGGCCAGGGCACCCCACCCATATCCCCTCAACGCTGCTAGTGACTCTCCACCGGGCGACCCAGGTTATTTTCTTCCTGGCACTCGCCACTATCTGAAATGACTCTATTTATGTTCCTCAATTGCTTTATGCCTGTCTCCATCTCCAAACACAAATTCTCTGAAGTCTTTCACTTCTGTAGGGACTCAATAAATATTAGTCTAATGAATGAGCATGTCCCCACTTTACAGATGACAAATGGAGTCTCTGAAAAGTCACAGGACTTAAATGAAAGGTCACCTGCTGCTGAGTGGCAGAACTGGAGATCAAACCGGGCAGACCACAAGGCTGGGCTCCCAACCAGCAGGTTGTCCCACCTCCTTTGCCTCCTTTGCCGTGATGGTGGAGACGGGGTCAGATTGTGCATCCCTGGCGTCCCAGCTCCCGGCTCAGAGCCTGGCCCAAAACACGGGCTGGCAGATGTGTGGGGAGCAGACGAGTGACAGGCCACTGATGAGAAACCCTCCTTGCCTCTTAGAAGGGGCAGCGGAGGTGGCTGTGCTCCACCTGCATTTCCTGGGGACTCGGGAGTCTCCCTAGCCACAACACCATCCTGTGATCAGAATGCACTGCGGTTCCAGGGTTGGGTGGCAGGTGCTGTCTGCTGGGTGATCAATGTGAATAATAAACTTGTAGACTTAATAAGCTCGAGTTAACTTCTCTCCCTTCAGTGACGAATGGGCTTCCCGGAGCCCATAACTCATGCTGTCGGCAAGCCTCCCATCCAGCCCCAGCCTGCTGTGAAACATTGCCCAGGGAAGGGGAGGGACCTGGGTGCAGCCGGGGACTTATTTATGGCAGGGAACACAGGGCTTTCAGGGAACAGCAGGGTCTTTCTGGGTGGTTTCTGGCTCCAGAAAGGAGATGGCTGGGGGTGAGGGAGGTGGGCGATCAATCTGCCACCAGTGGCTGGGGGACCATGGGTGACTTCTTTCCTCTCCCGGGCCTCCTGTTCCTCGTCCGTCAAGGAAGATAATAATAACCTGGGCTGTTCCAAGAATCAGAGATGTGATGGATATAAAAAGTGCTGGACAGGGCTTCCCTGGTGGCGCAGTGGTTGGGAATCTGCCTGCTAATACAGGGGACACAGCTTCGAGATCTGGTCTGGGAAGATCCCACATGCCGCGGAGCAACTAGGCCCGTGAGCCGCAATTACTGAGCCTACGCGTCTGGAGCCTGTGCACTGCAACGAGAGGCCACGACAAAGAGAGGCCCGCGCACCGCGATGAAGAGTGGCCCCCGCTTGCCGCAACTAGAGAAAGCCCTCGCACAGAAACGAAGACCCAACACAGCCAAAAATAAATAAATAAATAAATAAATAAATAATAAATAAAGTGCTGGACAGTGGGGGTGGGTTTGATCACTTCTGTTTGCAAATGGGTGAAAGCTTGGGGGAGAAGATCAGGTAGCTGTGAATGGAGATTGCAAAGATCCTTGACCTACACTCCCCAAAGGGCGGTCCTCGGACCATCAGCCCCGAATCTCCTGGGGGCTTGCTAGAAATGCAGACTCTTGGATCCTGCCCCAGACCTGTTGGACCTGAATCTGCGTGTTAACGAGATCCCTTGTGATTCCTGTTCATGTTTCAGGCTGGGAATCACCGGCCTAGACCAAGCATGGACCATCAGTGACTTTGGTGCTTCCATTGACCAGTCCCCTGACAAGAGCAGACATTGCTAATCAATCACAGCACCCTTGCCAGTGGAGCCTAGAAACGGCCTCAGAATCCCTTTCTGCATAGCAGCCTCTGCCACTGCTCAGAGCTGGCATGCAAGGTGGAAACTAGTTGTTGTCCTGGTCTCCCAAATCTTTAACCAGGATCAGGAAACCCAGCCCAGTCCCTTCGACACAGTTTCTGGAACCAGCACTATTCACAGAACAGGGAAGGTAGCATGAGGCACGGAAGAGGCAGATATGGGAAACTGAGGCAGGGAGAACCCACAAGGCTCAGTGAGCAGCGGGATGCCTGCTCATGTGAGGTGAGGCGTGGACACCAGAATACTCCTTGGAGGGTCTGCCAGACTCCCAGCTCGGCAGAGAGACGATGACCTCCTCTTATGGGCAGACCTTCATAAGAACCTCTCAAAATGGCTTTTAAGAAAAAGTATTTACTACTTAAATTATTGGAGCTATAAAAACTGACTGTGAAAGTCAAACAATACAGAAGTGACATAAAAATATAACAATCTTGCCCTTAACGATCCTCTTGCCCTGGGGTAAACAATGTTAGCAGTTTGGTGAATAGTTCTTTCCATTTTACTCTTTGCTCTTTCAAAACATGTTTACAAAACTAGATCACACCATGTACCTGACTTTGCAACTTGTTTTTTGTACAGTAATATACACAAACACGGTTCCAGGTCCATACATATGGCTGCCAAATATTTTATAGAATGAATGTCCCAGGATTCATTCAAGCATTGCCCTATTGATCAACACTTAGTACGTGCCTTTTTTCGAACAAATACCCTTGTACCTATCACCTATGTGTCTGTATGGTTTTGCTGGATCAAAGGGCACACACATTTTAAACTTTAATAGAAACTGCAGATTACTGTCCCAAAAGACTGTGGCAACTCACACTCCCACCAGCAGTGTCAAAACTGCTTGACTGCCCCCCTCCTTGCTGGTACTGGATGTTATCAATATTTAATATTGTTTTCCAGTCTGATGGGAGAGAAATGGCATCTCACTGTTCTTTTTGTTTGTGTCTCCACCACTGCCTGAGCGCGGAGTGGCTCTGCATTCATTTATTTATTGGCCATTTGCATTTCTGGAGCGAATTGCCTGATCAGAGTCTTTGCCTGTATTCCTTCCTCTATTTTTGTTGTGTATTTTTAGGCACTCTTTGTATGTTACTATTAACTCTTTGCCTCATAAGTGGTCCACCTCTGTGCCAAAAAGAATTCCACAAGAGGAAGCAAGAGGAATAAATGCAAATCCTTCATCTTGGGTGGGCACACGCACAGCACCTTGGACAGAGGAGGCACGGCTTCTTGGCCGCTCACGGCGTCAGAAGTCGGGGGGCTCAGGGGGAGGTAACGGGGGACAGCTTCTAAAACAGCTAAATTGGGACAGAGGTGCATTCATAGAGGGAAGGGATTTAAAGTGCTGTTCCCACTTCTGGGGAAGGCATTCAGCTCTGACCCGCTGCAGAGGGGGGAGGAGGGGGCTGGAGCTCCCTTCCCATGAGTAGCTGGCCCTGCTCAGCCTGGAGCAGAGCAAGGCTATCCCAGGACTCAAGGAGCAGATGGGCTATGGGCCCAGGGGCAGGGTGGGGGCTGGTCCCAGCTGAGAGTGAAGAGGAATTTTCTCTTTAACCCCCTATTTTTTCAAATTGTATCTCAAGCACCTCCTGCTCCTTTCCCTGCTTTATCTTCTCATGGTGCTTATGATTTCTAACATGCTATAAACATTATTAATTTTGTATATTGTCTATGTCTCCTCACTAGAATGTCAGCTCCATGAGCACACACATTTTTGTCTATTTTGTTCACCACTGTGTCTCCTCCAGAAGCATTGCTATTGTTTCTCCCAGGCTGAGCCATGCAGAAGTGGGTTAGGCTGATATTAGGTAGTGAGCGCCCCATCGGAAGAGGTGAGCAAGTGGAATCTGCCTGGCCACCTATCAGGCTGTGTAGGGGATCCCAGTATTCATCTGTGATCCTCTCATCAAGGTGAGAGCCAAAAGGGCCTCTAGATCAATGGGAGACCCCCTGGGTCTCCCAGGGCTTCGAGGGGCCTGCATGTCAGCCAGCTGGGACACCAGAGCTCTCCAACTGGGTCAGCTTCTGTTTATGTCCTCGTCCTGGCCCATCCTGAGCCTGGCCCCACCCCCGGTCAACCCCTGTCCAACCTCAACTCTCCCCCCCAGCATGAGGCCCTCATGTTTTGGAAAATCGACCAGCATCACACCAGACTGAAAATATCTCAAAATATCGCTTGTGACTTCCTCCTGTTCCTGAGGCCCCCCGCCTGGGCGGGCAGCAACCTTTCCCTCGCTGTTGATTTTCAAGAAAGGCCCTTCCATCGCTGGGACACAGGGAATTTCCAGTATTTTTCTTCCTCTGCTCTTTTTTTTTTTTTTTTGGCCTTCAGACTCTTACATTGTGTTGTCCTGACGCAGCTCAGGCAGTGTTTGGCCCCAGAGGCCTGGGCTGGGTCAGCGAGGCTGGACCAGCAGCCCCGGCTCCTTGGGCGCAGGAACAATGCCTCCATAATTCACTGAAAACTCCCCTCGGATGACTTTTTCCTGTTGCTGATTGTCTCCGTGGTCCAGGCCCGCACAAACTGCTTTTTCCTGCAGCTAAATTTAAAAGAGCCAGACCTTGGAAACAGTGCCCCGGGCTGGCCTCGCTGTAGGGGCAGAGTGGGGGGAGGCTAAGTAGACGCAGAGCCCACCAGCCTGAAATATACACATCAACAAGTGGCCGCAGCCCTGTCCTCATTTTATTCTGCAAACCACCTTAGAGCCTCTCCAGCTACAGTCACAGACCTTGGAGTTCAGAAAAGCCTCCTGGTTCTGTAGAGGTCAGAGAGGCCCCAGGTGCTATCCCAGAGCAGGGCAGCAGGCAGGTCTGGGGGTCCACAGGGCAGCGTCAGACCTTGCCAGGCGTTGGATTCACAGGGTGAGGAAGAGGAGCTTTGTCTCAGGCAGAGTGGAGCAGGGAGGGCACAGGCGGCCAGGAGGAGTGAGCCCCTTACCACTGGGGGTTGCAAGCAGAAGGGGCACGGCACCCCCGTAGCCACGGGGTTGGGAAAGGCACAGTTCTAAGGCCCCCACCTCCGTTCATCTCCCCCGCCCTTCCCACGTGGTTCTTTCTTGAGGCCTGGGGGCCCAGCCCGGCACCACTATCAGTGTCACCCTGGATCAGCTGCCCGTCTGCCAGGGGACCTCACCAGCCCTGTCACCTCTCAGTGTCGGTCCCCATATCCCAGGGCTGCTGAGCGGCAGAGGGCAGACAGATGGCCCGCAGAGGGGGGCCTCGACGCGGGAAGCGCTGGCAGACGGGCAACTACGCAGCGCTGCTCCGGACCCCTAAGGACCAGGGTGAAAGGAGTGAGGTCAGTGTGAGTGTGGGCAGGTCGCGCCATGTGGAGACGCCCCCCAGTGGACTGGGGACCACAGGACACGGACCTGAGGCTCTCAGACGGTCCAGAGCCCAGCGAAGTTGGCGGTGGGGGGAGCAGAGGTTGGATCCCACCTGTTCCTACTTCCTAGAGGAAACGGCCAGGTGATGAGAAGGAAGAAGGGAGCAAATATCACAGACAGAGGCAGACACAGCACGTGCCCCAAACAAAATGACAAACCTCACAGCAACCCTACAAACACACTAATTAAGAGACGTTTCCCAATTGCTGGGTATTTACACATCACCTCAGTGATGTTTGCCACGTTTATTTATTGAATGTCCATTACTAGACCCATTCACATTTTCAACTTAGATGTATTTAAAAGAAACTTCGATCACTGTTTAATTTGCCATACGTACAAGGTCACAGTAGACTGGAGAGACAGAACGTAAAGCGACATTGCTAAATTCTAGCCAAACACTGTTGCCTGCAAAGGCCCTGAGCTTCAGACCCCGTCCCTTGGTTAAGAAGGGAGATTAGCAAGTGTCAGAGAGGTTTTAAAGATGGCGTAGCACCCACCCAAGACTCTCCTTGATGTAACGGGAGGGCAGGAAGAGGATGGAAGGAGTACCTTTCTCACCCTGTGCCCTGTCTGCTTCCACCTAAAATGAATTGCTTACAACTGGTGACACAGCTGACAAGTGTCCTTGAAAGTACTAGCGAGGTGAGAATCCCAGCCATCCTCGGGGAGTCCCCTCCTGACCTCCCTCCCCACACAACCCCCAGGCCAGCTTGCAGAAGGGTCCCGGGTCTCAGGCTGGGAAACCCCAGGATCTGATCATATCCCAACTGTCAAGGTATGTGATCCTTTCTGGAACCTCCTTTACAGCTTGCACCTCCAGTGCCTCACGTCTCCGGAAGCTCCTCCCTGAGCAGAGAGGTCTCCTTCCTCCTTCTTTCACCTGCACAGGTGACATGCCGCACGGGAACCTGGGGGAGGTGGCATCAGTCCTCTCCACCTGGATGACTACAGGGCGTCTCTAATGAACACAAACCTAACCAGTTCCTAATCCCCACCCCCAGGCAGGCTCCTCTTGCAGCCTCCCCCACTGCAATAGCATCTCCATCCTTCCGGAACACTGGAGTCATGTCCACTGTCCCTCTTCTCTCCTCAGCCCAAATCCAATCTGTTAGGAAATCCTGTTGGCTTCCAGATCTTCAAAACACATCCACACTCTCCCTGCGCCCACCTTGCCCCCAGACTGTTCTTCCCAGCTTTGGAGGAGGAGAGACCCAGGTTAGTATTTGTGGGGAATATTGTTGCTTTTTATTTTTTCTGACATTCTCCTCTCCTTCCCTGTTTTTTTCTTTTCCCCTCTGTCTCTCTTTTCCCATTTCCAGTGTTTTAATCTCTGTCCTAAGCACAAGCTTTGTAGTCAAAAGGCTTGAGTTCAAATCCTGGCTCTGCCATTTACTGTGCATTTTGGGGCAAGTTACTTGACTTTTTGGTGTCTCAATTTCCACTTCTAAAAAATGAAGAGAATAGAAAAGCAAAGTCAGAGATACTACCCAAGGTCAATACTTACTCTAAAGCTACAGTAATGAAGACAGGATGGTACTGGCAAAAGAACAGACAGATCGGTGGAACAGAAAAGACAGCCCAGGAACAGACCCACAAAGATATAATAAACTGATCTTTGACAAAAGAGCAAAGGCAGCACAATGGGGAAAAGACAGTCTTTTCAACAAATGGTGCTGGGACAACTGGGCATCTATGTGCAAAAAAAAAAAAAAAAAAATCTATACACAGATCTTACACCCTTCTATAAAAATTGACTCAAAATGGATCACTGACCTAATGTAAACTGCAAACTATACAACTCCTAGAAGATAACACAGGAGAAAATCTAGATGACCTTGGGTATGGTGATACCTTTCTAGATACAACATTAAAGGCACTATTCATGAAAGAAATAACTGATAGGCTAGACTTCATTAAAATTAAAAACTTCTGCTCTGCAAAAGACAATGTCAAGAGAAATGAAAAGACAAGTCACACTGGAGAAAATATTTGCAAAAGACACATAAAGGACTGTTATCCAAAATACACAAATAACTCTTAAAATGTAACAACAAAATGAACAACCTGATTAAAAAATAGGCAAAAGACCTGAACAGACACCTCACCAAAAAAGATATACAGATGGCAAATAAGCATATGAAAAGACGCTCAAAATTATATGCAAATTATATGAAATTATGAAAGCATAAATTAAAACAACAGGGACTTCCCTGGTGGCGCAGTAGTTAAGAATCCTCCTGCCAATGCAGCGGACACGGGTTTGAGTTCTGGTCCGGGAAGATCCCACATGCCGCGGGGCAACTAAGCCTGTGCGCCACAACTACTGAGCCTGTGCTCTAGAGCCCATGAGCCACAACTACTGAGCCCGTGTGGCACAACTACTGAAGCCCAAGAGCCTAAAGCCTGTGCTCTGCACCAAGAGAAGCTACCACAATGAGAAGTCCACACACCGCAACGAAGGGTAGCCCCCACTCGCAGCAACTAGAGAAAGCCCGCACACAGCAACGAAGACCCAACACAGCCAAAAATAAATAAATAAATAATAGATTATGATTATATGAAGGAAATGATTAAAAAACAGCAACAATAATGAGATAACACTTCACGCCTGTTAGAATAGCCAAAATGCAGAACACTGACAAGACCAAATGCTCCACTAAATATGGAGCAACAGGAACGCTCATTCATTGCTGGTAGGAATGCAAAACGGTACAGCCAGTTTGTAAGATAGTTTGGTGGTTTCTTACAAAACTAAACATACTTTTACCATATGGATTAGCAATCACACTCCTTGGTATTTTCACAAATGAGTTGAAAACTTATATTTTCAAAACATAAATGAAAACCTTCACATGGATATTTATAGCAGCTTTATTCATAACTGCCAAAACTTGGAAGCAATTAAGTCCTTCTTGGGTGAATGAATAAACTGTGGTCCATCCAGACAATGGAATATTATTCAGTGCTAAAAAGAAATGAGCTACAGGACTTACCTGGTGGTCCAATGGCTACGACTCCACGCACCCAACTCAGAGGGCGAAGGTTTGATCCCTGGTTAGGGAACACATGCCGCAACTAAAGATCCCGCATGCTGCAACTAAAAAGAAAAAAAAGAAAAATCCTGCATGACACAACTAAAGATCCTGCACGCCACAAGTAAAAGATCCTGCATGTCGCAGCAAAGCTCCCACACACAGCAACAAAGATCCCACATGCCACAACTAAGACCTGACGCAGCCAAATAAATAAATAAATATTTTTAAAAAATAAATTTAAAAAATAAAAAGCATTAGTACATTATAGCATTAATACCATAGTTAAACTCTGAACAGCAGGGTCACTGACATAACAAAGAGTAAAAAGAAAAGAAATGAGCTACCAAGCCATGGAGGAACCTTAAACGCATATTATTAAGTGAAAGAAGCCAATCTGAAAATGTTACAAACTGTATGATTCCAACTATATGACATTTTGGAAAAGGAAAACCCCCGGACAGCAGGGCTTGAGGGGAGGGAGGGATGAACAGGTGGAGCACAGAGGATTTTTAGGTCAATGAAACTACACTGTGTGACACTATAATGGTGGATACACATCATTACATCTTTGTCCAAACCGACAGAATGTGCATCATTGAGCGTGAACCCTAATGTAAACTACTGGCTTTGGGTGATAAAGATGCGTAAATGTAGGTTCACCAATTGTAACAAATACACCACTCTGGGGGCCGATGTTGATGGTGAAGAAGGCTGTGCTTGTGTGTGTGGTGGGGACCGGGTGGGAATAGGGAGTAAATGGGAACTCTCTGTACTTTGGGCTCAGTTTTGCTGTCAACCTAAAACTGCTCTAAAAAACAGAGTCTATTTTTTTAAAAATTGGAGAGAATGAGAGCCCCTTCCTCCTGGGCCTAATGTCAGGCCTTAAGGGGGGCATATGAGGAGGGCTCCCAGTGCAGAGTCTGCAAGAAGTTCATTAATTTGGAGACCAAAGGAAGCACAGGGTGAGGGCTTCTGATTGGGCAAAGTCATCCTCAACATATGGCGGGAGGTGTAGGCTGTTGAGGGCTGTGCACACACGGACCTGCCTCTGGGGACTCTGGCTTTTCCTTTTCCCCTCAGGATCCTCTCTTCTGATTTACTAAGAGCAGTCCCCCTGCACCCCGAATTCTTGCTGTAGACAGGTCCTGTCCCAGTCCTCAAATCCAGTCACTTTCAGCTTTTTGTGACCCATCTCCCAGGGAAGAAAGACGTTTTACATGAGGATTAAAAGAGCCAACAGCCATGGCGGCTCCACATTCCCTGAGCTCTCCCGAACCCCTCCTTCGTCTCTACAATGACCGAGGTGTGGGTGCTACTCTTCTCCACGAACAGATAAGGAAACAGAGGGCTGGAAGGTGGCACAATGCATCCGAGGTCACGGGCCCGGGCAAGTGGGCTCTGGCCCAAGGCCCACCTTGAGTGCAGTTTTTGGCCACTGCACTCAAGGTGACTGAAATAAAGCTTGTGGCTTTATTATCTGCAATGCACCCTATTTTCTATTCCAGTTCTCTTTTTAAAAATGCAGAACACAACTCATTACATGGCTTTCACAGCTCACTAGTGGGTGTTCACCTGCAGGTCCTTGGCAGCATGTGTTGGTTCTCTGAGACCCCAAGTGCCTGGGGTGCACCCACTGGGTCCTCCCCAACCTGTCAGCACCCCTCCCAGCTCCCCGCTCCCCACTTCATTTTCCTCCAACCCCACAGGCCAGGAACAAAACGACCCAACTTCTCTCCCACATGTGAGCTGACAGCTCCGGGGCAGCTCACCGTCCCTGTAGCCCCAGAACTGGGGAAGCCAGGGAGGGCGCCTATCCCCATCTCCCTGGTGGGGAATGTCATTGTGATGCAGCTGGCGAAGGAGCTGCTGCCTAGAGGGGCTTTCATTTCCGCAGTCTCGAGCTGTGGGGCGGGAGGAGATGGCTCAGAGATAGGGAGCTGCTGCTGGGCTGGTGCTTTATTCGTGCTCCCCAGCAGCCAGCCAAGCTCCTTAACCCTTGATGGAGCTGGAGACTGGGAGACAGCCAGCAGTGGGCCTTGCACTGGAGCTTGGCATGGGGTGGGGGCTCTTCAATCACCTAGTTATTAATAAATAGTTATTCTCATTCACGTTTGCTGAGCATGAGCTGAGTCTTTCCTCTGCATTATCATACAGAATCCATCCACAGACCTGGAAGGTTGTTACTGTGATTATCCCCACTTTACAGAGGGGGAAGTGGAGGCCCAGGGACCAAAGTTGCTTGCCCACTGTCCAAAGGCTTGGACGGGAGGAGCACAGGGTTTTGTTTTTTGAAGGGGGAGACACTTTCAGGTTCTGGGGGAGGGATGTCAGGGGCCTCAGCAACTGGGAGCCTTGGATTTATCCTGCATCTTCCAGAGAACTCCTGGGCTCTCAGCAGAGAGGCCCCATCCTCCCTCATGCAAACCCCCTGCTCTGTCTTCCTCCTGCCTCAGTTTATTCCTGGCATTAATGCCGCTGTGCTGTGCATCTCATGCTGGTTCTCATCCACTCGAGCTGTGTGTTTATGACCCCCACATCGCTGTGCGTGCAACCTGGCCCACTGCTTCTCACTGTGAGAAGTTGACTTTATGTGTTGTTCCTGTGTCCAGCATCTTGGTGAATCCATATTAGTTGTTATTTGTCTATTGATTCTTGGTTGGTTGTTCCATGCAGATGACTGAATCACCTGCAAATAATGGATGTTTTTATAATTTCCTTTCACATCCTTGTATCTCTTTGCTATGGACATTTGTGTTTCTCCCCAAAGTTTATACACTGGAGCCCTAACCCACAATGCAATGATATTTGGAGGTGGGCCTTTTAGAGGTAAGCAGGTTTAGATGGGGTCATGAGGGTGGAGCCCCCTAAGGAGATTGGGGCCCCTGTGAGAGGAAGAGACCAGCGATCTCTCTCTGTGCGCACACACCAAGTAAGGCCAAGCCCAGGAAGAGGGCCCTCACCAAGAACCCAACCATGTTGGCACCCTGACCTTGGACTTCCAGGCTCCAGAGGATGAGAAATAAATGTCTGTTGTTTAAGCCATACACTCTGCAGTATTTTGTAAGAGCAGCCTGAACGGACTATGACACTCTTATTTCTCTTTCTTTCCACATAGCGTTCAGGATTTCTAATACAGTGCTGTTGACTGTAGTATCCTTATCTTGTTCCTAACTTTACGGAGAATGCATTACAGTGTCTCCACTAAGAAAAATGTTTGCTGCAGGATTAAAAATAATTTTTTGAGGTAAAATACACATAAAAGTTGCCATCTTAGGCATTTTTAAGTGTACAGCTCAGTGGTATTAAATACATTCACATTGTTGTGCAGCCATTTTCACCATCCATGCTCATAACTCTCTTCACCTTGTAAAACTGAAACTGTCCCCGTTAAACACTAACTCTCCATTGCCCTCCCCACAGCCCCTGGCAACCACCACTCTACTTTCTGTCTCTACCATTTTGATTTCTCTGAGTACCTCATATAAGCAGAATCATGCAATATTTGTGTTTTTGTGACTGGTTCATTTCACTCAGCTTAATGTCCTCAAGGTTCATCCATGCTGTAGCATATTGCAGAATTTCCTTCCTTTTTAAGGCTGAATGATATTCCATCATGTGTACAGACCACAACTTTGATTATCCATCACCTGTCAATGGGCCCTGGGGTTGCTGCCACATTTCAGCTATTGTGAATAATGCTACTATGAACATGGGTGTACAGGTGTTTTTTGGAGACCCTGCTTTCAATTCTGTTGGGTATGTACCTAGAAGTGGAATTGCTGGAATATATAATTCTATTATTAATTTTCTGAGGCACCATTATACTATCCCATAGCAGCTGTACCCTTTGACATTCTCAACAAGAGTAAACAAGGATTTCAATGCTTCCACATCCTCACCAACACTTGCTGTTTTCTGGCTTTTTGATAGGAGCTCTACTACTGGGTGTGAGGTGGTATCTTGTTGTAGTTTTGATTTGCATTTCCCTAATGATTAGTAAGTTGAGCATCTTTTCATGTGCTTATTGGACATTTGTATGCCTTCTTTGGAAAAATGACTATTCAGGTCCTTGGTTCAATTTTGAATGAGGTTCTCTTAGATATTCTCTATATATTCTGGATATTAATCCCTTATCGGATATATGATTTTCAAATATTTTCTCCCATTCTGTGTACTGACTTTTTACTCTGTGAATACTGTCTTTTGATGCACAAAGTTTTTAAAATTTTCATGAAGTCTGATTTATCTATTTTTGCTTTTGTTACATGTGCCTTTGGTGCCATATCTATGAAATCAGTGCCAAGTCCAATATCATGATGCTTTTGTCCTGTGTTTTCTTCTAAGAGTTTTATTTTTTTAGGCCTTACATTTAGGTCCTTGATCCATTTTGAGTTTTTTAGTATGGTGTTATGGAATGGTCCAACTTCATTATTTTGCATGTGGATACCCAGTTTTCCCAGCACCATTTGCTGAAAAGACTGTTCTTTCCCCATTGAATGGTCTTCACACCCTCATTAAAAATCATTTGACCATATAGGTGAGGGTTTACTTCTGGGATTTCTACTCTATTCCATTGGTCTATATGTCTATCATTATGCCAGTACCACACTGTTCTGATGACTGTAGTTTTATAGTAAGTTTTGAAATCATGAAGTGTGAGTCCTCCAGTTTTGTTCTTTTTCAAGATTGTTTTGGCTATTCAGGGGTCCTTTGAGATTCCATATGAATTTTAGGATGGGTTGTTCTATTTCTGGAAAAATGTCATTGGGGTAATAGGAATTGCACTAAATCTTACATCACTTTGGGTAGCACTGACATATTAAGTCTTCCAATCCATGAACGTGGAATGTGTTTTCATGTATTTATGTCTTTAGTTTCTTTCAGCAAGGCTTTATAGTTTTCATTGTATAGGTCTTTCGCCTCTTTGGTTAAGTTAATTCCTAAGTGCTGCATGTTATTCTTTTTAATGCTATTGTAAATGGAATTGATTTTATAATTTCCTTTTCAGATTGTTCATTGTTAGTGTATAGAAATGCAACACTTTTGCATTTTGACTGTATCCCATTCCTTTGATAAATTCATTAATTAGTTCTGAAAGGTTTTTTTTTCTGGTAGAAGCTTTAGGATTTTCTACATACAAGATCATATCATTTGTGAACAGAGATCATTTTATCTCTTCTTTTCCAATTTAGATGCTCTTTATTTATTTTTCTTGCCAAATTGCTCTGGTTAGAACTTCTAGTACTATGTTGAATACAAGTGGTGAGAGCAGACATCCTTGCCTTGTTCCTGACCTTAGAGGAAAAGCTATCAATCTTTCACTATTGAATATGTTTTCTGTACATATGACTTTCATTATGTGGAGGTAGTCTCCTTCTATTCCTAGTTTGCTGAGTGTTTGTTTTTTGGGTTTTTTTTTGCGGTACGCGGGCCTCTCACTGTTGTGGCCTCTCCCGTTGCGGAGCACAGGCTCCAGACGCACAGACCCAGCGGCCATGGCTCATGGGCCCAGCTGCTCCGCGGCATGTGGGATCTTCCCGGACTGGGGCACGAACCCGTGTCCCCTGCATCAGCAGGCGGACTCTCAACCACTGCGCCACCAGGGAAGCCCTTGCTGAGTGTTTTTATCATGAAAGGGTGTTGAATTTTGACAAATGTTTTCTCTGCATCAATTGAGATGATCATGTGGGTTTCCCTCTCCTTCATTCTGTTAATGTGGTGTATTACATTGATTGAGTTTTATATGTCAAACCATCCTTGCATTCCAGGAATAAATCCCATTTGGTGTCATGGTGTATAATCCTTTTGCTATGCTGCTAAACTTTGTGTTGCTAGTGTTTTGTTGAGGATTTGCATTGATGTTCATAAGGATTTTTTTTCTTGTCATTTCTTTGTCTGGCTTTGGTATTAGGGTAATGCTGGCCTTATAGAATGAGTCAGAAAGTGTTCCCTTTTCAGATTTTGGGGGAAGTTTGAGAACTATTGATTCTTTAAATGTGTGACAGAATTCACCACTGAAGCCATCAGGTCCAGGGCAATTGTGGTCCAGGTGGGGAGACAGATTCATGGTTCTTCCTACTCGGCCTCCTTCCATTTGTGTCTCCTATTAATTCTTACCTTATCAGTATACTTACCTACTCTACCTCCTAAACAGCTAAATATTTTGTCACATGAGCATGTCCCTTTAGTTCATCTACTCTTACCCTTAAGTACTTTACCTTCAAGTCTTTAAAAAATATCACTTCATTCTTCTTGCATCTCGTGTTGCTGTGAAAAATCTGATGTCAGTCTGATCCTTACTCCTTTGTAGGTGGTCTTCCTTCTCTACCTGGTTTCTTTTAGAATTTTATTTTCTCAAATTTCACTCTGATATGTTTCTGTCTGGGATTTTCCTCATCTCTTCCATTTGGTACTCTTATTCCTTTCATTCTAAAGTCTTTCATTTTTCTTAAAGATGGTATATTAATCTTCATTATTTCTTCAAACAGTCCCTCCTCTCAACTTTTATTTTCTGTTATTTTCTCTTATTTTTTAACATCTTTATTGGAGTATAATTGCTTTACAATGGTGTGCTAGTTTCTGCTTTCTAACAAAGTGAATCAGTTATTCATATACATATGTTCCCATATCTCTTCCCTGTTGCATCTCCCTCCCTCCCACCCTCCTTATCCCACCCCTCTACGTGGTCACAAAGCACCGAGCTGATCTCCCTGTGCTATGTAGCTGCTTCCCACTAGCTCTCTATTTTATGTTTGGTAGTGTATATATGTCCATGCCACTCTCTCACTTTGTCCCAGCTTACCCTTCCCGCTCCCTGTATCCTCAAGTCCATTCTCTAGTAGGTCTGCATCTTTATTCCCATCTTGCCCCTAGGTTCTTCATGACCTTTTTTTTTTTTTTTTAGATACCATATATATGTGTTAGCATATGGTATTTGTTTTTCTCTTTCTGACTCACTTCACTCTGTATGACGGTCTCTAGGTCCATCCACCTCACTCAGTTTTGTTCCTTTTTATGGCTGAGTAATATTCCATTGTATATATGTGCCACATCTTCTTTATCCATTCATCTGTTGATGGACACTTAGGTTGCTTCCATGTCCTGGCTATTGTAAATAGAGCTGCAATGAACATTTCATTGTGGTACATGACTCTTTTTGAATTATGGTTTTCTCATGTTACTTTCTCTTATAATCTGGGTTTTGGCACTTTTATCCTCCACATCTTTTCAATGGGTTTTATATATCATCAGCCTTTCCTGATGCTTTCTTGGAGAGTTCCTCAGTTTGATCTTCCAACCTATTAATTGGTTCTTCATCATTTATCTTATACATGTTCTTCATTTTAACTATCATACTTTTTTTTTTGCGGTACGCGAGCCTCTCACTGTGTGGCCTCTCCCGTTGCGGAGCACAGGCTCCGGACGTGCAGGCTCAGCAGCCATGGCTCACGGGCCCAGCCACTCCACGGCATGTGGGATCTTCCTGGACCGGGGCATGAATCCGTGTCCCCTGCACCGGCAGGCAGACTCTCAACCACTGCGCCACCAGGGAAGCCCAAACTATCATACTTTTTAAACTTAGAATTTACACTTTTTTTGTGTGATTTCTTTTACTTATTTCATATTGCTAATACATTTCCCTATGTACTTAGGTATACTGACTGTGCTTACTTTTTTCTGGTCTTACCAACAGTCCTGCTTCAAATGGTATTTCTTGTCCAGTTTCTCATCTTCTTTTGCAGTAAATGATTCTTCTTATATATTTAGTTATCTTGGCCTTTGAGCTCAAATTTCCTCGATCATGTCAGCTACTCTGATTATGTGTTTTGGGAAGTATAAAAGGACAGGTCCCATTACGTCAGAGTTGTAAAGGGATGAGCCACACATGCCACAGAACTTCAATACTCAGATTTGCTGTCACCCCACCAGGCAAATCCTCTGGATAAGTTATGACCTTAAAAACCCCTGGGGGAAGCAGCACCATCTAAGGGGGCTTTTCCTTGCCTTGTAACCAGAAGCCCCTGAAGTCTAGAGGGGAACAGGAGAAGGCATGAATGACCAAAGGTACCTGGTCAGTCAGCATCTGACACCTGGCCAGTTAGCACCAGCTTTCATCAACATCCTAATGGACAAGGCCTTTACACTCCTTCAATATCACCACCTGCACCTGTACTAGTGGCCTGGCCTATTGCTGTTGTTGCTACAGTGAAGAAGCAGGTGAAGACTGTCCCAAAGCTATGTTGAGGAGACGCAAGACAGAGCTGAAAGGATTCCACACTATCCTCCATTGCCACCTCCACCTCCTGTCCTCCTCAGGCTGCAGCCACCCACATTACCCACATAAACCACTGCAAAACACGTTTAGCCTTCTGGGGTTTTCTCAAAGGATTTAGGTCTTGGTATCCATGCTTTTCTTTTGCTTCCACAGTTTCTCTGGGGTTGATTTGCAGGGAAGTAGCCAGCAGTCCATGCCAGTTTGCCATGTTGACAAGAACCAGAATTGCTCTCAGTGGATGTTTATATCTTGAGGAGTGGACACCTTGCTGGCTCTACCTCTGCTCCCATTGGTCTTTGGACAAAGTGGCAGATTTCTCACTATGTTTTTGGGTTTCAGCCTAAGAAACACCACCTTATTTCAATGGAAAGGTGCTGAAAACTGTCTGACTTCTCTTTTACGGTCTCAGGCCCTGGGACAGCCCTGCTGAGATGGAGACAGTGATGAGCTTCCTTGAGGCTTTGGGTTCAGGATGAACCATCCCAGGCCCTCCAGCCACTCCTCACCGATTGGGGTCTGCAGCCCACTCCTCAACCTGGCTCCTTCCTCTGGTCATATAAAAAGTGTGACTTATATGTGCCACATCTTGTTTATCCATTCATGGAATATTACTCAGCCATAAAAAGAAACGAAATTGAGTTATTTGTAGTGAGGTGGATGGACCTAGAGTCTGTCATACAGAGTGAAGTAAGTCAGAAAGAGAAAAACAAATACCGTATGTTAACACACATATATATATGGAATCTAAGGGGAAAAAAAGGTCATGAAGAACCTAGGGGTAAGACGAGAATAAAGACACAGACCTACTAGAGCATGGACTTGAGGATATGGGGAGGGGGAAGGGTAAGCTGTGACAAAGTGAGAGAGTGGCATGGACATATATACACTACCAAACGTAAAATAGATAGCTAGTGGGAAGCAGCCGCATAGCACAGGGAGATCAGCTAGGTGGTTTGTGACCACCTAGAGGGGTGGGATAGGGAGGGTGGGAGGGAGGGAGACGCAAGAGGGAAGAGGTATGGGAACATATGTATATGTATATCTGATCCACTTTGTTATAAAGCAGAAACTAACAAACCATTGTAAAGCAATTATACTCCAATAGGGACGTTAAAAAAAAAAAAGTGTGACTTTATGAGAAATCTTTTCAATAAAGTGACTCCCAAAGTTCTTGTACCATTTGACAATCCCACAAGCAATGTATTGAGTGGGCCAAAAAGTGCCTTTGTTTTTTTAAGTAAAAATAAAAGACATTTTTCATTTTCACCAAGAACTTTACTGAACAACGTATTCACACTTTTGTTCCACTACCTTCTGCCATTTTTCAGGCAACTTCATAATTTCATCTTCCCAAAATTTTTTATCTTTTTGAGCAAAGAACTGTTCCAAGTGCCTTTTACAGTCTTCCAGGGGATTGAAACTTTTCCATTAAAAGAATTTTGTAAAGACTGAAATAAATGGAAATCCGAAGGTGCAATGTCTGGTGAATACGGCGGATGAATCAGAACGTCCCAGCCAAGCTGTAACAGTTTTCACCTGGTCATCAAAGAAACACGCAGTCTTGTGTTATCCTGATGGAAGATTATGCATTTTCTGTTGACTAATTCTGGACGTTTTTCGTTGAGTGCTGCTTTCAGTTGGTCTAATTGGGAGCAGTACTTGTGGAATTAATCGTTTGGTTTTCCGGAAGGAGCTCATAATAGAGGACTCCCTTCCAATCCCACCATATACACAACATCACCTTCTTTGGATGAAGACCAGCCTTTGGTGTGGTTGGTGGTGGTTCGTTTTGCTTGCCCCATGATCTCTACCATTCTACATTGTTGAACAGTATCCAGTTTTCATCATCTGTCACAATTTGTTTTAAAAATGGAACGTTTTCATTATGTTTCAGTAGGGAATCGCATGTGGAAATACCATCAAGAAGGTTTTTTTGCTTAACTTATGTGGAACACAAACATCAAAGCGATTCACATAACCAGGCTGGTGCAAATGATTTTCATTGCTTGATTTGGATATTTTGAGTATGTCAGCTATCTCCTGCATGGTATAACGTTAATTGTTCTCAATTATTGTTTCGATTTGATCGCTATCAACTTCAACGGGTCTACCCGACCGTGGAGCAAAGTCCAGCGAGAAATCTCCAGCAGGCAACTTCGCAAACCATTTTTGACACGTTCGATCAGTCACAGCACCTTCTCCATACACTGTACAAATCTTTTCATGTGTTTCAGTTGCATTTTTACCTTTCTTGAAATAATGAAGCATAATATGCCGAAAATGTTGCTTTTTTCCCCCCATCTTCAATATTAAAATGGCTACACAAAAATTCACCAATTTGTTTTTTGAGGGGCCTGCAGTAAGTCTCTAAATGCCAATAATGACTACAACTTTTCCTCTAACTCTTTCCTTTTCCTTTTTCATTCACTCTTTTCACTATATGCAGCCCTCCCTCTCTGTCCACTTCCTACCTAAGCTTCATATGGTACTGCCGGATTGGTGCTTAACTAAAAGAAAGATTCTCAGTAGCAAATGAGGCATAAGTTACATTATGTGCATAAAATAAAAAATTCACCAATTTTGATGTCTTTTTGTAAATGCTGTCACATAAAATCATGGCTGTCACATACAATCTAACAAAATTGTTTTGAATGAAGTTAAGGACAACTAAGTGCTACTAGAGCCATCTTACAGGAAAAAAACGAATGAACCTTTTGGCCCACCCAGTATGACAGCTCTGGTTGCTCCATATACTTGTCAGTACCTGGTATTTTCAGTTAAAAATTTTTTTTGGTCATTCTAGGAAGTGTCTAGTAGTATCTCATTTGTGGGTTTTATTTGCATTTCCTTAAAGACTAATGATATTAGGCATCTTTTCATGTGCTTTTTTTACCATCTATATATCTTATTTTGCAAAATATCTATTTAAATATTTTGTCCATTAAAAAAAATAGGGTTGTTTGTCTTCTTCTCCTTGAGTTGTAAGAGTTCTTTAGTTATTCTAGAAATTTATATATTTTTCTACAAGTTTGTGTGTTTTTTCTTAAAGTTTTCTTCCCCCCAAAGAACAGAAGTTTTTAAATTAGGTGAAGTACAGTCCATTATTTTTCTTCTATTTTTATTTTCATTATTTCTTATTGTTATAGGAAATCTGTGTCTGCCTCAAAAATCACAAATATTTCCTCTCCTATGTTTTCTTCTAGAAGTGTTTAAGTTAACATCTATGATCCATTTTGAATTAATTATTGTTAATTAATTATTGTTGCTGCAAAGATCAATTCTATGTTTTCCCCATATGGATATTCAGTTGTTCCAGCACCATTTGTTGAAATGACTACCTCTCCAAATTGAATTACCCTGTCATTTGTTGAACATCAACTGACTATATGCACATGATTCTGATCCTGGACTCTATTCCGTTCCAGTTATCTATATGTCTGTCTTTCTGCTGATAATAAACTAGTCTTAATTACTGTAAATTTATAGAAAATCTTGAAATCAAGTAAAGTTCTCCAATTTTGCTATTTTTCAAAAAATTTTGGCTATTCTAGGTCTTTTGCATTTCCATATAAATTTTATAATCAGCTAGTCAATTTCTACTAAAAGAGCCTACTGAAGTTTAGATTGGCATTGCACTGAAGCCATACATCAATCTGAAAATAACTGACATGTAACAATATTGAATCTTCTAAGTGGGAAAATTTCTAGAAAGATACAACCTGCCAAGACAGAATCAAGAAGAAACACACTTTGAACAGACTGATCACTAGTAGTAAAATTGAATTTGTAATTTAAAAAATTCCCAGCAAACAAAAGTCCAGGTCTGGACAGCTTCACAAGTGAATTCTATTAAACACATAAAGAACTAATACCTATCCTTCTCAAACTATTCCAAAAAAAATGGAAGTGGATGGAACACTCCCAAATTCGTTCTATGAGGCCACCATTACCCTGATACCAAAACCAGACAAAGATGTTACAAAATAGAGAAAATTACAGGCCAATATCTTTGATCAATATAGATGCAAAAATCCACAACAAAATATTAGCAAACCAAATCCAACAATATGTAAAAAGGATCATACACCATGATCATGTTGGATTTATTCTAAGGATGCAAGGATGGTTCAACATTCACTAATCAAACAATGTGATACACCACATTAACAAAAGTAAGGACAAAAATCACATGATCATCTCAATAGATTCAGAAAAAACATTTTGACAAAATACAATATCCATTCATAATAAAAACTCTCATCAAAGTGGGTATAGAGGGAACATATCTCAATATAATAAAGGCCATTTATGACAACCCACAGCTATCATCATACTCAACAGTGAAAAGCTGAAAGTCTTTCCTCTAAATTCAGGAAAAAGAGAAGATGCCCACTCTCACCACTTGTATTTAACATAACATTGGAAGTCCTAGCCACAGCAATCTGATAAGAAAAAGAAATAAAAGGCATCCAAACTGGAACAGATGACATGATACTATATAAAGAAAATCCTAAAGTCCCCATCAAAAAACTATTAGAACTAATAAATGAATTCAGTAAAGTTGTACAATACAAGATCAATATACAGAAATCTGTTGATTTTTTATACACTAATAATGAGATAACAGAAAGAGAAAGTAAAAAAGCAATCCCATTTAAAATCACATCAAAAAGAATAAAATACCTAGGAATAAACTTAACCAAAGAGGTGAAAGACCTATACTCTGAAAACAATAAAATACTGATGAAGAAAACTGAAGATGATACAAAGAAATGAAAAGATATTCTGTGCGCTTGGATTGGAAGAACTGATATTAAAATGGACATACTACCCAAAGCAATCTACAGATTTAATGCAATCCCTATCAAAATACTCATAGCATTTTTCACAGAACTAGAACAAATAATCCTGAAATTCATATGGGACCACAAAAGACCCTGAACTGACAGTTGAAAACAAAGGTAAATCTTATCTTAAGGAACATTACATCATCCAGAGCCTCAAATAATCTCTATACTTTTTCATTTACAATGTGTGGCATGCACAAAACATCAAATATTTTAAAAGTCAAGGACTAACTGAAAACTATGAGAAACATCTACAGGGATATAGATATTGGAGATATCTGATACAGATATCAAAGTAGCCATGATTAATATATACAAGAAAATGGGAGATAAGATGAAGAATTTCAGCAGAGAATAAAATTCTAAAATAATCAATTAGACATTCTAGAATTTAAAAATAGAATAAATGAAATCAAGAACTCAAGGGATAAGTTTTATCAGCATATTAGACACAGTTAACAAGAACATTAGTAAACTGAAAGTCAGGTCAGTAGAATATAGACTAAAGTACAAAGGATGGAAAATATAGACTCGAGAAAAAAAGATGCATGGAACACACTGAAAAGGTATAACATAAACATACTTGGAGTGCCAGATGCAGAAGAGAGGAAAAGGAGGAGGAAAAGAGGGGAAGGAAGAAGGGAGAGAAGGGAAAGAGGATAGAGTGAATATCTCATGAATTAATGGCTGAGAATTTTCCAAAACTAATGAAAGCCACAGATCATGAAGTGCTGCAAACAAAGGAAAACTCAGAATTTCAGGAATTAAAGAAGAGCAACAGAAATGACAAATAACAAATAACATAATACACTATGTATTTTTTCTTAAGTTCTTTAAAATATGTTTGATGGTTGAAAGTAAATATTATGATGTTGTTGAAGAGTTTAAATATATGTACATGTAATACATATGATAATAGAAAGGAAAGAGGGTAAAGAGACTTATGATTGTAAGGCTTCTACATTTCCCTTGAAATGGTAACTATTAGGCCTAAACATACTGTGAAAAGTAAGGCATGTATTGAATAGAATGTATATGCTAAGGCAAAGAATAACATAAAAATTAAAAAACCAAGAGCTATAGCCAAAAAGCCAATAGATAAATTAAACTGGAATACTAAAAATATTCAAACAATACAAAAGAAAGCAGGAAAGGGGACAGGGGGAAATAAAAAAGCAAAGGATACAAACAGAAAAATAATAAAATAGCAGACAAACTATATCAACAGTTATATTAAATGTAAATGGTCTAAATATGCCAATTAAAAGACAGTGTCGGGGCTTCCCTGGTGGCGCAGTAGTTAAGAATCTGCCTGCCAATGCAGGGGATGCGGGTTTGTGCCCCGGTCCGGGAAGATCCCACATGCTGCGGAGCAGCTGGGCCCGTGAGCCATGTCCACTGAGCCTGCACGTCCGGAGCCTGTGCTCCGCAATGGGAGAGGCTACAACAGTGAGAGGCCCACGTACCACACACAGAAAAAAAAAAAGACAGTGTCAGGGACCTCCCTGGCAGTCCAGTGGTTAAGACACTGCACTTCCAATGCAAGGGGAGTGGGTTCGATCCCTGGTCAGGGAACTAAGATTCCACATGCCACACAGCACAGCCAAAAGATTAAAAAAAAAAAAAAAAAAAAAAAAAAGACAGTGTCAGACTAAACAAAAAACCAAGACCTAACTATATGCTGTTTACCAGAAACCCACTTTAAATATAATGATATAGATGATTAAAAATAAAATAATGGGGACTTCCTTGACGGTCCTGTGGTTAAGAGTTTCCCTTCTAATTCAGGGAGTGTGGGTTCGATCCCTGATCGGGGAGCTAAGGTCCCACATGCCTTGTGGCCAAAAAACCAAAAACATAAAAAAAAAAGAAGCAATATTGTAACAAATTCAATAAGGAGTTTAAAAATGGTCCACATCAAAAAAAAAAAGTAAAATAATGGAATAGTTGTATCAAGCAAACACTAATCAAAAGAAAGCTGAATTGGGTATATTATCATTAGAGAAATTAGACTTCAGAACATAATTATCAGGTATCAAGAGAGATGTTACATAATGACAAAAGAGTTAAATGTGCTGTACCCAACAACATAGCTCCGAGATGTATGAAGCAAAAAATTGATATAGAATTAAGGTAAAATAGACAAATCCATAATTGTATTTGGAGACATCAACATTCCATTCCTACTACTCAACAGAACAAGACAGAAGATCAACAAGGATATATAAGACTTTCACGACAATATCAACCAATTTGACTTCACTGACATTTGTTGAAGACTCCACCCATCAAGACCATGAATACAGACATATATTCTTTTCAAGTGCACAAACAGCATTCACCAAAACAGATATTTGGGGTCATAAAGCAAACTTTAATAAATTTAAAACAATGGAAAGCAAACAAACTACATTCTCAGACTATACCAGAAATAAACCAAAAATCGATAACAGAAAGACATCTGGAAAATCCTCAAATATTTGGAAATTAAATACCAGACTTCCAAACAACCTGGGTCAAAGGTGAAACACAGGGAAATTAGAAAATATTTTAAACTGAATAAAAACGAAAATCCAACATACCAAAATTTGTGGGGTGTAGGCAAAGCAGTCCTTAGAGAGACATTTACAAAATTAAATACTTATGCGTTAAAAATATAAGGCCTCAAACCAATAATCTAAGTCACAACTTAAGGAACTAGAAAAAGAGCAAATTAAACACAAAACAAGCAGAAGGAAGATAAAGAGCAGAAATCAGTGGAATTGAAAATAGAAAAACAATAGAGAAAAATCAATGAAACCAAAAAGTGATTCTTTGAAAAGATCAATAAAATTGATAAAACTGTAACCAGACTGAGCAAGATAAAAATGAGAAGACATAAATTACCAATATCATAAATAAAATAGGGAATATCACTAAAGACCCTATGGACAGGGACTTCCCTGGTGGTCCAGTGGTAAAGAATCTGCCTTCCAATGCACGGGGCATGGGTTCGATCCCTGGTCAGGGAACTAAGATCCCACATTCCGTGGGGCAACTAAACCCACGTGCCAAAACTACTGAGCTCGCATGCCTCAACTAGAGGCAGCGTGCCGCAAACTACAGAGCCCACGCACCCTGGAGCTTGCACGCCACAACTAGAGAAGAGAAAACCCACACACCCCACTAGAGAGAAGCCTGTGCGCCACAATGAAAGATCTCACATGCCTCAAAGAAGATCCTGTGTGCCGCAACTAAGATCCGACGCAGCCAAAAATAAATTAAATAAATAAATAAATAATAAATCTTTAAAAAAAAAAGAAGGAGGGGAGGAATCAAGACAGCGGAGTAGAAGGACATGCTCTCACTCCCTCTTGTGAGCACATCAGAATCACAATTAGCTTCTGGACAATCAACAGGAAGACACTGGAACTTACCAAAAAAGATACCCCACATCCAAAGACAAAGGAGAAGCCACAATAAGATGGTAGGAGGGGCGCAATCACAGTAAAATCAAATCCCATAACTGGTGGGTGGGTGACTCACAGACTGGAGAACACTTATACCACAGAAGTCCACCCACGGGAGTGAAGGTTCTGAGCCCCACGTCAGGCTTCCCAACCTGGGGGTCCGGCAATGGGAGGAGGAATTCCTAGAGAATCAGACTTTGAAGCCTAGTGGGAATTGATTTGACAGGACTGGGGGAAACAGAGACTCCACTCCTGGAGGGCACACACAAAGTAGTGTGCGCATCGGGACCCAAGGGAAGGAGCAGTGACCCCAGGGGAGACTGAAACAGACCTACTTGCTAGTGTTTGAGGGTCTCCTGCAGAGGCGGGGGGTGGCTGTGGCTCACCGTGGGGACAAGGACACTGGCAGCAGGAGTTCTGGGAAGTACTCCTTGGTGTGAGCCCTCCCAGAGTCTGCCATTAGCCCCAGCAAAGAGCCCAGGTAGGCTCCAGTATTGGGTTGCCTCAGGCCAAAAAACCAACAGGGAGGGAACCCAGCCCCACCCATCAGCAATCAAGTAGATTAAAGTTTTACTGAGCTCTGCCCACCAGAGAAACACTCAGCTCTACCCACCACCAGTCCCTACCATCAAGACTCTTAGATAGCCTCATCCACCAGAGGACAGACAGCAGAAGCAAGAAGAACTACAATCCTGCAGCCTGTGGAAAAAAAAACCCCACATTCACAGAAAGATAGACAAGATGAAAAGGTAGAGGGCTATATACCAGATGAAGGAACAAGATAAAACCCCAGAAAAACAACTAAGTGAACTGGAGATAGGCAACCTTTCAGAAAAAGAATTCAGAAGAGTGATAGTGAAGATGATCCAGGACCTCGGAAAAAGAATGGAGGCAAAGATGGAGAAGATGCAAGAAATGTTTGACAAAGACCTAGAAGAATGAAAGAACAAACAAACAGAGATGAATACAATAACTGAAATGAAAACTACACTAGAAGTAAGCAATAGCAGAATAACTCAGGCAGAACGGAGAAGTGACCTGGAAGACAGAATGGTGGAATTCACTGCTGTGGAACAGAATAAAGAAAATAGAATGAAAAGAAATTAAGACAGCCTAAGAGACCTCTGGGACAACACTAAATGTAACAACATTCACATTACAGGGGTCCCAGGAGAAGACAGAGAGAAAGGACCAGAGAAAGTATTTGAAGAGATTATAGTCATAAACTTCCCTAACATGGGAAAGGAAATAGCCACCCAAGTCCAGGAAGCGTAGCGAGTCCCATAGAGGATAAACCCAAGGAGAAACACGCTGAGACACACAGTAATCAAACTGGCAAAAATTAAAGACAAAGAAAAATTATTGAAAGCAGCAAGGGAAAAGCGACAAATGACATACAAGGGAACTCCCATAAGCGTAACAGCTGATTTCTCAGCAGAAACTCTATAAGCCAGAAGGGAGTGGCATGATATACTTAAAGTGATGAAAGGGAAGAACCTACAACCAAGATTACTCTAGGAAACAAGGATCTCATTCAGATTGAGGGAGAAATCAAAAGCTTTACAGACAAGCAAAAGCTAAGAGAATTCAGCACCACCAAACCAGCTTTACAACAAATGCTAAAGGAACTTCTCTAAGTGGGAAACACAAGAGAAGAAAAGGACCTACAAAAACAAACCCATAACAATTAAGAAAATGGTAATAGGAACATACATATCAATAATAACCTTAAATATGAATGGATTAAATGCTCCAACCAAAATACACAGGCTTGCTGAATGGATACAAAAACAAGACCCATATATATGCTGTCTACAAAAGACCCACTTCAGACCTAGGGACACATACAGACTGAAAATTAGGGGATGGAAAAAGATATTCCATGCAAATGGAAATCAAAAGAAAGCTGGAGTAGCTATACTCATATCAGATAAAATAGACTTTAAAATAAAGAATATTACAAGAGACAAGGAAGGACACTACATAACGATCAAGGGATCAATCCAAGAAGAAGATATAACAATTATAAATACATATGCACCCAACATAGGAGCACCTCAATACATAAGGCAACTGCTAACAGCTATAAAAGAGGAAATTGACAGTAACACAATAATAGTGGGGGACTTTAACAGCTCACTTACACCAATGGACAGATCATCCAAACAGAAAATTAATAAGGAAACACAAGTTTTAAATGACACAACAGACAAGATAGATTTAATTGATATTTATAGGACATTCCATCCAAAAACAGCAGATTACACTTTCTTCTCAAGTGTGCACGGAACATTCTCCAGGATAGATCACATCTTGGGTCACAAATAAAGCGTCAGTAAATTTAAGAAAATTGAAATCATATCAAGCATCTTTTCTGACCACAACGCTATGAGATTAGAAATGAATTACAGGGGAAAAAATGTAAAAAACACAAACACATGAAGGCTAAACAATACATTTCTAAATAACCAAGAGATCACTGAAGAAATCAAAGAGGAAATCAAAAATAGCTAGAGACAAATGACAATGAAAACACGATGATCCAAAACTTATGGGATGCAGCAAAAGCAGTTCTAAGAGGGAAGTTTATAGCTATACAAGCCTACTTCAAGAAACAAGAAAAATCTCAAGTAAACAATCTAACCTTACACTAGATTGGAACTAGAGAAAGAACAACAAACAAAACCCAAAGTTAGCAGAAGGAAACAAATCATAAAGATCAGAGCAGAAATAAATGAAATAAAAACAAAGAAAACAATAGCAAAGATCAATAAAACTAAAAGACGGTTCTTTGAGAAGATAAACAATATTTATAAACCATTAGCCAAACTCATCAAGAAAAAAAGGGAGAGGACTCAAATCAATAAAATTAGAAATGAAAAAGGAGAAGTTACAACAGACACTGCAGAAATACAAAGCATCCTAAGAGACTACTACAAGCAACTCTATGCCAATAAAATGGACAACCTGGAAGAAATGGACAAATTCTTAGAAAGGTATAACCTTCCAAGACTGAACCAGGAAAAAATAGAAAATATGAACAGACCAATCACAAGTAATGAAATTGAAACTGTGATTAAAAATCTTCCAACAAACGAAAGTCCAGGACCAGATGGCTTCACAGGTGAATTCTATCAAACATTTAGAGAAGAGCTAACACCATCCTTCTCAAACTCTTCCAAAAAATTGCAGAGGAAGGAACACTCCCAAACTCATTCTATGAGACCACCATCACCCTGATACCAAAACCAGACAAAGATACTACAAAAAAAGAAAATTACAGACCAGTATCACTGATGAATACAGATGCAAAAATCCTCAACAAAATACTAGCAAACAGAATCCAACAACACATTAAAAGGATCATACACCATGATCAAGTGGGATTTATCCCAGGGATGCAAGGATTCTTCAGTATATGCAAATCAATCAATGTGATACACCATATGAACAAATAGAAGAAGAAAAACCACATGATCATCTCAATAGATGCAGAAAAAGCTTTTGAAAAATTCAACACCCATTTATGATAAAAACTCTCCAGAAAGTGGGCATAGAGGGAACCTACCTCAATATAATAAAGGCCATATGACAAACCCACAGCAAACATCATTCTCAGTGGTGAAAAACTGAAAGCATTTCCACTAAGATCAGGAACGAGACAAGGATGTCCACTCTCACCACTATTATTCAACATAGTTTTGGAAGTCCTAGCCATGGCAATCAGAGAAGAAAAAGAAATAAAAGGAATACAAATTGGAAAAGAAGAAGTAAAACTGTCACTGTTTGCAGAAGATATGATACTATACATAGACAATCCTAAAAATGCCACCAGAAAACTACTAGAGCTAATCAATGAATTTGGTAAAGTTGCAGGATACAAAATTAATGCACAGAAATCTCTTGCATTCCTATACACTAATGATGAAAAATCTGAAAGAGAAATTATGGAAACAGTCCTATTTACCATTGCAACTAAAAGAATAAAATACCTAGGAATAAACCTACCTAGGGAGACAAAAGACCTCTATGCAGAAAACTATAAGACACTGATGAAAGAAATTAAAGATGATACCAACAGATGGAGAGATATACCATGTTCTTGGATTGGAAGAATCAATATTGTGAAAATGACTATACTACCCAAAGCAATCTACAGATTCAATGTAATCCCTATCAAATTACCAATGGCATTTTTTAGGGAACTAGAACAAATCATCTTAAAATTTGTATGGAGACACAAAAGACCCCGAATAGCCAAAGCAGTCTTGAAGGAAAAAAACGGAGCTGGAGGAATCAGACTCTCTGACTTCAGACTATACTACAAAGCTACAGTAATCAAGACAATATGGTACTGGCACAAAAACAGAAACACAGATCAATGGAACAAGATAGAAAGTCCAGAGATAAACCCATGCACCTATGGTCAACTAATCTATGACAAAGTAGGCAAAGATATACAATGAAGAAAAGACATTCTCTTCAATAAGTGGTGCTGGGAAAACTGCGCAGCTATATGTAAAAGAATGAAATTAGAACACTCCCTAACACCATACACAAAAATAAACTCAAAATGGATTTGAGACCTAAATGTAAGACCAGACACTATAAAACTCTTAGAGGAAAACATTGGAAGAACACTCTTTGACATAAATCACAGCAAGATCTTTTTTGATCCACCCCCTAGCATAATGGAAATAAAAACAAAAATAAACAAATGGGACCTAATGAAACTTCAAAGCTTTTGCACAGCAAAGGAAACCATAAACAAGACAAAAAGACAACCCTCAGAATGGGAGAAAATATTCGCAAATGAATCAACAGACTAAGGATTAATCTCCAAAATATATAAACAGCTCACACAGCTCAATATTAAAGAAACAAACAACCCAATCAAAAAATGGGCAGAAGACCTAAATAGACATTTCTCCAAAGAAGACATACAGATGGCCAAGAAGCACATATAAAGCTGCTCAACATCAATAATTATTAGAGAAATGCAAATCAAAACTACAATGCGGTATCACCTCACACCAGTTAGAATGGGCATCATCAGAAAATCTACAAACAAAAAATGCTGGAGAGGGTGTGGAGAAAAGGGAACCCTCTTGCACTGTTGGTGGGAATGTAAATTGATACAGCCACTATGGAGAACAGTATGGAGGTTCCTTAAAAAACGAAAAATAGGGCTTCCCTGGTGGCGCAGTGGTTGAGAGTCCACCTGCCGATGCAGGGGACACGGGTTCGTGCCCTGGTCCAGGAAGATCCCACATGCCGCAGAGCGGCTAGGCCCATAAGCCATGGCCGCTGAGCCAGCATGTCCGGAGCCTGTGCTCCGCAACGAGAGAGGCCACGACAGTGAGAGGCCCACATAACGCAAAAAAAAAAAAAAAAAAAAAA